>NC_138890.1:73183188-73708188 GCF_965194825.1 Balaenoptera physalus | reverse complement strand
TTTAGATCATCTAACAAATCACACATGTCAACAGAATAATATTTCCTAGCCCCAAGTTGGCTGTGTCAGAGAACTTTAAGAATCAATCAAAAGTAAATTTACAAAGATACTAACAATTTTCTACTCTGAGTATGAACCAAACAATTTGAAAAGAAACATAACAGTAATCCAAACTTTGCTGGAGGTGTTCCTAAACCTATTAAGAACGACTGATGATGTTGAAGAAAAAGGGGAGGCTTTTAAGAAGTAAGCTCTATGAAAGAGTAAGACATTAAAAGATGAATCAATCCTTTGGATTACTTGAGTTTGTTTTAGAGCTTAGTTTACCCTAAAGTAAATTTTATTTCTTCAACAAATTACTATAACAAAAATAATACATGACACACTATTTTATTTTAGAATTTGGGTGTGCATGTGGGGAAGACAGCAAAGTTGTTTATCATTTTTTTAAAACATCTTTATGGAGTATAATTGCTTTACAATGTTGTGTTAGTTTCTGCTGTATAACAAAGTGAATCAACTGTACGTATACATATATCCCCATATCCCCTCCCTCTTGTGTCTTCCTCTCACCCTCCCTATCCCACTCTTCTAGGTGGTCTCAAAGCACCGAGCTGATCTCCCTGTGCCGTGCAGCTGCTTCCCATTAGCTATCTATTTTACATTTGGTAGTGTATATATGTCAATGCTACTCTCTCACTTCGTCCCAGCTTACCCTTCCCCCTCCCCGTGTACCCAAGACCATTCTTTACATCTGCGTCTTTATTCCTGTCCTGCCCCTAGGTTCATCAGAACCATTTTTTTTTTTTAGATTCCATATATACGTGTTAGCATACGGTATTTGTTTTTCTCTTTCTGACTTACTTCACTCTGTACGACAGACTCTAGGTCCATCCACCTCACTACAAATAACTCAACTTCGTTTCTTTTTATGGCTGAGTAATATTCCATTGTATGTATGTGCCACATCTTCTTTATCCATTCATCTGTCGATGGACAATTAGGTTGCTTCCATATCCTGGCTATTGTAAATAGAGCTGCAATGAACATTGTGGTACATGACTCTTTTTTAATTATGGTTTTCTCAGGGTATATGCTCAGTAGTGGGATTGCTGGGTCATATGGTAGTTCTATTTTTAGTTTTTTAAGCAACCTCCATACTCTTCTCCATAGTGGCTGTATCAATTTACATTCCCACCAACAGTGCAAGAGGGTTCCCTTTTCTCCACACCCTCTCAGGCATTTACTGTATGTAGATTTTTTGATGATGGCCATTCTGATGGGTGTGAGGTGATACCTCATTGTAGTTTTGATTTGTATTTCTCTAATGATTAGTGATGTTGAGCATCCTTTCATGTGTTTGTTGGCAATCTGTATATCTTCTTTGGAGAAATGTCTTTTTAGGTCTTCTGTCCATTTTTGGATTGGGTTGTTTTTTAGATATTGAGCTGCATGAGCTGCTTGTGTATTTTGGAGATTAATCCTTTGTGATTTGCTTCGTTTGCAAATATTTTCTCCCATTCTGAGGGTTGTCTTTTCGTCTTGTTTATGGTTTCCTTTGGGGTGCAAAAGCTTTTAAGTTTCATTAGGTCTCATTTGTTTATTTTTGTTTTTATTTCCATTTCTCTAGGAAGTGGGTCAAAAAGGAGCTTGCTGTGATTTATGTCATAGAGTGTTCTGCTTATGTTTTCCTCTAAGAGTTTGATAGTGTCTGGCCTTACATTTAGGTCTCTAATCCATTTTGAGTTTATTTTTGTGTATGGTGTCAGGGAGTGTTCTGATATCATTCTTTTACATGTAGCTGTCCAGTTTTCCCAGCACCACTTATTGAAGAGGCTGTCTTTTCTCCATTGTATATTCTTGCCTCCTTTATCAAAGATAAGGTGACCATATGTGCATGGGTTTATCTCTGGGCTTTCTATCCTGTTCCATCGATCTATATTTCTGTTTTTGTGCCAGTATCATACTGTCTTAATTACTGCCACTTTGTAGCATAGCCTGAAGTCAGGGAGCCTGATTCCTCCAGCTCCATATTTCTTTCTCAAGATTGCTTTGGCTATTCAGGGTCTTTTGTGTTTCCATATAAATTGTGAAATTTTTTGTTCCAGTTCTGTGAAAAATGCCATTGGTAGTTTGACAGGGATTGCACTGAATCTGTAGATTGCTTTGGGTAGTAAGTCATTTTCACAATATTGATTCCTCCAATCCAAGAACTCGATATATCTCTCCATCTGTTTGTATTGTCTTTAATTTCTTTCATTAGTGTCTTATAGTTTTCTGCATACAGGTTTTTTGTCTCCTTAGGTAGGTTTATTCCTAGGCATTTTATTCTTTTTGTTGCAATGGTAAATGGGAGTGTTTTCTTAAATGCTCTTTTAGATTTTTCATCATTAGTGTATAGGAATGCAAGAGATTTCTGTGCAATAATTTTGTGTCCTGCTACTTTACCAAATTCATTGATTAGCTCTAGTAGTTTTCTGGTAGCATCTTTAGGATTCTCTATGTATAGTATCATGTCATCTGGAAACAGTGAAGGTTTTACTTCTTCCTTTCTGATTTGAATTCCTTTTATTTCTTTTTCTTCTCTGATTGCTGTGGCTAAAACTTCCAAAACTATGTTGAATAATACTAGTGAGAGTGGACAACCCTGTCTTGTTCCTAATCTTAGAGGAAATGGCTTCAGTTTTTCACCATTGAGAACGATGTTGGCTGTGGGTTTGTCATATATGGCCTTTATTATGTTGAGGTAGGTTCCATCTGTGCCTACTTTCTGGAGAGTTTTTATCATAAACATGTGTTGAATTTTGTCAAAACTTTTATTTCATCTATTGAGATTATCATATGGTTTTTATCCTTCAATTTGTTAATATGGTGTATCACACTGATTGATTTATATGTATTGAAGAAACCTTGCATTCCTGGGATAAACCCCACTTGATCATGGTGTGTGATCCTTTTAATGTGCTGTTGGATTCTGTTTGCTAGTATTTTGTTGAGGATTTCTGCATCTATGTTCATCAGTGATATTGGCCTGTAGTTTTCTTTTTTTGTGACATCTTTGTCTGGTTGTGGTATCAGGGTGATGGTGGCCTCGTAGAATGAGTTTCGGAGTGTTCCTCCCTCTGCTATATTTTGGAAGAGTTTGAGAAGGATAGGTGTTAGCGCTTCTCTAAATGTTTGATAGAATTCGCCTGTGAAGCCATCTAGTCCTGGGCTTTTGTTTGTTGGAAGATTTTTAATCACACTTTCAATTTCAATGCTTGTTATTGGTCTGTTTATATTTTTTATTTCTTCCTGGTTCAGTCTCAGAAGGTTGTGCTTTTCTAAGAATTTGTCCATTTCTTCCAGGTTGTCCATTTTATTGGCATAGAGTTGCTTGTAGTAATCTCTCATGATCCTTTGCATTTCTGCAGTGTCAGTTGTTACTTCTCCTTTTTCATTTCGAATTCTGTTGATTTGAGTCTTCTCCCTTTTTTTCTTGATGAGTCTGGCTAGTGGTTTATCAATTTTGTTTATCTACAGGGGAAGTCCCCGGTAGCTCACTTTAATTGAAGCATGATTCTTTATCAGCCATATAGATGGCTCCTATCTGTGCTGTGTGGGTAGTTAGCTTGCATGGTGTTTTTCAAAGTAATGGGATATCTCATTCCTGAACAATCATTCTAAAATTGTCCACAGTTGTTCTTTGCAAGGAATTAAGAAAGAGAATTGTGGGCTAATTCTCTAGCCTAGGGTGTGGGACATTTAGGCTCTGTACCTTGAGACCAAAGCACTGTGTCCTAAGTGATGTTGGATTATAAATTTTTATTTTTTATTTTTTAACCTATGAGAGAGTGTCAGTAAAAATTATTAGTATTATGCATGGAAATCATTGGAGATTTTGTTTCTTAATTTTATATCCTTATTTGGATAATATATTGAGGGTAAGTTACACTAAAGCAAAGAAGAATGTGTACTCTCTCCACCTCAGGCAAAGATAGTAGAGAGAAGGGTTTCATGGCCTGCAACCGAAATGATCGAGAAAATAACAGTTTCATCTGAGATGCGTATGGTGACTAGTACATGTCATTAATAACAAAAGAAATGCCAAAGAGAAAAATGCTCTGCCTGGGCATTTTGTTTATTTATTTATTTATTTACTAAAATAGCCACAATGTAGGATTAAAGAAAGAGCTATATTCCTTTGCTAAGATGAACGTTTGAAAGGAAATACTGCTGCTATCTAAGAAACGAAGGGAACATCAGCAAGCAGAAGTTATCAGAAGCCTGAGTGCAGGAAGAAAAAGGGTCTCACAGCAGAGAGTAGCCAAGGGGTATAACTGCACAGGACAAGAATGTTCCCTATTACCTCTAGCCACTTAGAAGGAACAAGACACTCAAGATATTGGGACATCAGGAGACATATAACATATTTGGACCGTATGGTTAACGCTTGTTGCTCTCAAATGTCTTCCCGAAGTACTGCATTGTGCTCTTTTAAACAGGAAGCAATGACTTACCCAATAGAAATTGCTTCCCAGTTGCTGGGTGAGGCTTCATGTGAAGTGAAAAATCGAAGCCTCTTAGAAAAGGAACCTAGTTCTTTGGGCCAAGGTCATCTTAACACTAGAATTAAATTATGCTAATATTAATTGAAATTCAAGGTGATTGCCCTATATAATCCACTCATCATATCTCTACTTATCTTTGCCAGCAGAAGCAGTCAGACAGGAACTTTTGTCACAGAACAAACTCAAATGTAGGATTCCCTATATAGTAATTCAACTAGATTACAGAAGAGATCTCATGACTAATATAAATCACTTAGTCCCTGAACTTGTCTCATGATGAATAGAAATATTGCAGTCAAGTTCCCTTGAGATGGAATTTTGCTAGATTGATCCCCTTCCTTTCCCTTCTCTTCCCTTTCTTTCCCTTCCCTTTCCTTTCTTTCCCTTCCCTTCCCCCCACCCCTATTCCCTTCCCTCTTCTTCTTTCTCTCTTTCCCTCTTTCTCTCCCTCTCTCTCTCTTTCTTTTATTCTAATGTCAAGTGTCATGGTAAACACCAGGGGTACTCCAGGTTTTGGTTCTTTTTTAAAAATGGTTTTTGCCAATACAGGATACAAGTGGCCACATCCCTCATTTGAATACCCCTAGCACTAGCTTGTATTGAGAAGCTAGTTCCAAGGCTGCTGCTTTGTACACACTGGGAGCCTAGTACCACTGATGCAGGGACCCTGGATTGTGGATCACCCTGAAAACTACTGTCAATTGCCAATATAAAGATTGGACACAAATGAGAGGAGATTCTAGGTTAGACTCCTGTTTTGGGGGGTGGTGTTGGAAGGGAGCACAAGATGATTTCTTTCTATGCCTGTCCTTTTCAGAGTATATAATAACTGGAAGACATTGCATAAAGTTATTGAATTAAAAGAACAAAACAACACATAAAACCCCAGCAATGTTATGAGTCAGCAGTAGGAATGTTCCTTGTCAGTCATGGGATGCTAAGCTTCATTCATTTCAAGTGCATGTAACCCTTCAGGGTTTTTTTTTTTTTTTTTTTTTTTTTTTTGCTTGGGGGAGAGGGGTCAGGGGCAGTCTCAGTCGAAAAAAAACAACAACAACAAAACCCTCAAAACATTGATCCTGCCAGTTTAAATTTTACTAGGGCTTTAAAGTCACTACCACCTTCCACAGGGTTCATTCAAGCTCAGTTGGGACAAATAATGGCTTAGCAGGAATTGGTTTACAATCCTGGCGGACTCCTGTAGAGCTAATAAGTCCAGAAATACCACTTGGATGGAAACGTATGATAATCATATGATTATCTTTTTTAAAAATCCATTCCATAGTCTCATGTATAAAAATAAGAATGCACAGGGCTTAGACATCCCTTTATTGTATCAAATTAAATCGGATTTAATGCCTGGTTGTGTGTCATCCAGCTCAGACTCATTTGTACAAGGCTGTGGAGTAAGGAGCTGGTTCAGATGAATGAATAGCTTTCTCATTACTTCACCCCATTCTGCTGTCTCTTTTCCTGTCCTTTGTATTATAATGGAGGACAGCTGTGGCAGCGAAGTGAATATTAACTAACCCCAGTGCCTCAGCAGACTGTGACTTTAATCTCTGCAAATACCACTAAAATCAAAATTTAATTACACTCAGAGTAGCTCTGTTAATGCCTGAAAAATATTTAACAATTAGTGGTTGGCTTAATTAAGCAAACTGCCTTTCACAAAGCAACCTGAAAAGTCCTCCCAAACCCTTCCCCCATTCTTTTTTTTTTTTTATCCTTTAGACTAATTAGTCTGATGTAAGCTCACAGCACTTCATTTACTGTTACTGAGTGTGCTGCTTAGCTGATCTAGGCTCTGAGCTTAACAGCCTGTAATAGAAGGGGAAGTTGTAAAAAGAAAGAAATTAAGTTCACTACACACAGTAACTTAATAAAAAATAATCCTTTTAATAAACCACTAATCATTGTTAGTCATTTCCTCATTCATATACATACACACACATATATATCCCCTATTATATACATATATATGTATTCCCATATCTATATAAAGGTATACAACAGATAGATACATAACAGAATGGCTACATCTCAGTTACAGTATTAGTTATGGGAGATTCAGGAAAAGCCAAATAACAATTAAATTAACACAGAATAGCTCCTATCAAAAGAATTATTCTCTGTCCATATAGACTGGAAAACTATTTACATTTAAGTTTGGAAAGAAGGGACAATGTACTCTTTTGTTTGTAAACTAAACAAACAAAATAAAAGCAAATGAAGAATGATAGAAAAGCTGTTAACATGTAAATCCTATTCCCTGATTGATACGTGATACTATCTGACCTACTCAGCTCCATGTTCATTCCCTCATCCAAGTGTCAAACGTTTATTGGTTATTTAATATGACTTGCTGGGGTGATAAAAATACATGTTGTTATAAATCTTTGTGTCTACACCTATGGGATGTTTTTAAATGCCATAAAAGGGTGGCTTGTATGATCTATTTGTTAAGCTTCATTTTTTACTTGAATTCTTAGGAAATATCTTGCCACTAAATAATCAAGATAGTAAGTACAGTACCACTTCAAAAGGAGGTCACTTACTCAGGAAACTAAGAAAAAAAATGGGAATCAGAAAGTAACAACAACAACAAAACTGCCTTGGAGAACCAAAACAAGTTTCAGATTTATCAAGGAGCTTAGAAGCCCATGAAGTCCAACCTTGTATTTTACAGGACGACAACAATGAAATTCAGAGTTTAGATGATCATTCAGGGCCACAGGAGGAACTGTGAGAACGTTACTGCAGAGCCCTGTAGGCCCCCCTCCAGATTTATTCCCTTTTATCTGATATTGGATACAATTATACCAAGATGCATTTTATGATTTCCCAAATCGCAGCAGATTAAAAGCCACAAATTAGAGGCTGAAAAAGGGTTTCTAGAGGCTTAGTGTTCAGATGTTGTGAAGTACTACAACATATGATAAAATTTGGAACCTGCTAAGTAAAAATGTAAGTAATCTGGAAAAGATGGTCTCTTGGTAACCTTCAAATCCAGGGTACAAATAAAAATCACAAAGTTGTTTATTTTGCAATGCAGATCTGTGCTGTTCAGCTCATCTCGTTCATTGGTGTACAGGTGCATGTGTGTGTGTGAGGTTCTCCCTCAGGGCTTCTAAGACAACCCTGAAAAAGACTGATACTAAACTAATTTATTTTATTTTGGAGAACATCAAAAGGAAAATATTTTTCTCTGATCCTAATAAGTTCTCACTGAGAGTTTTGGCATAAATGATGTGTTAATTTTTCAATCTAGGAAAAAAAACTAACTGCAGTCTCATTTTTATGGAATGTTTTCACCTATATGTAGTTCTTCCTCTATGCCTTCCTGTTATTCCTCATTTAAGACTAGTTCTTGAGTATTTTGGCTATTGCCTAGTTCAATAATTAAGGGGGAAAAAAAAAGAAGAGAGCAAGTAGTGTTTATGTGTATATGTCTGAAAGGATGTGTTACATACACCCGCACCTAACAATGCCAGCAGTCTCCAACCCCATACAATTTTGTACATTTCCACGTAATTGGCAGGCTATGTTTCAAGTCTCATGGTTGGTTGAGAATGGAGATGAAATCGCAGTTCATAATACAGAAGGAGTACATATGGGTTGTAATTGAGATACTTGTATTTTGACTGAAGAATTGAGCAGCATCTGGCAGGTGTATAAATCCTTCAGTGGCAGCAATTCAACTTTTTAATAGGAGAGGAAATGGCTTATTATATTTCAAAATTGGTATCTTTGAAAAACGTGTATTAACATGATGATATGAACCAATGCAAAATCTTCTTATGGGTTTTCCAGGAATAATTGTGTTTTAATGGTATATGCAACTTGTGTTGCAAATTCTTTTGTCTATTAGTCACATACACATATCTTTATTTCTTCTTGAATGTATGCTGCATAACTATTAGCCAAATGTTCATTCACCATCGAACTCTGTTTCTTCAGTGTGTTTTCTCATTCAAAAGCACATAATGATTCTCCTTAATGATACAAATAATCCACTTCTAATGGACTATTATACCTCTTTTCCATTCTTGAAAAGCATTATTGCTTTTAGGTTTTTAGTTAAATGCTATACAATTTCAACACAGTATAATATATTTAATTGATCTTTAAGTTTCTCTGTGAAAGAGCAGGAAGTATTAAAAGCCAAACAGAAAAATTGCCAAAGTCAATTCACCTCAATTCAACTGTCAAAACTTTTCATGTGAAAAATGAATGGAAATGTTTTTCTCTTTCAAGTAAGCATATTTGTGGGTACAGTATTCTCTTCTGACTGTGAAAATCATTTGAAAATAAAAAGCTTGTCTGTACTTGTTTTCCATTTGTGAAATGTCAGCTGTATCTATGAAATCGTCATTGAGCTCCATCATCTTGGCTAATAGGCAAAGAACTGCTCTCTTGGAAGGTACATTAAATCTTTTGTGCTTCCAAAGCACCACTTCATGTTTCTCAGCAAGAATTTATCTAATAGTGGGCTGGTGACATAAACATATAACATCACCTCTTCCCTGCATTCTACCTTGCCTTCACACACACACACACACAATCCCTCCCCCAACCCTTCACCACTAATGCCCTAAGAGAAAGAAGAGAATAAACTCTTAACTAAGTTCAGTATTTCTTGTGATTTAAATTTCAAGATAATTTATTTTTAACTATGGATGTATTTCGTATTTGATCATAGAACAGTGAAAAGATCTTGAGCTCATTAAGGCCTGTAGCCTAAACTAAATAAAACCTCAAATTCTGAATCTTAGAAAGATACATAGAATAATAAGTTTGGAAGAACACAAAGAGCTCAACCTTCCTACTTCAGACAGATGTATTTCACTACTCAGAATAAGTAATTTTCAACCTTTTCATAAACATCTCTAGAACTGGAGATTCTACAATTAACTAGCAGTTTATTATCCTGGTACTTAAACAGTGATTTCTTATGTACATTTGAAACCACTTCCATTTCCTTCTATCAGATTTTCCATGGTGGTCAAGAACAGCTGTTTAGGACACTCCCTATATAACAGTAATGGAGTTACTCTCTCTCGTAGGCTGAACTTCTAAGTTTCACTTGATTCTTAGTTGTGGAATTTAAATTGTTTCCAAATCTCAGATGTCCCCAACTATTCTAGTCTTAAGGGGTCACCTTCCCTAAAATGACCAAATACAACTTCAAGCTCCCATTCTGTGAAATACAGGAAGTCAGACACTGAGTTTCTGGATCTCTCTGAGGAATGGTTCTGTGAACTCAGTCTGAGTGATCACTTGTCATTTTTAAAATCTTCCTAGCTTTAGACCACTGTCCCTTTGGACACACCATAAGCCAACACTTCCATGCAGCTAGAGCTTCATGCTGCAGCTCTTCACCTTCAAAACAGAATTCAGGTAGTATTTCCAAATTCCTGACAGATATCAATTTCAGGATTCTGAAATATGAAACCAGAATTCCTAGAAATTCTCAGGTAGTCCTGGAATCATACATTTTCCTCTGTTTTTCACATTTTTTTGTGATAAGAGTAAACTGTAAACCACTTTTATACTATACTTTCAGAGATTTTATGTAAAAAATGATATAATAATAAAAGTATAGTTTTAACAGCATTGTACAGTTCAACAGCATGGAGAACTGATCTCTAACTGATACGGGCACACTATGATAGAAAATATTAAAGAAAATAACACTCACATAAAATAAATGACAAATAAAAGTCATTTAAATAATTGAAAGATAATGCCACACATATTTAATAGACATGCTCTTTCTTAACATGAAATTTTAAAACTCTCAAAGCATTAATTGCCTTATTACATAATCTTGATCTTTTTTTATGACAAATATTCTAGTCCAGAAAACATTACTTATTTTTCAACAATGTTGATCAAATTGTTACAAATATGTCTACAAGCTTAAATTAAGCATTAGAATACCTACTGCTCCATAAATCTCATTTTCTTTCTAATGAAAATATTTTGTTTTCTTGCCTTGATTTGGATTTTGTCATTGAAATCAATATTTCTCTTGTTAAAACAGATTTTAGATCAGTTTCTTAGTTCCTATTAGAATATTTCACAATAACATCTTCTATTTGCATTTATTTTGTTCATACATTTAAAAAGAACTGTACCACAGCACATATCCAATCCTCGGGAAATACCAGGAAACATTATTGAGCAGCATTTGAATAACCTTACATTCAGATACCCCAGCAAGATTGACAGCAATATGCAGAATGTCATGTCAAAATTACTAACTGAAGGATGTATTTTGGTTCCAAAACTTATTTCTTAGAACATCGTTTATAGGATTTATATAAAGTATGCTATGTAAATAATCTCATTAATATTTATATACATGCAAAAATGACTCACTGTTAGCAGCAATCAGGTTCAGGAACACACAACATGACGATAAATATAAGTAGTTATAGTTAGGTTGTCTTATAGTTTAACTATAAGACAAACTAGATAAGAATAACTTCTCTCCAATGTGCTCCTGTCCTGGTTCCTGGAAAGGTCAACCTTAACCTTTCTCTTCCATGTTTTCAACTTGATGTCAGTGATTTCTTCTAACCAGTAATATCTCTATGTTGACTGTTAAGCTCTTACAGGAGAATTGTTATGCTTGTCCTCTGTTTTCCTGATTTTTTTGACTACTTTTTTCTCAGGATTCAGGAATAGGAAAAATATACATTTCCTGAAATATGCTGGGAAAGCATTTCCACATGAGAAAAATATACCCAAGTTATTCCCTTACTTCTTCCAGAGCTGTAATATGGTGGTGGTGGTGGATAATTTGTTCATTTTTTGTCATCTTTGTTATTTGTATATTTTTATTATATATTTGCCATTATTTATATTTTTGTCAAAAATATAAAACCTATAAAAGTTAGAATGTGTAAAGAACCTCTGTGCGTAATATCACCCAATTTTAACAATTACCAACATATGGCCAATCTTATTTAACTTGTACACCTACCCATCCCTCTCACTTTCATCTTTGAATTATTTTAAAATAAATCCTAGATGTCATATCATTTTACCTCTATAAACTTTAGTGTAGAATTATAAAAGATAAAGACTTTAAAAAATATAACTAAAAAGACAGGATAGCACTGGCATAAGGATAGATAGATCAATGGAATAAAATTGGGAGCTCAGAAAAAAGAATCCTGCATACATCTATTGTCAAATGATTTTGAAAAAGGTGCCAAGGCATTAACTGGAGAGAGGGAATAGTCTTTTCAATAAATGGTTCCAGACAACTGAATATCCATATGCAAAGGAATGAAGCTGGCTCTCTACCTAACACCATATACAAACATTTACTCAAAATGGGTCAAAGATCCAAGTATAGTAAAACTATGTAAATATTAGAAGAAAATTTTGTAACCTTAGATTAGGTAATCGTTCCTAAGATACAACACCTAAAGCACAAGCAACCAAAGAGAAAATAGATAAATTGGACTTCATCACAATAAAACTTCTGTTCTTCAAAAGACACAATTAAGAAAGTGAAAAGACAACTCACATAATGGGAAAACAATATTTGCAAATTATATATCTGATAAAGGTCTAGTATCCTTTTTCAGAATACATAGAATACATTAAAAAATTTCCAATTCAACAATAAAAAGACAATGCAAAGAAAAATGAACAAAGAATTTGAATGGACATTTATCCAAAAAAATATACAAGTGATCAATAAGCACATGAAAACGTGTTCAAAATCATTAGTTATTAGATAAATACAAGTCCAACCCACGGTAAGACATCACACACACTAGGAAGGCTATAATAAAAAAGATGGACAGTAACAGGTGCTGGTGAGGATGTGGAAAAATTGAAACCCTCATACACTGCTGTTGGAAATGTAGAATAGCGAAGCTGCTTTGGAAAACATTTTGGCTGTTCTTTAAAAAGTTAAAGATAGTGCTACCATAAGATCCAGCAATTCTACTAGATACATAGCCAAGAGAATTGAAAACTTGTGTTCACCCAAAAACTTGTACATGAATGTTCATAGAAATATTATTCATAAAATCCAAAAGGTGGGAATAACCTAAATGCCCATCAACTAATGATATAACCATACAATGGAATATTATTATTTATAAATACAAAGTATCAATACATGCTATATTATAGACAAATCTTCCAAACTTTATGCTAAGTAAAAGAAGGCATAATAGAAGGCCACATATCGTTGATTACACTTTTATGGAAAATCCAGACTAGGCAAATCTGTAGAAATAGAAAGTAGATCAATGGTTGCCAGTGGCTGACAGAAAGGAGTAATTGGAGCTGGAAGGTTATTTAAAGGAAGGTGGAAAAGACAATGGGCCCATATCCATCTTCCACTTGGTTCTGTATGCCATGATCTTAGATCATGGTTTAAAAAGCTCTCTTTGTTTAGTATCTACCAGCTAGACCGATTACACACTCACTTATACACACGTATGAGGCAGGTATTTTTAAATTAATTAATTAATTTATTTATTTAATACAGCAGGTTCTTATTAGTTATCTATTTTATACATATTAGTATATATATGTCAGTCCCGATTTCCTAACTCATCTCCCCTCCCCCCGCTTTCCCCCCTTCATGTCCATATGTTTGTTCTCTACATCTGTGTCTCTATTTCTGCCTTGCAAACCGGTTCCTCTGTACCATTTTTCTAGATTCCACATATATACGTTAATATACGATATTTGTTTTTCTCTTTCTGACTTACTTCACTCTATATGACAGTCTCTAGGTCCATCCACATCTCTACAAATGACCCAATTTTGTTCCTTTTTATGGCTGAGTAGTATTCCATTGTATATATATACCACATCTTCTTTATCCATTCATCTGCTGATGGACATTTAGGTTGCTTCCATGACCTGGCTATTGTAAATAGTGCTGCAATGAACACTGGGGTGCATGTGTCTTTTTGAATTATGGTTTTCTCTGGGTATATGCTCAGTAGTGGGATTGCTGGGTCATGTGGTAATTCTATTTTTAGTTTTTTAAGGAACCTCCATATTGTTCTCCATAGTAGCTGTATCAATTTACATTCCCACCAACAGAGCAAGAGGGTTCCCTTTTCTCCACACCCTCTCCAGCATTTGTTGTTTGTAGATTTTCTGATGATGCCCTTTCTAACCGGTGTGAGGTGATACCTCATTGTAGTTTTGATTTGCATTTCTCTAATAATTAGTGATGTTGAGCAGCTATTCATGTGCCTCTTGGCCAACTGTATGTCTTCTTTGGAGAAATGTCTATTTATGTCTTCTGAGGCAGGTATTTTAAAAGTAAGAATATAAGATATCTATATGACTTAATGTGGTCTAAGTACCGTTAAGAAAAATTGCTTTAAGTTTAAATGAGAACAGATGGAAGATTCACATGACATTTTTGAACATAACTGTAGCACAACGCAGAAATAGAGAAATAGAAAACAGACCAAAAATTGGACCAAAATGTTTTTGAAAAACCATGCTTACTTCACAAATTCCAGTAGTTCTACAGGTAAATAAATAAAGGATACATAGTACCATATAATCTATGTATTCCTGCTGTATCCTAACACACACACACACACACACACACATATATATATGAAATAATGGGCTCAACAGATGTATTAGCAGGTTTTGATGACTTGTGCGAAACATTAAGAAGTAATTAGGAAGGCATCCAAAGCTAGTCAGCACATTAATAGGTCCAGAAAGTTCATACTGAATTTCCTTATATTTGCTAGGTACTCTCATTTTCTCGAAATGAGTCAGCTCTTTTAACAGTTACAAATTAGCTTAATGTGTAAAATAATCATACAGTGTCATGAATCCACGCAAAAAAAGCACCTGCCTCACTTTTTTACTTCTCCTTTTTAGACTGCTCTGAGTATAATCATTCTATGCCATTGAGTATTTTTCATAAATTGATATGTTCATAGATAGGTGATTAACCCCACCTTTAACTGATTTTTTTGAGCCCCAAAGAGTCCAAAATGTTGCATTAATGACCAAATCTTTTTTCTGACACTGAATGTAATAAAAGCTTGTGACTTAAATCAAGTGAGTTTACATTTTTTCTATTTTGAATGAAAAAAAAAATTTTCTCTAGGAAAAGGTAGCTAATAATAGAACAACAGTAGACTCTTCATTACACGTAATTTGTACTTGCTCACAGTACAAAACATGATCTCAAATGATTTATGATATTATCATGAAATAGAAGGAACAAGACATGAGAGACTTCGACATGATCAGTATTTCAAAACCCCTGAGAGGGAAACGGAGCAAATCACAGCTACTGCTGTAGCCCTAAACTCAGAATAACATTTTAAAATGACTTGACATTCAGTTCTTTGAATTCCTGATTAAAATCTGAACAAGGTGAAGTTTCAAAACATGTGAAATAGATGTTGTCAAAAATTCCCATGCAAATCTCTGCATTTGGTGGGAATGTTAAAGTCAGAATCGTTTATCAATATTAAAGTGATCTAGAACTTTCATACTAGTCGGCATATTCTTTTCTGTAAAAAAAGATTTAATTTTATTTATTTTTGGCTGTACTGGGTCTTCATTGCTGCGTGCAGGCTTTCTCTAGTTGTGGTGAGCGGGGGCTACTTTTCATTGTGGTGCGTGGGCTTCTCACTTCAGTGGCTTCTCTTGTTGCGGAGCACGAGCTCTAGGTGTGCGGACTTCAGTAGTGGCTCGTGGGCTTTAGAGCGCAGGCTCAGTAATTGTGGTGCATGGCCTTAGTGGCTCCCCGGCATGTGGGATCTTCCAGGACCAGGGATCGAAACCGTATTCCCTGCACTGGCGGCATATTCTTACCCACTGCACCGCCTGGTAAGTCCAAGTTGGCATATTCTTATAATCAAAGTCAGGTAGTTCATTAGACTAATTAGTTATAATTCAGTTAATATACACATTTTCTTGAAGTTTCTTGTATTGTTGTACTTCACAACTGTTCACTAACTGTAGAGAAGAGTCAGAATTTGAGGAAACCCATGGTGTCTACCAATTGTTTACAATACTGAGGAGTGAACACATGTTGCAGTAAGATGTGGTGATTATCTGGCTAATTGTATCAGTGTAGTCTGCAGACAGTAATTTAGAAGAGGAAAAAACCTTTAGGATTTAATATATTGAGTTTCTCTCTCTATTGATCAAATTAATTGGATGATTTCCAAATCTCCACTTTACTGAGTATTTTATTGACATAAGCTTTGACTGAGAAGCGTAACGTTTTCAAAATCTCTTTTCTTATAGACAGAAAATCAATCTGGTTTTTTAATAAATATAATTGTTTGTGCAAAATAGTTGGCTGAGCAGTTAAAGAATATCTGCTGTCATTATTTAGTGGATGTGGGGCAGGAAAGTGGTGTTGAACATGGAGGAGAAAAGAAGAAACAAATTTTCAACACTGGTGGTACTATAAGGAAATGGTATTAAAGTGAAAGAACCAATATAATAATTTTGAGTTTATGCAGGAGTGTTATAAAAACAAAATAGACTCTGGACGTTTCTTATTTTTTTTTAATACAATTCAATAGCAGATAAGACAAAACATGAATTTTACACTCTTAATTAAAAGAAATATTTTCTTCAAAGGGCAATGAATAAATTCTCATTTAAAGAGTGTTTCGAGTTGATGATAAACTTCTTAAAGATGGCATAAGTTAGTCATTAACACCCAGACTTCCTGGTTGGAATCTCAGCTTTACCTCTTACTAGTCATTTAGCCTTTTGTGCCTCAGTTTCCTCTTTTGTGAAATTAGGGAAATAATACTTCTCTATAACTTTTTGTGATGATTTAATAAAACACACAGAGAAGGAAATTACTACATAGAAATAAACATTTAAAGAAGTAAATGCTTAATAAATTTTAGTGATTATTTGTTTTCATTTTGAAATAATATATATTCCTTCCTAATAAAACAATTTCCTATAAAATAATTTTAAACTGAAAATGTCCATTTGATGGTTTTGATCATTTTAATGTTAACTTCATTTCATTGATTAGAAGACTATAATAAGGGCTACCCCAATTAATGGTTTGATTGCATGGGAGAAAAATATGCATAAACATCTGCACATACAGGCAGAAGAGTAAATGCAAAAGAAAAATTTTAAACCACTTAAATTTAACTTATCACAGCCCTTGAAATTACACTGCACACAGATTACAACGATTAAGTATGAACCTCACCAAAGGTCTAACTTTAATTCAAATCATTAAAGGCTGTCTAAAAAGAGTTAATGAATTTTCCAATTACTTCTACTTTTTCGTCAGATGTGATTCCACTATATTCAACTGCAATAAAAAAGCTTTAAACGTAATATTTTAAGCAAAATCTGGAAATACTTGCTTCTGAGTATAATCTGAGCATTCCTAAAATCCACAATTTAAACATTCATATAAATGTGAACATTTATTTGAAAGCTTGGTTGGTTAAGAGTAATAACAGTAGAACTAAGCTTATGCTTTAAAATTGCATGTTTCCTCAAAAATACTAAGCATATGTGTTGTAATGATATTTGTTCTTGACACTGATAGTTCATATCATCATGTAATTCTTTTACAATGATGATGTGCAGAAATAATATACAGTTTGCTATTTAGTAATTTATTTTGCATAATTAAGTTATCATCACTTTCTTCTTTCAACAGAGGAATGAAAGCATATCTACACTCTATAACAGATGACCAAACTGTATCAAATTGTGTCTCCAAATAGGGACAGAAGCATTGGTATATGTACATTTTTATTAGAGGAGAAGTGAATACAAAATACAATCTCTTGAGTTCAATTATAAAACCCGTATGCTTGAGTGAATGCATGGTAAAAAAATATGCAACTTCATTACACGTTAGAGGCACTACAAATTTCAGCTTTGGTTCAAAAAACACTCACATTGCTAATGTGTAGACTGCTAAAAAGTTAATATCATTGCTATGTGGAGTAACGGGCAAGTGAAAACATCTGCGTTTTCCCTGCCTTTAGAACATGGCCTTTTAATCGGGCATATCTGTATGGAGGATAAAGATTAATAACAAGGAATGCTTCTATATATGGTACGCAGTGAGGAATGAGAGCAAAGAAAAAAACACACAGGGCTACTGAAGTTAAACAAGCTATACCTTAACCACTACTGTCAATGTAAACTTTTAAGATCATTGAGAAGTATTCTTGCTCTTGTTTTTAGGATAAATTAAGGATAGAGATGAACATCTCCAGGTGAGGCTTTAGAAAACGAAAATGAGTACTAGATGATGAGAACAGTCTCACATACCTGCAAAAGAAAACTGAAGCAAAGTCCACAAAATCTTTAAGTTTATAAATCTGAAAACTGGGTGCTACATCAAGATATGTTCAAATGAAAATGTATTTTAATGGTATGCAAATAGTAACTAAGGGCTTAATTAATTCTCAGTAATTAGTTTATGCTTAAAAAATGTGTATTGAGTGGTTCTGGTACTTAAAACTATTTTAAAGAATAAAAGTTTCAACGTTATAGTGTTTCTAGAGGAAGCTACTGTCACTGAGGGATCAACTGTATGTTGAAATGTGAGAAGTCCAAGTTCTAGCTCAAGTACCTGGTTTTGCAATCTAAAAAAGGTAAAAATTTTATTTGCTTATGTAGAAAGCAGACACATATTACCTCACAGAGCCACTGAGACAGTGCTGTATGTAAATTATTTTGAACTCATTAAAATAAGTTTATCTATATGGCCAGTATTTTTTTGTACTTTTTCTGTATCTATTCTTTTTTTTAATAAATGTATTTATTTATATGTATTTTTCTTTTTCTTTTTCTTTTTTTGGCTGTGTTGGGTCTTTGTTGCTGTGCACGAACTTTCTCTAGTTGTGGCGAGCAGGGGCTACTCTTCGTTGCGGTGCGTGGGCTTCTCATTGCCGTGGCTTCTCTTGCTGCAGAGCACGGGCTCTAGGCACGCAGGCTTCAGTAGTTGTGGCTCAAGGGCTCTAGAGCACAGGCTCAGTAGTTGTGGCGCATGGGCTTAGTTGCTCCGTGGCATGTGGGATCTTCCCAGACCAGGGCTCGAACTCGTATCCCTTGCATTGGCAGGCGGATTCTTAACCACTGCGCCACCAGGGAAGTCCTGTATCTGTTCTTTAAGACAGACTGTGGTGGGCAGATTTTAAGATGACCCTCTCATCCCCACCTCCTGGTGTTCATGCCTTTGTGTAATCCCCTCCCCTTCACTAAGGGCAGGACATATGACTTGCATCTAACCAGTGGAATACAACAAAGGTGATGGAATGAGTGATTACATGTACACGATTACATTAGACTGTAGTATCTATCTTGCTAGACTCTTCTTCTGTTGCTTGCTTTGAAGAAGCTGGCTGCCATGAATCCTACAGCTACAAGGGAACTGTAGGTGCTTAGAAGTAGATTTTTCCCCAGCTGAACCTCTGATGAGAACCCAGTCCTGACTGACACTGAGCACAGCCTTTTGAGACCCTGAGCAGAGAACCCAGCTAGACTGTGTCCAGACTTCTGACCTATAGAAACTGTGAGATAACAAGTATGTATTGTTTTAAGCTGCTAAGGTTGTACTCAATTGTTAAGTAGCAATAGAAAAGTAATCTACAGACATTATATACATCTGTATACTGGAATATAATACATTTATGTATTCATTTATTTTAGATTTTGTAAACTTAATGTAGTTCACAACCTATTGCTGTGTATTGTTAAATTTTGCTAGCCATTCCAGTGTAGGAATGGCCTCCAGGAATGTCCTGGAAGCCCACTATGCTAACTCACTTGGCAGTGTGACTATAAATGAAAGGATTAGAAGGCTTATCATGATGTTTGGCACCAGGAATGGAGGAGAAATAAGGTTTGAATGTATGGAGCTCCATGTGAACTGTGGAAAGTTCATCAAAGTCTTGTAGCTTGTATTTGCAATAAAAATACAAGCTGAGAGAAAAATTCTCAAATTTGACAACAATTGTAACAGTCACTGATGAGTCATTAAGCTGAAAGTAAATTATCTAAACTAAAAATAATTTTAAAAGATTTTTGATCAACCATTCTAGAGAAAAGCTAAATTACCTTTCTAGTCTCATAATAGAAAATAATATATCAAGATCATTATTATACAAAGAGGTAACAAAACAGTATGCAGCCAAATTTGTAAGAAAAAAAATAGAGTTGTGTTTTTTACATTGGTGGCATTTTTTAGTTTTTAATATTTGCATTTTTTGTGATTTCTTTTTAATTCTAAATAAATATGTACTTTCATATCTAATATTAGAACTCTGAATTTTTATTTTTAAATAGAGTGTCCAAAACTGCATAAGCTTCAAGTCTCACAAAACCTAAATTCACCTCTGCATGTAAAACAAGAGAGAAACAATATTTTAAAATGCTGTTAGCAGCTATGGCATGATGAAGGTAGATTAGGGTCCATTAGAATTGGCAACATAAAATCATTGCTGATTTTGACAAGAATTATTTCAGATAAGTGGCATGGCCAGAAAATAGAGGAGGGGATTAGAGAATGAATGAAAAGTGCTGTAGCATGGTGACAGCGGTTATCCACAAGTCCTATGAAATTTGGCAGTGAGGTTTGGCAAATAGATTAGGTGGCAGATGGAAGGAAATGTGAGGCCATGGGAGTTTTCTTCTTTGATAGAAGCAACTTTGTATGCTGGTGGGAATGCTCCAATAGGAAGAGAGATACTTACAATCTAAGCTGTACATGGCAGCCATCCTCCAAGATGGCTCCCAGTGGGCCCACCTCTCGTTATTCACACACTTGGGTAGACCCATTCCAATAGTATCAGGGTTGGGCTATGTGATGGAGAAGGAAAAACCTCAGTACTCCTCCTTGTTTCTTCTTTACTCTTACACTACTACCATACTCATAACACTTCTGACACCAGATATGTGGGTTTTTTCCCATACCAAGCAATTATCTGAGATACTAGATGGGTGTCCTACAATTTAACTAAATTCTGAAACTATCTACCTGGAGGTTAAGGCTTAGTCCCACAAGACTGTCCACCCCCTCCTCCCACTTCAGATGCCAATTACAAGTCCAGGTTGTCACCTGTGCTTCTGACTGATAGGCTATATAAATTGGAGGTTCCCATAATTCTCTCCTTGGGTTCAACTAATTTGCTAGAGTGGCTCAAAAAAACTCAGGAAATAGTTTATGTACTGTTTACCAGTTTATTATAAAATGATATGATAAAAGATACAGATGAACATCCTAATGGAAGAGATGTGTAGGGTAAAATGTGGAAAGAAGCTCAGAGCTTCCATGCTCATTCCAGGAGTGACACTCTCTCAGCACCTCCATGTGATCACCAGCCTGGAAGCTCTCCAAACCCCATACTTTGGGGATTTTTACAAAGGCTCATCACGTAGGCATGATCAATCATTATCTTCATTTCTAATTCCTCTCCCCTCTCTAGAGAATGGGAGGTTGGGTTAAATTCCAGACTTCTAATCATGGCCTGGTCTTTCTGGTGACCAGCTGCCATGTAGGAGACCACCAAGAGTCACCTCATTTAGAACAAAAGACACTGGTATCACCCAAGAAATTCTAAGGGATTTAGGAACTTTGTGTAAGGAGCCAGGGTCAAAGGCCAAACATTAGAACAAAAGATGCTCCTAGTGCTCTTATCACTAAGGAAATTACAAGGATTTTAAGATCTCTGTGCCAGGAACCAGGCAGAGATGAAAATATATATTTTCTATTATGCCACAGTGACCAAGAGCGTCCAACAAAATGCTATATGTGGTAGTCTCTTCCAAAATTATTTTATAATAGGCTATTTCATAATAGGCTATATTAGTCTTTCTGTCTCTCACTGTCTCTGTCTCTTATCATTTGCTCTGGGGGGAACAGGCTGCCAAACTTTGAGCAACCCCATGGAGAGGCCCACGTGGTGGGGAACTGAAGCCTCCAGCTAATAGTCAGTGAGAAACTGACCAATGGCCATGAGAATGATCTTCAAAGTAGATCCTCCAGCCCTAATGAAATAGTGTGATGACTGTGGTCCCAGACAGCTTGACTGAAAACTTGTGAGAGATGGCCCAGATTCACCCAGTTAAGCCACTCTTGGACTCTTGATCCTCAGAAACTGTGAGATAATACATGTTCATTGGTTTTAGCTGCTGTGTTTCAGAGGAGTTTGTTGTGCAACAATGGATACTAATATACACCAGGAGCAAAGTCCTTGAGAAGACAAAATATGAAATGATACATAGCACAAGTGGATACACTAGCAATTAATAGAGACCGGAATGGTCTATCATTTTTTTCAGGAGATAAAATAGAGCATATACATGAAACTATGTAGATATGTTTGCTGGATCATTAGGAAATTTATATTTTACTGTTCTTTTCTTTCAATTACGTATGAGATAAGATTTTAAGTTATGAATAATACTTAATGGAGGTGAAAGGGGTGAAAATTTTAAAACTGCAGGGAAAAATTATGAAATAGTCACCTTGGAAAGTGAAAAAGAAAAGTTAGCAGGAAAATACAATAGAACCGGAGTTACTGTTAAATTTTGTTTGAGATTTCTGCATTGTATTTAAAGTGACATCAATCAACAAACTGTGATTTTTCTCCAACAGTATTTAGTTGCTTGGGTTCAGCCGTAGACAAATAGATATGTGGGTTTAACCAGAGCCAGTATTTGCTAAGTGAGTGCAATGGAGGGAGAGAGGCCAGGGATTTGAGGGCATTTGCAAAGGAAAGGTTTCAGTCCTTGCCCCTGAAATCCCATCCAGGGAAGAGAAAGGACAAGTGGGTTATCAGCAGTGAACAAGCAGTGGTGTTAAAGTTAATGAATTGGAGCTCTTGCCCAAGAATGGTTGCACAAGATAGTACCTGGGTAAAAGAGGAAAAATGGGTTAAGCTAATAAAGAGATGGTTCATCTGAAGACAGAGCTGTAGGATGTGGTAATGAAATGTGTAGCTGGGGTGAGTTGGGGTGGGAAACTATTGAGGTAAGGAGAGGTTGATTAGTGGAGTTAAGTAAATAAATGCAAGAAGAAAAAAAAAACTATGAGTTCCTGAGCTGCAAATACTTGCCAAAAAATGTAGAATGATGGACATTATTCAACTAGAATAGTGAGGGAGCCAAGGATATTGCAGTTCTTTGAGGAAATGGAGTTCAAGATCTCAATGGAGGCCAAACTGTGTATAAAATGATTCTTGTTATCTCGGTAGTGGAAACCAAACCTTATTTTAGTGACCTTATCCGAAGGAAACTCACAAGCAAATGAGTAAAGAGTCACTGGAGGCCAAACCACATATTGCCTCCCAAGATTTGCTTTGGGTGGTGGCTTACAAAGCAGTTTGATGCAAAGAACGATGTCAGGAAGGGAAATGATAAAAGAAGTTTTCACATATTGAGGTATAGGGAAGTCATTCTGGCTTCTATGTGAGTTAACTTGAATTCTATGCTAACTAAAACAGCCTGTTTGTGGCTTATCAAACTTACATTGTACATCTGCTTTAAGTATTAAAGAAAAGGGCACACAGACCAGAAGAAATGTCCATGTTAAAAATAAAGATTAAATGCCCCTCTTCCTGGGATGCCAATGCCGGTACTACTTTGATGATGAGATTCCCTTCCCAGGAGCCAAGGCCAAACTGTACATGCTATATGTGTACGTGCTAGTCTAATTTTTTGGAAACCTTGAAGAAATGTATCCCAAACTTGTTTAATGTTCTTTGTTCTGACAGGATATTAAACTGTGCTGAAAACCATGCCTCTCCAGAGCAGTTTCTCAGAGGAATCTGGAAAGCTGGCTTCTGGGCTATAGTCCTCACTTTGGCTCCAATAAAACTCTTTTCTATCCTTACAATTGATTATTTATTGATTATTTTCATCGACAGAAAGAATCTGAATGATATAGTCAAGGTTTATCTCAAGCCTGTGTACTTGAGAATTTTGGGGGCTGCTGACCAAGCTTTTCCATTGATTTTGAGTAAGTCACTGTGGTTCCCCTCAGCAGTGGCTCTGAGCCAGGGTAAGTTTGTTGGGCTTGGACTAGTCCAGCAACAAGCTAATGAGATTGCTCTCCTGGCCTCTGGCTTCTACCATTTCCCAGAAAGTTTGGGCTCCCATAGAGGGGGTGAGTGGAAATGGTGATCAGCAACATGAAGTAGTGCTTGGTTAAACTCATAGTTGGAACTTTGTCACATGATTAAATTAATGTAATTAATGTAAGTGTGGATTGGTTAGAGCAATGATTCTCATTCTCATGGGGGACATATTGGTGTCTATGGAGAAAAATGTGTACTGTTTGAAAAAACATTGAATCTCATAACAGTCAGCCCTCCGTATCCGAGGATCCATTTCATATAAGGGACTTGAGCATTTGTGGAATTTGGTAACCAAGGCGGGCCCTCTAAAATTTCATATTTAGAAAATAAAAAATATATTTACTTTTACTATTGTACAATCTTTAAGTCATGTAAAAAAGTATAAAAATAATAAAACAAAAAGCCATGTATACATTACCCATTTAAGAATTAGGGACAACAAATATAATTGAAACTCTCTGCCCCATGAACCCAGTCACTTTTTTCCCAGAATTAGCAGTTGTCCTCATCTTATCTGTCACCCACAAGCCCTTTTAAGTTTTGAACTATATAGTCATAAACAAAATATTCTATTGTTTCACATGTTTTAAAACTATTTAATTGGTTTCATATAGTATGTAGCATTCTGCAACTTTTTATTGCCCTCATTATTAGGCTTTTAGATTTTTTCATATTGTTACACATAGCTTTGATTCATTCATTTTGATTGATGAATAGTATTCCCATTATTTGCAAAAATCACAGTTCATGTATCTGTTCTTCTGCTGATGAACATGTAAGTTATTTAGTTTTTCCATATCACTGGCTATGCAACAGTGAACATTTTTAGAATTTATCTGGGTGCACATGTATGATGGTGAAATTGTCAAGTCCTCGGGCATGCATATTTTAAAATTTCTGATATTTTGATAAATTGCTCTCTAAAATGGTTGTACAAGTTTCCCTCCCCTCCACGAAGCAATTTATGACAGTGTCTGTTGATTGACATCCTCTCCAGTACTTCCAAAACTTTAGTCTGATGCTTGTGAAATGAGGTCTCATTCTTTTAATTTGAAGTTCCCTGACAACACATAATTTTAATAAAAACAAACTCCAGCGAGTAAAGCTCAACAACCATTTTTGAATAGCAGAGTAACTCAATAGGCTGTCTCTGAGATTCTCAAGTGATGGGTGAAGAAGGCATGGCCCCCTAGGGAAATGTGTGAAATTTTCTGAGGTGGGGCTCACGCGTCTTATTAATCTAAAGGTGGCTTGGTTTTCAATGGTGGGAAAAAGCTGGGTAGAGAGAGCAAGGCCAAATGAATTGTATTGGTTCTATTACTATAAGATGAAAGAAAAACAAAGTCGGTACATAAAAAAACTGAGTGATTCAGAATTAAAAGGAGAGAATAAGAATAAAAAGAGCTGCAGGAAATTAAGGGGATTACCTCTGTTTCCTTAGAATTCACCTGTTTGAATCTTAGTTTCTTAGTTTACCACTTATATCACCAGGGCCTCCAATTATGACCAACTTAGAGCAAATGGCTTGTTGATAATAATCACAGAATCATGGAGTTGGTAGGAATCTTAGGCATTGTTTTATTTTATACATAAGAAAACTTAAGTGTAAAGATAAGTTACACACTCACCATGAACAGGTTTTAATGAAACGACTGAAGAGAGAGACAATTGGGGTCCTCTACTAACTGGTCCAAGTTTACTGGGGTATTAACCTGATCACTAAGATAGAAGAAAGATTCTCCTTCTGTGCTAAAACTGTGATACAGTGTTTGAGAGCATAGGCTTGGGACCAGAGAGGCCTGGGAATGACCCCAAGCTCAGCAAATGTTAAATGTATGACCTTGGTCAAGTTACTTGACTTCTTCAGCCTCAGTTTCCTTATATATAAGATAAGGGAGGTTTTAATTCCTACACACACATTTTTCTTGTGTTGTGAAGATGACCTGAGAAAGCATCTTAGTCTCTGACACACATTAAGCAATTGATAAATGGTAGATGCTATATTTTAAACACCTCAGTGTTTGAGACACAAATTAGTCATTTGGTGTTCTGACATGAACTGCCAGTGGAACAAAGGGGAAGGTTTTGCTAGACCAGCAATGGCTGGTCTAGGTCTCCATCACAACACAACATGGGATGCTTTTGACTGTTTTACCTGAATTTAGAGATTTTTTTTTTAATGCAATGATTTGAAATTTTCCTTATTTGCTCAGTTATGTGTCTCTATTCCAATGAATCTATCTTTACGATACTTTGGAGAATTCACAGAACATGGAAACTGAGTTGTCTGTCTCCCTATTTTTCTAGATTATTTCTTTATGGCTTGATTGAAAAGACTCAATTTATCTCTTTCCTTTCTACTCAAACCTTTTATTTCCAAATTCTAAAATATGCCCAAATCAAATTCATCCATTATTTCTGAAGGAGAGACAGTGGCCATTTAAAAAATAATTATGAGTTTTAAATTACGGCATCTCTTTTACCTATCTCTCCCTTGCCACAGGATTTTACCATTATTTTTCTCTTGCATTTATAACTGTTGCCAGATTCTACTTCAAGATGGCTGAGTATATATACACACATAAGTTTACCTTTACTCTCTCCTAAAATTCTACTGGAAAGCAAAAACCCCCAAAACAAAAAATAAAAGTAAATCTATAGCAGCGCAGGGAAAAAAAATTCCATCAGTGGACAGAAATATTGGGAAAGTTGTAAAAGCTCTAAAGCTGATAGATGAGATTTTTTTACTTAACCCAACAAAGCCAAAGAACTGCTCACATAATACAAATGTAGCACAGAACCACTGAAATGGTGTGTTTTCCCAGAATGGCTCTGAGTCAGAATCATGACTAGGGCGAGGTAAATGAGACAAGTGAGGAACTTGTCTTGAATGCAAAATTTGAGGGGGTGCCAAAAAACTCAGTAATTAAAAGAAATAATATTTTAAAAAATCAAAATTAATGCCCAAATTCCACTGTTAAAAATATATCACTATGACTCTTTTTTCCTTTTGCCTCACGCTCCAATGTGGCTCAGCATTGCACTATTAGTGATCCTGTCTTTATTTAAGTTTGATATTTTACCCATCTTAGATTTCAGCATTATTTTGATTCTTTCAAAATAGTGCACTAAAATATTATTTATCATTATTACTGAGTGTTTTAGCACCTACTTGAACTTTGTATCTACTGCAAATCCTCACTCACGCTGCACATCTCCCCTGAGTCTCAGCTGTACCCTGAGTAGCCTTCAGATCAGAGGCCGCAGAAGGGGCCTCTAAGAAAATGTCTGAATGTTATTTAAAGGATTGTGAATCACTGGGCTAGACCCAACACATAATACACAGACTCTGGTGTTTGTTCTCAGGATAAAGTTCTTTAAATTATATGGCAACTTTTCCATGGGGAACTTACAGAGTAGGCTTTGAGGTTACAACGTAAAAACAGAGCAGGTGTCTAAATAAATTTCACAATAAGAATTACCTGTATGCAAAACATAAGCTCCCCATGTACCTTAAAATAAAACCAACTGAACAATATGTTCACTGGTCCCACATACCAGGCCCTTTCCTGGTTATTTGCTACTGATTACTCGCTATAGCTAAATGACCTGTGGACAGAATACACATTCCTTGCCTGGGAAACCGTGATAGTCACTTGAACTGAGAAAGACATCTGTAGTCTTCAATATAGATCAATCATAGAAAGAGGAGAAAAGCCAACACAGAATAAAAATATACCTGAACCACGTAAAAGGATAAATTCTCACATAAGAAAGAAAAGCTGACAACAGAAATAGAAGAAAACTTTAGAATAAGTGTTTCTATTCCCAGAGAGATTTGACAGGATACCAAATTCATAGAATAAGAACAGGCTACTTTGCAAAAAGGGTAGTCAGAGCTTGCAAAAATTTAGTGCAAATTACCTATAATTTCAATACAAAACCAGAAGAGTAGTGGGGTAGGAAAGTCACAACCTGAACATAAGTTCCATTTATTCAAGGATAGTTCTGTTCCTTACAGAATCCCCAGCACCTGGTGGGTTCAGTACATGTTGATCTTGTCTTATCAGAGCAAACAGGCTAGAGTTACTGTAGTAAATTGTGCCACCATTTTCAATTATTTTCTACCCTCTCTGTTGTCATGTGACTTGAAGCACCATCTTATGGGAGAAGCATACATTCCAACCTCCTTGACATGAGGGACATGTGACATGCCTTGGCCAATGGGAGGTGAGCAGACATGAAATATACTATATCCAATCTGAAGTTTTGAAAGTCTTGAGTGCCTCAGTTCTTTTTACATATGTATGTATGTATGTATGTATGTATGTATGTATTCTGTTCACCAAAAGAATGGCAGGTCCTAAAAAGGGATTGCTCCTTCAGTCTAGATTCTGGAATTAACAAGATAAATGCAGTAAAGCACAGTCAGCCTGCAAACTTCACAGATAACATGAAAGATAAGAGACAAATGAGTTTTTGTGGTAAACCACTGAGGTTTGGAGGTTATTTGTCATCAAAGCAAGGCTGACTATTACAGTTAACTGATTCATTTTGATGTTTTTAGGCAAATTTATCTCAAAATCCTTTTGTTACCAATATATGGCACTTATTAGTGAAATAGTAATAGAGTTAGAATTACCTATTTGAAAAAAATAAGAACCCAAAAAACTGGGACCAACCAAAAAATAATCAAGAAAGGAAAAAGTTAACCTATAAAATAATAAGAAACAGAAAATAGAACAGGAGAAGAATATAACAGAAGATAGTAGAAATAAATACAAATATTTTAGTGAGAATAATTTTAATATAATACATTAAAATCCCTTATTAAAAGATAACTAATTTCAGAATGAGTAATTGCTACTGAGAAATAAAACTTAAAATGTAAGCACTGGATTATTTTGTCTGAGATTATAACTCTTAGTAATCCAAAATTAAATTTTAGTGAGCACTGAAAAATATTTATGCAACATTTGTGTTTTAAAAAGTACTCAAAATTAGTCATTTCTATTACTCCCATCTATCTTTTTAAGACAAGAAAAATGTAAGTTCAAATACATATATATACACACAAGCACACATACATATCCTAGAAAACCTCTGAAGATAAAACCTTCTCCCTATAATTGTTATTTTGTAACATTTACCTAAATATGGCTGACTACCCTGCATAATACTCTCAGAGATATTAAGAAATGAAGAGGGAACAAATATGTCATCCTGGTTAAGAGCAAAACTATCCTCCTTAATCATCACTTATCCTGGCAAAAAACAAACAAACATCCTCACACATATAAGAAAGATTCTCACTCTTGTGGCAAAACAAAACAAACAAAACTGAAAAAAATATATACACAAATTTTTTTGTGTTCAGCAGTTTTCTAATCTCTCCTTATCCTTACAGTGAACACATAAGGTCCCAGCATAGTTATTAGTAGCATCGCCTTCCACCCTCAAAATTGCCCTCGTTTGGTTGACAAATTCATACTATTCATGTATTAACCTTACTATGATTTATTACTGTACGTATAATAAATGGAAATATAACTACAGAGATTGCAGCCAGAGAGTTTTACTCTTCTTCATAATAGTGTGCTACAGAATCCTGGGGGATTCAGAGAGGAAAATGGTAGGTACACAAAATGAGTCATTAATTGCCCTGTAATCTAGATCCACTACGGTCATTAAGTTTCTGTTTTAGTTCAGTCATCTGTAAGTTAGAGATAACACATAATTTTAGTAACTTCATAACGTTCCTCTAAGACTTGGATAATATGACATGGGACCATTTTGCATATTATAATTCTTTAAACATTTAAAATACATTCTTATGGATAATCTAAACATTATTAGAGTATTTAGCATTGTCTTTTCTTCTCTCTGACAACTGTGTGTGTAGATTCACCAAGATCATAAAGTCTTGAAGCAATGACATAATATGCTCTTTGAGTATACATTATCTTTAAAACTAAGTTTTGAGCTTAGTTTATTTTAACAGTAGGAGAAATCATGTGGCATTATTTCATTGCTATGATTTTTTTAGATATCCTTCTTCAGGTACAACCTAGAGAAAAGTTAAAAAGACCACTTTAGGAACTTCCTTGGTGGCGCAGTGGTTAAGAATCCATCTGCCAGTGCAGGGGACACAGGCTCGATCCTTGGTCTGGGAAGATCCCACATGCCGCGAAGCAACTAAGTCCGTGTGCCACAACTACTGAGCGCACGTGCCACAACTAAGGAAGCCCACATGCATAGAGCCCGTGCTCCGCAACAAAAGAAGCCACCACAATGAGAAGCATGCACACGGCAACGAAGAGTAGCCCCTGCTCACTGCAACTAGAGAAAGCCCACGTGCAACAACGAAGACCCAAAGCAGCCAAAAATAAATTAATTAATTAATAAAAAAAAAAAGAAGAGGGCTGCCTTAAAAAAAAAAAAAAAATCACTTTACACTCTTGAAGTCCATTTCTCCTAACATGGAAATATGCCTCAAACTGCTCAAAGTTTAGCTGCAAACAAAAGACATCCAGAGAAATTTCTCTAATTTTCCTGGAAATGAATGGTTTGTGTTACTCAATGTGTTCTTATTATGATGAAATATACCTTCTTCATTAATGACTTTTAAATTAATGACCTTAAAGAAAAATGTAATAAAAGTAGCAATGAGAGTCAGATTTTAGTTTTCATCCCCCTACCATGACTAATCCCAAAAGCCTAAAATTAGTTGTCAAAATTCTTACAGCCTAGCTTTCCACCTACCAAAATTGCATGACTCTCTACATTTAATGGACAGCTTGTTTAACAAGACTTTTAAATTACTTCTTAAACCCAGAACACTCAGGTTTGAGGTGAGGGTTGATTTCACATGGCTCTGTCTTTGGCAGGGCCATCTCTTTTACTCTTGAAGAGTACAATTCCTCTAGTTTTGTCTTATCCTGAAAAATTCTAGGAGAAAAGTTCACAGGGAATAAATATGTAGAGATGAAGCATGTTTGCCTTGTTTTTGACCATGCATAAATCACTGGTGTTAGTAGTTCGGAAATGCTATTTGGATTATATAAATAAAGATGCTACTTTTGCAACATGATTTTGAAGACTTCTATGTAACAGTGCACTTTAAAAAATGTAGCAGTTGCTACCATTGTGTACAATGACGGGGTCAGCTACTGGCATTGATAAAACTCTTCAGAAAGCCCAAATTAAACATCTTTATTGTTGAGGAATACAGAGAAAGAGAAAAATCTTTCCATGTGGCATCAGTGCAAAGGAGCACAGAGCCAGAGGGAAATATTGCTATCAAAAGACAGGCATTTTCACCATTTAGGAATGTCAGAGAAAAGACAACAAACCAGCCAGCCACAACCAACAAGGCAATCTTTCAAAAGTAGTTAGTCCCCAAGAATAATGATACTGAGCAAACAGTCAAAAAATCTCAAGATCCTTCCCTGGCAGCTCTCTGGCTGAGAATTAGATCTACGAACTCTCTCTGGTACACTTGAGAATTCCTTCAAAATATAGCAATCTCAACAGTGAAGGGTGTTATTACATCATTATTGCTGCAGTGCAATTAATGACAGGAAGGTAAACGTTCCTGAAAGAGGAAAGAGTTAATTCTGAGCCTCTCCTTACACCTAATTAACACCAGGAAGGCCTTAGGCAAGGGGGAAAATAGAACTCTTGGGATTAGGTAATCTCATCTGACTCCAAGTAAACCCAAAGAGTACCTGTCAACCAGACAGACGGCAGTAACAGTTAGGATTTACAATCTGACTTTTAAATCCTTCTGTGGGGAAATAGATGTGAAGGCAGAAAAGGAATTTGCTTCAGTTAAGCTTCAGATTTCCAGAGGGTCATTAAATTAAATTAACAATCTCTAAGAACTCTAACAAGTATTTGCTTTTGCATTTAGTAAAATCTCACTAATTTGGACTAAGGAAAAAGGCTATAAATTTTGAATTAAGCAATATCTTTAAAGAAATGATGAGGCCCTGAAACTAGGTAGACAGAATGTGGCCTCAGGGTATTTAAATAATAATGATGTATAGTTAGAATATCAATTTATAGTTAATTTATTACTTGTTTATAAGGGCAAGAAATGACAGCTATCTACATGAAGGGTTGTCATGCAGTAAAGGAGGCCAACTTGTTTTACATTACTCCAGAAGGCAGAGTTAAAATTCATGGGTTGAAGTTTCAATGAGCTGATTTTGGCTTTCTACTGAATATGAATTTACTGTTTCCCATGAGGAAATGAGCCTCCTGTCATGTAAAGTAGTCCAGCTACCCATCGACCATCTGTAAGGGAGGTTGTGAAAAGAATTCTTGCATTTGGTAGATTCTGAGTTAGATCAGTGCTTTGAACTTTTTTTTGCAACAGAAATTCTGAAAAATTTAAATCTTACTCAGAATTTCGGTATATAACACAGATGAAAGAGCTGAAATGATTCCTGGATGAGTTAGAATTTTCAATACTTGGGAAGACTATACCATGGTTCATATAATTGTGCCAGCACTTTATAGGAGCCCTTATGCCTCACAAAGAACAGAGAGAAAGCTCATTCCAGATTATGGCTTTCTGATACAGAATAATTGTTTCAGAGTACTGGGGATGATTATTTAATTGAAAAGAAACAAACAGAAAGCCCAATACTCCCTGAAAATTTATTCCTTAAACTTAGCAGATTCTAAGTAAAAGAGATGTTAACTTGAACTTAGTTGGTGAACTAAATGAGAGTTTTTGAAATGATGACTATGTCACAAACTAGATTCAGAGATGTGGAGATTTTCTAAACAGAGGTTTAGTAATTGTGGTAGCCAGCCTCCAAGGTGGCCCCCAATGGTTTTCACCTCCTGCTATTCATGCCCTGGTGTGGTCCCTTCCCACAATGAATCAAGGCTTGTCTGTAGAATACTGCAGATGGCATCATGTGTGTTTTCTGAGGCCAGGTTATAAAAGGAATTATAGCTTCTAACCCAACCTGTTTGGATCACTTGCTCTGGGGAAAACCAGTACTGTGTCACGCGGTCACTCAAGCAGCTCTGTGGAGAATCCCAGTGTCAGGAGCTGAGGCCTCCCACCAACAGCCATGTGTCTAAGAGAACTCGGAAGCAGATCTTACAGCCTTCTTTAACTTTCAGAAGACTGCAGCTCAGCTGACATCTGACTAGAATCTGTGAGAAACCCTGAAACAGAACAGCCCAGCAAAGCTGCTCTAAAATTCCTGACACAAAGAAATTGTGAGATAATAAATGGTTATTGTTGTTTAAGACACAAAGTTTTGTGGTAATTTGTTATGTTAAAAAAAAAAAAAAGTAATAATTGAGTATCCACTTCCTGGAGATTTTCATCTAGAGCCATTAACTTTTCATGATGATTGAGGAGATGGCTTCAAAGATCTGTAAAGTACCATGAGAGCATGAGGCCACATTTGTTTTTTTTTTTTTAATCCCTGTGTCCCCAGTAGCTATCATAGTTCTTAGAGGTTTCCATAGATTCAATAAAATGTTACTGAATAGATGGGCAAATAAACAAGATTCAATATATTTGGAAGTTAAAATTAATGAGGTCAAATCGAGCTATTTGATAACTGGTTTATTATTTGTTTTATTATAAATCTCAAATTTCCATTTAAAAAAGGTAAATACTTTTTTGAAAGAGAAGGTAGAGAATTTTCCTAAATTAAGTTTCTGTAAAATATAAATAACATTTGAACTGTAGTCAAGAAAGGCATTTCTAATGTGGTATGATTTAAACTCAAAGCTATGGAACAACATATGTTCTTCCCTCTGCCTGAAATGAATCTTGCTTCCTTTCTCCAGGCTAAATTCCCTTATCCTTCAAGACTCAGCAGAGCTGTAGCACTGATCTACAGGGTAGCCTCTGCTGATTCCTTTTGTCTGGGCTTGGTGTCATACTGCATTTGAAAAAAATGGCACATTCAGTTTCCCTTTTCAAAGGAGCTTTACTATTTTTACAAAAAAATGATACATGCATGTTTAAGAAGAGTGAAATAATATAGGATAATGGCTACTAAATTGTTCTCTTCCTGATGCTATTTAAATGAGTGATCTTTAAATTATAAGTCCTCGCACAAGGTCTAAAAGCAGAAGGTGTAGCTAAAGACTCTTGTACAAGTTTATGCAGAAAATCACATTCTAGATACATAATAACAAAAAGACATTTTCAAGACTAGAACTCTCCTAAATGCAGAGATTAATTTCTTTCCTTGTGGTTTATAATCTTCCCTCCTCCCCCTGTCATATTGGTTTAACTCAAATAGGTGTATTATCTTAATTGTATTTTCGAGAAGTCTTCATTTTTGCAATATGAATAACATTTTAGCTTCTGAAACTGTGTCTAGGCTCAAGTAAATTCACAAACAGGACATTCTGTAAGTAGAAACGAACATTTCCTACACATGTAACTTATTATATATGTTGATGATTACTTGACTTGTATTTACCACCTTATAGGGAAGAATGAATGCTCAGGATGCCATAATTATTTAGGTCAATAAACATTTTCTGAATACTAACTAAATGTGAGGCACTGTGCTACATCTTGGATTAGAAAGACAAGGAAGGTAAATCCCCTACCTTCAAAGTGATTAGAGCTTAAGAAATTGAAGAGGAATATATCAATCAAGGCTGTGTGACCTTTTTCTTAAACAATTTTTAAGTAGCTGGACATCCTCTGAGATCCAGGTCATGGCAAGGGGATTCTGTCTGCTCACAAATATTGTACAGAATAATATCCAACTAGATTATGTTGGTTACTTGACAATAGCAGGAAAGTCTCAACTCAGGCATAGCTGACTGTATATTAGAATATTTGAATTTTTTGAACTCATTCAGTATAATAATGGAAAAACTTACTTGAACTCTTTTGGGTATTTAGGTGACCACTACTGCAACAACCATGAACATTTATTTGATAGAAAAGACTGTCTTTGATAGAACAAGACTGTCTTTGTCTAAATAGCCAACACCTCAATAGAAACACCCTTCCCTCCTCAATACGTTAAGATGGTCATGGTGAGCTGCTCTATGAACACTTCAGCTCCAAGCTGACTTTATCAATACTCTACACATTTGGCCTGAAATAAGTGGTTCCCTCTTTTAAATGGGGTATTCCTAGACACTGGGCTATAAAGTGAAGAGTTGAAAAGTAAAATCATGACAGCCAGTTGTCTGCCTGGACAGGGTCAAAAGTGGGCAAAGAAAACAGCAAAGCACTGAGTAATGAAATATCTATTTTTCTAGGAAGCCCTGAATAAAAGTCACAGCAGATCGGAAAGCTGATAAAAGGAGGCATTGCTACTACTTGAATTTGGTCTAACATGTAAATTTTAAAATGAACCAAGTATCAGGATTCAGGACTAGCTAAAAACTACACATTTAAAAAAATTATTCAAAGTATTTTTCTAATTAAAACATATGTCATTCAAAAATAATTCCATTTCCTTTGTGGAAATGCACGTAGAACACATGGGGGGTAAGAGAAATGCTACGGGAGCATGTCTATTTCTTATTTAGAAAACTGTGTTTAGCACAGCAAAAGATTGGAATGAATCCTGTATCTGCCATTATAATAAAGCTGATAATAATGGTTCTTAAATGGGTTTTTTGTACTCAAGTCTTATGGTTCCAATTTGCCATGAGTAATAACTTGAATCAATATCTAAAGAGAAGGTTTCGGATAGGGGAGCCTCCTATCTTTATTTTCACAGGTATATATTGCTGTGCACATTACTTACATTCTTTCATCTAAATTGAATTTAATATGTAAAACAGAATATCTGAATAAATAGCATGTCAGGAAGAAAAAGGTAGCTTGAATCCTGATCACGATAGGAGAAATTTTATTAAAGAAATTGGAAATAATACAAGTACAAACTATTTTAGATCTAAAACGTATGACTCATGTGGTTTACTCACAGATAGTATAGGCATTAATGGCTTCAAAGAATGCATGCTATAGGAAGTGTACTTATTCTATGTTAACTCTACAGAATTTGCAGTAACAGGAAACCACAGATTTCCTTTTTAATGTTCAATACGGAAATAGAGCCTCATACTTTTATCTAATAAATACCATATATTTTTACTATTGAGTCTCCCTCATATTTAATTATGGATGCTAAAAGGCAGTTAGAATTATGTACCCCAGACATCCTAGAATTTTAGTTTTGGAAGAATAATGATCATGCTGCCCTACCCTGTCATGTCACAGATAAGTCTCACAGAGGTTAAAATGAGTGTCCAAAATCACTGAGCTAGTTAGGGACAAATCCAGGGCTAGAACTGGGGCATTTTCCATTATCCTAGTCTTGATCTAAGGTCAGCACTATCTAAGGCAGTGCCAGTATAGTTTTGTAGTTCTATCAACACGTTAAGGAACCACTGTCTGAAGCCGTCCACCCTGGCCAGGCACGATAATGACCACTTGCATGAGTTATCTCACAGCAGGTGGTTCCGATAAGGAACAAGCTACTAGCAGCTGGAAGAATTCAGGAGGGGCCAAAAGGAGGGAGGAGACACCAGCCCATAATATGTCCTGCCAACCTCCCAGAAACCTTCCTGCTGGAATCCACCTTGGCTGAGAGATGCACACGCCACCAGGAAGAACCCTGAGTCAGACCAAATATGGGCACAAGCAAGATGACTGGCCAGATACAACCAAGAAACTAACCCCATTACCATAAAACCTGAGACTGCGAGCCACATGGCAAAACAGTTCTCTTGTGTTCCCTTACCCAACTGTTCTACACCCAGGTGCCCCTTTCCAATAAAGTCTTTTGCTTTGTCAGCATGTGTGTCTCCTCAGACAATTCATTTCCGAGTGTTAGGCAAGAGCCCACTCTCAGGCCCTGGAAGAAGTACCCCCCTTCCTGCAACAGATGGAGCTAGATAAAGTTACACCAAGGAGACCATCTGAGGTCATCGTATGTTTGCCTCCAGAGCTTTGCAGATCAGCACATTACTGGAATGCCATTAAACTGCAAGGGGTGGGGGGAACTTTAAAAATGAATCATCGAATGTTTAGGAAAAAAAAAAAGAAAAAAAGAAGACAAAGCTCTCTGAGTCAGCTGGAACTTTCATCAGTCCTTGGGCAGATGCTTCAAAGGCAAGTCATGTGCCCAATGAAAGCATCACATCATTTTCTCTCCAAATTATGCTTTCTTTGGGGGATATAGAATGCAAACTCGCCTAACCCAAACATGGAGCTGCTTGGTAATGCAGGCATTGAAAAGAGAGAGTTGGGAATTAGACACTGCACTAAGTAATCTACCCCCCATAACTGGATGTACCATACTTCAAGCTATTTGTGTTGCTTGAGCAAGGCATTGAATTTTTGTCAACCCCCTTTAATTAATCTTGCCATAAGTCCTATGGTGGGGTGGGTGAACTTCTAAACATTTAACAGTAGAATTACTCACCAGGTGGCTTTTCCCAAACACCCCCAGCCCCAATTAAAGAGCTGTATTTGGTTTGAGTTTCCTAAAATGACGCTCTTGTTAACACTCATCAGACACAGGAAAAATAAAACAGCAATTTAACTGCGCTTGCAGTGTGAAAGGCTTGTGCAAATAATCAGCACATTTCTAACTGGTTAGTAATACGCAGAGTGCAAAAAACGAATGACCAGATTTATACCACTGGGCAGGTCTGAAAGCAACATTACAGCTGAAATATATTCATTTACAATTTAAAGCAAGCCTTTCAGTGGATAATTGTTTACACAATAGTGAAGAGGCTTGTGCTGTACAACTGGGATCCATTTACAATATGTTAACCAAATAATGCATGTTTACAAAAGATTTTGAGTTTGTTTTTGGAGAAAAGAATCGTGGTACCCATGCCAACAAAAGCAGAGCAGTATGTATAGTTAGTAAATCTTTTCTTAGCTGCAAAATGAGTGTCAAGTTGCTTGAGCTCATAAACTACGTCAGCATAAGTCACTCATTAAAATTGATGTGTGAAGGTGGTATTCTCAAAGAGCAGGTTGTTCCATTCTTCCTCTTATTTTTTTAATCAGCCAAATTGAGCTGGGGGTAGAGTTGCTTAACCAGGCCAAAGGAAGAAGAAAGCGGAATCATCTTCAAACAGCCATCCTGGATTTAATAGCCTACAACAAAACCCTAAGCAGGTCAACTTCATGGTTCAACAGTTCCTAAAAGCCCTGTCTTCTTCTCCCAAGCTTATCGGTGACGGCTGGTGTATAAGAGCTCCCAATGAGGACTGATTTACAGCACTAAAGGGCTTTGTGGTGACAAAGGCAGGCCGGGGTCCTCAAGAGCTTTCTGTAATTTTTAGATCCCAGAAGATGATGTGGTTCTGTGATAGTAATCTCTTACACTTTACCATTGACATAAACAGGTCACAGAGCCTGCAGAAGCTTATGCAGGAGTCAGGGGCAATCTCTCTCTGTCTCTTTTTTTTTCTGGGTCACAGTCAGATTTTATCGAGTCAAGCTATCTAACTGAACACAAACCATGTGATAGGACCCAAACAGTGTGAATTAAAAATGAAGCAGGATGGGGCCAGGTTTGTCTCAGGCTAGTGCTGCTACAGGGATAAGTTTCAGACATCACCTGAATACAAAATCATTATTTTTCTCCCACATTGACAAAAGTCTCTCTTTCAAGGAGGAGAGAAAAATTTGAGAATAAAAAAGACAAAACAAAACAAAACAAAACAAAAAACCACGCACACACGAACCTAGTTTCATGCTAGATGTATCTGTTGTGAAGCCATATGTTGGTTAAATAGGAAAAGTCAGGTGAGTTAAAGTCTCGTGGCAGCCTGATTTAAACCATGGCTACACAAACCAGAGCCCTGTCCAGATCTCAGGAAAGTGAATTATATATAATAACACTTACAGTTTCCTAGTACTATTAGATTTGCCTTCTTACATAAATGCTTAAGTTATGATAAAAAACAGGGCCATGTCAGTTCCTTTCAGTCTCAGCACATTTGCTATTAGCATAAGAAATGCTGCTTATGGCAGAGCTAGTCGGGCTTGAAATTTCTGAATTAATGGATTTGATTTCCTCTTGAGACAAACCATCAGCCTTGCAGTAATGGAAATAGATATAGTTGGTAAAACAAATAAAAAGCTGGCATGCAGATAAAATGGGTTTCAGTTTAAAATAGTAATGTTGTAATTGAAGTGAACAATTACAGGGTTGCTCCTAGGCACAAAAGAAATACCATGAAAATGAAGCAATGTTTTTAAGTATAGTCATTTCATGAAAATGTAGAGCTGCAGATGTCATTGTCTGCCAAAGGGAAAACTATACTTATTCTTCTATACAAAGATCATTTAATAACATTTGGCTAATTTTAATAATAATTGCTAATATTAACCCTATATTTCACCGGGAGTTTGAAGACAAAGGCTCCCCGCCCCCGCCCCATTCTTTCCCTTCAGTTGGTACAGCGCCAACAAGATCAAGTTCCTGTAAAAAGCTATTGGCAATGAACTAGCAGAAATCCCCACCCGGCAGCAGCCTTCTCCTTTCTAACGTCTTATTTCTCTTTCTTTGTCAAGCATCTTTTATCCGAAATGGAGCCCGTTAGTTGGCAATTGGAGGTGCAGGAGGGGCTGAGAATAAAGGAGGGGATGGAGAGTGGGAACCCCAGGACAGGGATGTAGGCTCTGGAATGTGCACATCTGATCCCCTTCACTTTTTTTTTTTTGGTCTGTTTCAACTTGTCTGTGAACCATATGAAATTCAGAACAGAAACTTCCATTTTTAGAACTTGAAATCTTTTCATGTTCATACACACACAAACTGAGGCAGCCAGGGCCACAGGATGTCACAGGAAACATAAGTGTCTCATTGAATGTGAAAAGGCAGTGACACAAATACACTTTAACAAAATGCTCAGCTGGGTCCCAGCCCACTGCTTGGCCCTCCTTCCTGCTCCTCGGTTTTACTGCATCGCAGGAAGAGACAGGCACTCTGTTTCCTCCTCAGGTTTTAGTAATTAAAACAACATTGAAGCTCTGTGAAATTCTGTTTGGAAATACACTGTGCTTTGTTCCCTGTGACGCTGACTGCTGCATGCAGCCCGACTGGCTCATTTGGCATCTCTTTATCCAGGGAAGCACTTTTCCTGGGTTAGTTTTTGTTTTTGTTTTTGTTTTCATATCACAACATTGAAGAAGCCACAGAGGAGTGAGAAAATGAAAGTCTTCCCTAACAAAGAATTGAGCTGTGACTTCTTAAAAGGTTAAGTCAACCGGCTGTGTGTCTTGGAGTGAAGCAGGGAGAAGCTTCCCTTTTTAGTCAGCCAGTTAGAATAATTCATTTCCTAACGCAGCCTACCTGTGACAGTCACAGGTGACCTCCCAGCCTGCTAAGCTCGGATGATTTCCCCTTCCCATTGCCCAAGTACAACTCCTGCCAGAAGGCAAATGTGCTGCAAGCCGGAGACATACCTGCAGTGCAGGGGAAAAGCAGCCTGTCTACAGATGTCATTTTAAAGCCTCGCGAGGAGATTTTACTGCTTTCTTCACACTCTCACACTTACATAAATACACTCACACAGTACAAGCAAGTTCCTGAGACTCCCAAGTGTTTCTCTCCCATTAGGAGACATTTTAAAACAAATTAGCACCCTCCCCCAAAAGTCTATTGGCCTAAATGTGTTTATTACTTTGTTTGCTGTTTTGAAAGCTTTTCCTATAGGCTTCAAATAAGACCGGGGAGTTCCTGCAAAATGAAGCACACCCTTAGTCTGTTGAGGGATACACACATCCGGCAAAGACTTAGATCTTTTTTTTTTCCCTCCTCTTGACACAGCGGCTGGTGACACATAAATGTACTTTTTTCTTTTGACAGAGTAATAAAAATCTCATTATCTCTGAATAGGCAGCAATTTCGTTATCTAATCTTTTTACCAAAAGGTTAGTTAATTAATCAGAAACAAATCCTGATTATGATTTCAATAGAATTAGAAAGACAAATCACCAGAGTACAGCTAAATAGGGCAGGCCTGCGGTTTCACCTGCCTCATCGCCCGGCAGGCCCTGTGATTGTCAGGGCTCCTTCAGGAAGACAGCCTTCGCAACGGCAGCCAGCAGATGGCTGCTCCGAGCGGCCAGCCTGCCTCGGCTCTAATGCCTGTGATCCCATTACCTCAGTGAATCCGTTACCAGGGTAACTGTTAAATTGCTGTGAAAGGCATGGTAATAAAGTAACCTGTCACATTGGCAATAAAAGGAGCAGAATTTTCCTGTTCACTGAACTTTGCAGCTCATCAATACTCACTTGATGGAGAAATTCCCCACTACTCCTGGGTCAGCCACAGGAATCCTTCCATAAGGCTTCTGAAATGCAAACTAAAGTTCATGTAAACACAAGGAAGATATAATTAAAAGCTAGATTCTTAGCTGCACAGAGCTAATGCATCCCTCTTTTCTGTGGAAGGCTATGGGAGCTTGAAGCACATCAGATTGCTCCCTTTGTTGTTGTTGTTTTTTAATTTAAAGCATGCTAGATAAAAATAACCTTTGCACGTGAAAGACAGCTGTGATTAATTCAAGACTGGGAAAACAAAGCCCACAGAAAAAAAAGTCTCGCGTTCCTAAAATCTGTCTTTCTTTTTCAGATCCTATTTTATTGGCTGTTTTCATTAAAGGGTCATGGCACTTTAAAAATGATTTGAATTTAAGCATTTAAAAGAAAGAATGGAAAGCCTCGTTTTCACAAGCATGAAGAGTTGGAAACAACAATCTCCCTCCTGCTACCCAACATGACAGTTAGGGTCCATCAGCTATAACTGCAAAGAGATAATGTGCGCTGAACATAGCATAGGACTGTGTCTCCCCCTCCTTCTGGAAATGCCCTTCAAAGGTTTCTGTGTCAACGATTTGAGCGGTGACACCACCACCAGGTATAAAATTTGCTACAATTAATTGAGGTTCTTTGAGGTAAGAAAAGAATAGCAAACACTCTCTCAGCATTAAAGAATAAGAAATAAGCAGAAAACCCCATTTACCTCAATTACATTTTGCAGCCAGCCCTATGAAAATACATGGGAAGCGGGGTATATCTATCTAGCCCTCATTATTAGCCATTTGCAGACTTCACGCTTTTGGCTCCATTTGGTGCTGTCATTAATTAGGCAATGTTAACCTTAGAAGACTTTGGAGCTTGCCTATTGAAATAACGTTGGGCACGCTTCGCTTTCTCCCTCCCTCCCTTTGACTTGCAAGTGCTTACAGCTTGTTATTAAAAAACTGACACTATTTCTTTGACCAGACAGCAGCAGACATGAACCGTACTTCTAGCGGTAATGGCAACCCATGAAAAGGAACGCGTCCAAGCAGGAGTCGTCCTCATTACAGAGTGTTCAGTGTGGGGTTACAGCAGAGCCTCGCTGGCTGGCCACGCCACCCTGGGCCTTCCACTGGTATCTTAGAGATCACAGTGCTTTTCAGAATGACGTGGCAATGCACACTGCATGTGGAAAAGTGGATGAGTTTCCAGCCAAAATCAGGGAAATGAAAGCTATGGCTTTATGATATCCAAATTTGTTTTAAAACTGAAATGTTTTCTGTCCTGTTGAAGGTAATTCTCAAACATTAAGTCACAACACACACACACACACACACACACACACACATACACACACACACACCCCATAATATAAAATGTGTATTTTACTGCCCATACTGGGTAGGCGAGAAAGAAACAGAACTACAGAGGTAACTACTTGTGAACAAACCCCAAACCCACCAAGGGTATGCTATCATGCCTGTGAAGGTTTTCCCTGGGTGTCAGGACAGGAGAAAGTCTTTTTTTACACCAGGGATTGTCTAGCTAAATTTGGAAAAATAGAACCCATATAAATAATCACCAAAACTGAACAAGACCTTTAGATCAGATGCCGTGATACCAATGGGGCCAGTGGATTGGATGTGAGAAAACGGGAAATGGTGGCCTTGTGGTCAACTGGATAATCCATTTTCTCTCTAAAAAGAATGATATTTATCATTCAACTGCCATCTTTTGTTTCCATGTAGCTGAGGGGAGCCCACCCTTGTCAAATCTCTTGACTTTCAAGAGAGCCCCCAAACAACTTTTATTAGAAAATTTCAATTTTTAAAGTCCATTTGTATTAGTTTCCTAGGGCTGACAAAGTACCACCGATTTTGTTTGGTGTTCTAAACAACAGAAATTTATTTTCTCACGATTTTGAAAGCTAGAAGTTGGAGATCAAAGTGCTGGCAGGGTTGGTTTCTTCTGAGACCTCTCTCCCTGTCTTGTGGATGTCCATCTTCTCCTTATGTCCTCACATGGTCTTCCTCCGGTGTCTGTGTTCTAATCTCCTCTTCCTGAAGGACACCAGTCGTATTGGATTAAGGTCCACCCTAATGACCTCATTTTAGCTTAATCATCTCTTTAAAGACCCTATCTCCAAATACAGGCACTGAGGTTCTGAGGGTTAGGACTTCAATATATGAATTTTGTGGGAAACACAATTCCGTCCATAATACCAGTGTAGGCCAAAGCCAACTTCACTGCAAAATAAATCCTGGCAATGATAGTAATTACCCAATGCTTGCAATGTGAAAGGCACAGTCATGAGCCGTTTTACCTTATAAACATATTGAATTCTCACAGCATCCCTATGAGGCAGGTAATATGATCTCTCCTTTATAGTTGAGACCTAAAGGCAGAGAGAGATTAGCTCACTCATGCAGTAATCTGATCGAGAGAGAGGACGTGGATCCAAGCAGTATCACAGACGTCCAGACTGCAGTTTCTGTTTAGATAGTTCAGAACTTTCATGGTGAGAAAATGCCCTACTATGACCTTGGACTTAGAGAATAGAAGGCACTTAACTGATGAGAGTCAGGGTCATAATCTCTAGAAACGCAAATCACCCTCATAAGATCAGGCTTATATAAATGTCCCATGGATGCACATCTATTCTCACACCAGTGGGTTTTGTCAGACCTTTATGCTGAATCAATCTGAAATAACAAAGTACTCTTTATCATCTAGAGAAGATCCAGGGATTGAAGAAAAGCAAAATTTGATTAACTTCATGCTCTGGAGCAAAAGATATCAGCAAGAATCTCTGAGTATCTGGGATAATCACCAAGATGAAGCTGGAAACTCTATAATTTGTGTTTGTTTTGGCCATTGTTGTTGCTTGCCCCTTCACCCACCATTAGTATGAAAAATGAAACTGAAAAAAGAAAGGTCTAAGTCAATTTATTTTCCAGATCTCTATAGAAAGGATAACTTGGAGAGATTAGATCCTATTTAGAAGCTAGTCTTGGGAGACCAGGACCCTTAAGACACAGTGGTAGCCTTAAAGAGTAAAAATCTGCCCAGATTTTACATAAAAACCCAAATTCTGTGAGAAAGAGGTTGGGATGTCACAACTGATAGCTGAGTCTTAGCTAGGTAGAGACACCATAAGGCATCTTCCTATATATTCTCTTTCTCTCTCTCTCTTTTTCACAGCTTTGTGGAAGGGTACAGCAATAGAAAAAAAATAGGTTTTTCACAGTTTCTCTTCCTAGTCCAATGAAATGAAGCGATTTCTCCACAGGGCCCATTATGCCTAGTTAACTGATTTTCCTAATTGGGCATTTTGGAAAAACAATTGAGCTCTGTGAACTTTTGGATATTCTTCTCACTGGAGACAAGAGGCACACACCCAATGTTCTTTGTATTTTTAGACTATGTTATCGGAGTACAGATTATGGCAAGTTTTTTCATACCTTCTATTTACATACAGTTTTCTTCCCTGAGTAGTTTTTTTTTTTTCACTTCTTGTGTGCTTGCACTAAGACAATTCAGGGAATTGCAATTCTGGTTGGAGCTTCGGAAACTCAGCAGTTTGAGGCTATAATGTCTAAAACCATTATCACAGGTCCAAACAGGACTGCCATAATTGTGATGTGGACCAACCTAGAGCAAGCTCTCTTTCCCTTAATGCAAGAAAAGATTTGCCAAACAGTTATTTGATCATCCTAATTACCTTGGCTGAAATCATGTCTCAGACGGAAGAAGAGCAAGCATGAGGAAGGCGGAAGGGAATCAGTGAGACAATTTTGATTTGATGTATTAACTTAAAATACAAAGGTATTTTCGAACAGGTTTTTCTTTGGACTCAAATCCTCTTTTAAACAAGGTATGCTAAAAAAGACTTATTTACTAGCACTTAATATATGGGAATTTGCCAGGTATTCTCCGAGTCTATTATTTTTCCTCCTAGCTACTATTTACTGCAATTTGGTCACAAGGTGACAAGTCAACTGCAGGGTTTTGAAATAATGTTATGCTAAGACACCTTAGCTGTCTGCTTACAAGTTTTCAAAACAGAATAGTTATGCATGCAAGTGAGTGGATGAAAAGCACATTCACGTATGTGTACGTGTGTAGTGGAAAGACTGGGGAATGCATTATATATTATACTGTAATAATATTATCTGTTTATTTCTGGATAGCAGGATTATAGGTAATCGTTCTTTTATCCTGTGTTCATTTATTATTTTCAATCAGTAAATACAGAGATATGTGTATAGACGACTCCCACATTTGTTTCCCCAGCCTCAACATTTAAGCCATCAGTTGTCTCCATCTCTCATCTAGATCCCTTGTCCTGGAGATTCGGCTAAACTCAAAAGATTCTAAACTGAACTCATTATAGTATCCAGAAATTCCTGTTTCCCCTCTTTCTGTTCATACAACCATTTTCCGTTTGGCTACTCAAATCTAAAGTCTGGCAAGTCTAAAGTCACTCTTGGCTTCTGGTCCCTTGCTTCTCACAAGTGATCAGTCAAGTTTAGTGGGTTGTATCCCCTCAGGGTCCACACATCATAGTATTCCCCTCTTTTATGGACAGGACTAATACCCCATTCTCTATTGTTTCTTATGCAAAGTCCCACATAAGAAATCAATCAGTCAACTGGCTTTATATTTTTAAAACATTTTTTTTTTTCTCAAGTTAAGATATTTGTAAAGAGTTATAAAGAGTTTTGTCACGACCTCGATTGGGGTTAAACATATTATAGAAAGTATTTTTCTTAGATATACTGAATAATGATGAATAATGTTCCTGATCTGTAAATTTTTGTTTTGAGAGTGTAGGTATTTTGAGCTGTAATCTTCATCCAGGATGACTAAGTTCACATAAAATTTAATTCCAGATAGTGCTAGTTTGCCATATCTGGTATTCTAAACATGTTCTTCTCTGGATTTCACACTATCTACTAGAACCTTCTATTAAATAGTTGAACAAAAGATTAAAAAATGTATTCTATGAAAATGCATCCATACAGCCAAACATAGTAACCATCGTAATTGAAGTCATTTTCATTCTCAATGGGTTTGGTAAAGGAAGACGAATTTACTGAGAATCAAGCGTGGACATAAAATGGACTATGACATGATAAACATGGTCCACATGAATTATTAGGGCTCCCTTGGTAGCAGAGTATCTATCTGATCAGTGTAAGTTTTATTTAAAAAGAGCTAAATGGCTCAAGTCAAAAATAGCTTTTTTCACCTTTAAGTAGTTAATGACTGGGATTTTTTTTTTTTTAAACATCTTTATTGAAGTATAATTGCTTTACAATGGTGTGTTAGTTTCTGCTTTATAACAAAGTGAATCAGTTATACATATACATATGTTCCCATATCTCTTCCCTCTTGCATCTCCCTCCCTCCCACCCTCCCCATCCCATCCCTCTAGGTGGTCACAAAGCACCGAGCTGATCTCCCTGTGCTATGCGGCTGCTTCCCACTAGCTATCTATCTTACATTTGGTAGTGTATATATGTCCATGACACTCTCTCACCCTGTCACATCTCACCCCTCCCCCTCCCCATATCCTCAAGTCCATTCTCTAGTAGGTCTGTGTCTTTATTCCCGTCTTGCCACTAGGTTCTTCATGGCCTTTTTTTTTTTTCCTTCGATTCCATATATATGTGTTAGCATACTGTATTTGTTTTTCTCTTTCTGACTTACTTCACTCTGTATGACAGACTCTAACTCCATCCACCTCATTACAAATACCTCCATTTCGTTTCTTTTTATGGCTGAGTAATATTCCATTGTATATATGTGCCACATCTTCTTTATCCATTCATCTGATGATGGACACTTAGGTTGCTTCCATGTCCTGGCTATTGTAAATAGAGCTGCAATGAACATTTTGGTACATGACTCTTTTTGAACTATAGTTTTCTCAGGGTATATGCCCAGTAGTGGGATTGCTGGGTCGTATGGTAGTTCTATTTTTAGTTTTTTAAGGAACCTCCATACTCTTCTCCATAGTGGCTGTATCAATTTACATTCCCACCAACAGTGCAAGAGTGTTCCCTTTCCTCCACACCCTCTCCAGCATTTATTGTTTCTAGATTTTTTGATGATGGCCATTCTGATCGGTGTGAGATGATATCTCATTGTAGTTTTGATTTGCATTTCTCTAATGATTAATGATGTTGAGCATTCTTTCATGTGTCTGTTGGCAATCTGTATATCTTCTTTGGAGAAATGTCTATTTAGGTCTTCGGCCCATTTTTGGATTGGGTTGTTCGTTTTTTTGTTATTGAGCTGCATGAGCTGCTTGTAAATCTTGGAGATTAATCCTTTGTCAGTTGCTTCATTTGCAAATATTTTCTCCCATTCTGAGGGTTGTCTTTTGGTCTTGTTTATGGTTTCCTCTGCTGTGCAAAAGCTTTTAAGTTTCATTAGGTCCCATTTGTTTATTTGTGTTTTTATTTCCATTTCTCTAGGAGGTGGGTCAAAAAGAATCTTGCTGTGATTTATGTCATAGAGTGTTCTGCCTATGTTTTCCTCTAAGAGTTTGATAGTGTCTGGCCTTACACTTAGGTCTTTAATCCATTTTGAGTTTATTTTTGTGTATGGTGTCAGGGAGTGTTCTAATTTCATACTTTTACATGTATCTGTCCAATTTTCCCAGCACCACTTATTGAAGAGGCTGAATGACTAGGATTTTTACAAATTATTTTATACTGGCCATACTTATAACCTTTCTAATTAAGAAAATTTAATCACTGAATTATTCAGAAATTGAATGGTTATATAATAGTCAAATATAGCTATTCTGGTGGCTTCCTGTGTCTCTGGGGGCTATTAAGCAGGCAAGGAGAAATGTATCTTCCCTGTGGGATGCACTTCCAACTTTCCCAAGAAAAACATCAAAGGAACACATATCTACTTTCCTGTCTCAGAATCTGCCGACATCATCTGAATGCAATGAAGCCACAAAAAGAGATCTTCTTCCACACTGATTAAGACTTCGCTAAAAGGGAACTCTGTAATTACTGAATTCCTTTCTACCTTAAATTATCCACACTTTGCATTTAAATTTAAACATAAATATTATTTACAAAACCACTGAAATATTATTCAAATGCAACTTATTTTTCCTTTCTCTCAAACATAAAAACAAAGATCTTTAGAATTCTTTGAAATTCAATCTGGTAATGATTATTGGATTAAAACCACACTTAGAACAATTTTTCATGTAGAAATGTTTCCTATTTCTGTTTGACAATCCAGAGGTCCAGAATGGGGGAAAAAAAGATGGGCAAAACAAAATGAAACAAAACGAAACAAAACATGCTTGGGAATTTTGAGAAAATTGCCTTGTTATTCTTATTTGTTAAGAATATTTTTGAAAGAAAATGGCAGGAAACCTTAAATGTTAATTTGCTCTTCAGGCTGTCAGCGAATTCTGCCCAGGCTACCTTCCATTAACTTACATTTTTAATTTCACCTCTCAAGGATGCTGATAACAAAACTTTTTATTTTCAGAAATAATATTCTCCCACAGCAACCTAACTTTAAAATTAATGGGATCCTGGCTGTGTCCAAATAGTTGTTTCTCTGTGTTAACTTTGGAAATTATTGGGTGGGAGCTATATTTCTTACTATCTTATTTATATGTAATAGAGGAAGTAGAAGTCCACAGACATCTAGGCTTGGAAGTGTCTCTGCCTAGATGGAGGATTTCATATATCTGGTGATTTAAGGTAATTGGTATGTATTCTATAAGCTAGCAAAGCAAGTTAAGCATTATTTTCGACTTTTGCTACTTATTTTAGAAAGTGCTGGAAATAATCAGCAGCAAGATCATAGAAGAAAAAAAGTTAATAAAGCCTCTAATGGTTTTAAACATAAGTGGTACTACTTTTGTGTGTCTACAAAAAATTTATATTTTTAAATCATGTGCATGGAAAAGTATTCAAATTTTATATTCACTACTCGGTGTTGATTTATCTTTGTTTTGTATGCTAGAATCTAAAGTACATACAACGCCTCAGGCTTAAAAGAATTTTGATTATTAGTGATTCTAAAGATTTTTCATAATATCCAATATTAAATAGAAAAAGAATAAATCTTAGGTTTTTATTGGCTCTGCTGTTGTGCAATATGAACTCAAGTTCCCTGAAGAAATGAGATGTGTCAAGCAGTACTTTAAACACAGCCTCTTAAAAACATAGGGAATGATTATTTCAGCAAGTTTTAGTTTTCAGCAGTAACATATGCAGTGGCAGCTGTGTACTGGAGCTTGGAGACCAGGGATCCTTTGGAACCCAATAAGGAAACTGTGACTTGCATGTAAAGTACAAAAGAATCGCTTTTCCCTAGCTCTAAATTATGCTGAGACTTCAGGGGAATAAAAAAGACAAAGAAACATATTGCAATTTCAGTCTGATGATCTTCTACAGAAAGCTAAGCAAATTAAGATGAAATTAATTATATGGAAAATATCCACCCCAACCCCGAAATCCTTCAAGTAATATTGAAAAATCTTCCTTTCTTGCAGCAGGCAGTGTAGTGACTAGCTACATTTCTTTGCTCATTAAATAATAACATTTTTATTGTGTCTTTTCAACATTATCAAAACATTCAAGGCCATGGGAAAGACAAAGGAGAAAATTTATTCTTCAGGTGTTGACTCTATTTCGAAGTCACTCAAGCACTGCTCCCTTGCTCTGTGGCAGCTTAAGAACACTTTATTCAATTACAAGCTGTGGCCATGGGGGATCGTGTTTTAATCTGTGTATAAACAAAGGGATAAAATTAAACAGCACATTTACAGATTCTAAAGATGCTGCTTTTATAATCTGATACCAGGAATTATTGCAATCATATTACTTGCTTCCCATAATGGAAAGGAATAGGGCACATCTGCACATAAAGCCAGGCCTCCCCATTACAAATGACATAAAATTAACATGAAAATCACCACACTCTAGTAGCAAAAGCAAGAAATCTAAGAATGTCATACGGTCATGTATTTAATGTTAGCTTTTATGTATTAAAAGGGGCACATTTGCACAGTATTGCCTTTCCAGAGGACTGGACTCATTTTGTTGTCTGGAAATAAGAAAATAATCTGAAAAGGTGAACTCCACTTTGTACCCACAGTCTAGTCCCATTCTAGGTAGGCTTCTGGAATCTAAAGGAGAGGACATAATTCTGTTTTTTTTGAAAATGAAAATTCCTTTGGAGAAGAAAGGTTGCCACAGTCAGTGTGCTAGTATCTAGATGCAAACAAGAGCCCATAAAATCCCCTCACAATCTAATGACTTGTGGTAACCAACCTGCCAGCTACCTGAATCATTTAGCACACCTCAATAAAAACTGTACTACTTTAACATCAGATGTGATTAAGGCTTTATGCTGGCATTTAATTAAAGTTCTCTGCATTTTGTTGTTGATGCATTTCCTTTGAGTATCAGTTTTGCATGTTTTTAAAAAAAACAAGCTAATTTAAAACATCCAGGAAGAGATACTAGAAATAGTATAAAATAGCCTATAGATAATGATATTTTCCAAATTTTCAGGGCAAAGAAAAATCTCCCTGCAACATACCAAGTGCAGGAAAATATTGCCATCAAAAGATTATCAGCCTGCAGTGCTGACATACAGGTGCTAGACCATAGAGGACAGAGGAATCTGATTTTCACATGACCTCTTCTCCCTCCAAAAGGAGTGTTACATTAATTCAAATTCTCATGAAAAAAAGTCCATATAACAAGATAGATGCATAATTGGATGACCCGCTTATTGCTCCCTAGGACAGTTCAAAAGCAGTAATTCCTACTACTGGGAAATAATCAAACAACCGGTTCCTTTCTGTAACAGAAAAGTGACAATTCATGTACGACAAAATACCCCATCAATTCTTAAAACAATAACAGCCATATTGGAAGATGTCAGCCATACTTGGTGCCAACTCCCAACCTTTAGTACCCATTTTTTTTGGACCACAAGAACATAAGTGTGCTGGTCTCGGGTCTCACCTAGGGTCAGTCAGACCAATAGTTGGGCAGTATTTGCTAAAGTCTAACAGGCAACAGAATAAGACCAGTGAAAGTCAATAATTCACACAGGAAATTACTTCAGCCTCACTGAGGCTTGCATTTGGTTCCTTTCCAACCGTAGGGCAATGGAACACCTGGGGAGATTACCCAGCGATATGTTTTGACATCCTACAGCTGAGTACTAAGGGGATGTACTTCAAACAACTGTGTTTAAAAGAGGGAAAAAATTCAACTCTCTTCACTGTAAAGAACTGGAAAACATTTCATCTCAGTATCTATTTCTCATATATGTCTATTAGATAATGCTAGTATCTATACTTGATACATGATATGAATGACATAAATTAGTATAGGCATAAATGAATACTAATGCCTATACTGGAGAGAGAAAATGAATGATTTGACTTGCTTTATTGATTGGTTTACAAATTATGTTTACTGTCATATAGAAATTGTGGCTGCCTTGAACACGGCTAGTTAATTTGCTCCATTAATCTGATAGCAGCACAGCTTAATTTCTCTGAGTCCTATCCGAAGTGAATATGCCTGGATTCTCTGCCACTAACTACCGCTCTGAAATGTTTCCACTTCAGCAAAACTATGAATATCTACGGCCCTAAAACATAATTATTGCAATAACTCCCCACCAGGAAATTTAATTAGTATTTCCGCGTAGAGGAGAGCATAACGTTAAGTATAACTTAAACCCTTCCATACGCCATAAAAATCTCAAAAATCACTGCTTCAAGAAAACATGTAATTCAAAGGTACCTGTTCAAGATCTTGCTATAAATAAATATTCTATGTCTGTCTTATCATCAAATGGAGTTAGGACAGAGGCATGTTGCTGGGGAAGTAGGGTAGAAAACTGACTCCAGTAGATGAAAGGTAACTTTTATTAGAAGCTGGAGATGACCTCTGAAAGTCTTTACTTATAAGCAATCTGAAACGTTTGCCTTTCCTATTGAAAACTTCTGTCATATTATGTACCATAAAAGGTATACAGTCATCAAAAACGGAAACCTGTGAGCTTTACTCAGTAAGCACAGAAAATGCAATCCAACTTCTTCTGGTTGATGTTTTATTGATAAAAACCGGAAAGTAACCTTCCAGGAACTTGTAATTAGTTTACCATGCAAAGTGTTGACAAAAGCTTTAGTTCAACACCCTGGATTTTCCCCATGCTTGGCTGAATGAGAACAGTTCCTAGCGGCAATCGTGCTGGGTCATGAAACTAATTGTGCTTTGTGAGGGTGAAAATTCTCAATTTCCGAGCAGGGGACACCGCCGCATGACGGATGAATGTTAGAAATGTGGTATGCTGTGCTCTTTCATCTCTGTCACTGGTTATTTATTCTGACTAGGTCTCTAAATTATTCATTTTCTTTAAGCAATCAATATTAATAATCTGATTTGCTCCCTGGCATTTTTAGTCACACTTCTGTTTAACTGACTGTAAATAAAGGTCACTCAGAGGCTTCCTGCTGCTGTTCGGAAGGTCCTTGCCTAATTAATTCCCAACACTTTTTTTCCCTATGTCTGTGATTAGCAGTTGCAATCAAGTTCGGCAATTAGCTGCCTCCTTGCACTGTGATTTGCTCAGTGCAAGCCCCCAATATGAGCTTCCATTCGGTCATTCAGTCATCACTCTAAAAAGAAACCTGAGGAGGGAGGATTTATTTTTCACTTCAGGGTTTACATATTTGCAGATAATTACAGAGGAGATTATTAAGCCCATCTGCCAGCTGCTTCAGTAATCTCCTTGTTTAGGGTCCTCAAATCCTGAGCACCTAGGGGAGAAGTAGAGCTTGCTGGTACTCTGCAACCAGAAAGGCTGGGGTTCCAATCCAGGTTTCACCACTTATAGGTTCTTTGACCTTGGGCCAGTTACTATCTCTGTCAATGAAGAATGGCACTTCCTCAGGGTCTGTAGTGAAGATTCAATAACACTAAGTTCATGAGTGGATTCAACAGATGTTTGTTAAGAAATGGAAAAGTTCTTGGTATAGGCTGTTTTGAATAAAACATAGATGTGGTGGGCAAGGTGGATGAATATGTAAATAAATCTTTAAGGTGTGACCACCTCTGTGAGAGGAGAGAAGTGGATGCTGTGAGAGAGCATTGCCCTTTAGATTGGGTGGTTCAGGAGAGCCCTGCTGACGAAGGCCTTTCAGTTTCATGTGTTCCAGGAGCGGAAAAGAAGCCTGTATGTCTGTTGTACACCTTGGTAGGTAGGAGACGTAGTTGAGGGGGCAGTTTACTCATTTGGGGAACAGGACGGCAGAATGATAAGTGTCTGGATTCAAATCCCAGCTTCACCACTTATTAAACGCATGACACTGAACAAAACCATTTAACCTCTTCATGCCTCTTTTTCTACCTCGTTGGATTGTTGAGGGCATTAAATATGATAATTGCACATAAAGCATTCAAGCAAGACTTGAAACAGTAAGCACCTGCTGATGTTAAGTATTATCACTGGACACTGATAGTCTGGATTTTACTAATTATGGTGAGAGGTCTCAGGAGAGTGTTAATATATTTTTAAAAATCAGGGAGATTATAGTGTGAACAATAGTATTGGAAGGGAAAAAGGTAAAAACATGGATTATGATTGAAAGGCTACTTCAGAAATTCAAACTCTCGATCTAAGTTGACAAAAGTGGATACGAAGAATGTGAAAAGAGATAAAGCACACAGAGTGCCCAACATACAGTAAGAGTTCCATAAATATTAATGGTCATGACTCTGATTATTTACTCGCCTACTAATTGCCTTTTTATGTAGTTGCACTAGTGATGATGGGTACTTGCTTACTACAGAGGTATAATCATTCACCTAAATTATTAGTTTTCAGTGACCGTCATAGTGCCAGATGCAGGAGAGCAAATGGGTTATATAATTATTCACTTTGGGCAGGTTTCTAAAAATGTGAAGATGCTGGGAGGAAGCCGAAAAGGAATATTCATGTGTTATACCAGGTTGTGGCCGGCGACGAGGCAGATCAAACAGGCAGCGCTGGAAGTGGGTAAGAACTAGGGAATTGTCAGGGCCTGACCCATCAAGTGTGAGGTCTAAAGCAGTGAAGGCCAGGGATCCAGGTCGGGAGTGAGACAGGATACATTATGGTTAGGAGCAGGTAAGGCCCAGGAATCAGGAGGATAGCAAGATGAGGAGCAACCAGGTCAAAGCAGAGAATAGGTAAGATTCATTTATTCATTCATTCATTCATTCAACAATTATTTATTGAATGTTTACTGTATATCTATTTACTCTTCGAGGAGCTGGGGTTTCAGACACAAGGGACAAAAATCTGTAGCATTATGGAGCTTGCATTTTAGAATGGGAAAGCAGACAAATAAATGATAAAACAGTAAACTATTATATTAGAAAATGATAAGGTAAATACAGGAAAATAAAGTAGGAACGCACTGCTATTTGATGGCTTGTACATTGCCTGGTGAGACAGAAGCTACTAGAAGGTTCCAAACAGAGGAGTGACATGATTTATCTTTTAAAAAGGTTCCTCTGGCTCAGAATAGACTATACGAGGCAAAGGAGATTAGTTAAGAGGCTACTGCAAAACCTGAGGTGAGAGATGATGGTGACTGGAGCATGAATGGCACAGAGGAGGGGCTGAACAAAGAGTTGGAGTCTGAATGTGGTTTGCAGGTAGAGCCAGTTGGGTTTACTTCTGAATTGAAGGTGGGATGTGAGGGAAAGAGACAAGAGCCTAGTGATGTGCTGCAGCTCTAGAGAGGAGACTTGATTGTGCCATTGCTTCTTATCTCGGCCCAAGTGAACTCACACTGATGGCTTCTATCCATGGTGAGAACATTTGCACCATGGAAATCAGCAAACTCAACAAATAATTTTTTTTTTCCTAGAGACTTGACTGTGGAACATTTACCAGTGCCTTACCAGATGATTTCAAAGGTTACACTAACACTTTTGGCCTGAGCAATTGGAAGGAGGGAGTTGCTATCAACGAAGATGGAGAATGCTTTGCATGTACCACATTTATGAGGGGGACATGTGGAGTTAAATTTTGGATGTTTAAGGAGAAGGGGCTTTGAATCTGGGTGTCAGCAGCATATATGTGGGACTTAAAGTCAGGGGGTCGGATGAGATCAAGAATTGGTTTCTGGAGCACTTAGACATTAAGAGATAGCGGATGAGGAGGGACCAGCAAAGGAGAATGAGAAGTAGGTGTCTGTGGGGGATGCATGGTTTCAAAGGTGTGCTACGTCATCAAAGCGAATCTGATTATTCGCAAGAAAATCATACGTTGTCATCATCTTTCAGACCCTCTGCTGGGCCTGAGCAGGAAAGTGTATTTTGGGACTTAGGGGTGGGTTTGAAGGTAGAGGTCTTGGTTTGCATAGAGCATGGGAGGCAATCATATCCCAAAGGATATATACACATCTATAGGTTGGCTCCAAGAGTAAGTGGAGGGAGCTGCTGTAAGGAGGGAAGAGTTCCTGCAAAGCATTTATTTGTTTGGGAGGGTTTGCAAACTATCAGAAGCATTTTGAAGACAGCAAATTCCCTTTGGCCAAGTGTTCTCTCCAAAGTGTCTAAATGGGCATGCCCAAGAAAACTGTACTTTTCTAAGAAAACCATAACATTAAGGACTGAAGGAGGAGCTTACTTTTACTGCTGGCACTGGAGCTCCCTCTTGTCCTGACAGCTGTGAGCCAAAGCAAGTATGCCCCTGCATGAGCAAGTCTCCTTTTGCCTTTCTGTTCTGTTAAGCTTGTTCATCTAATCTCACAGGGGATCTGACAGCTTCCTCCAGCTCCTAAAGCAATTCTTTAGCACTCACTGAAAAGCCCAGTGAGAGAGAAGAAAGATGCTGATGGCGGCTCACATGCAGAGAACTGCCATGGGCTACGTGGGCAACGTCGGCCTGATCCCCAAGTGTCTAACGCACAGAACGAGGACTAGAAGTAACAATTCCAACACTCTGTCTTTATGACAGCTCATCTAATGAATGCAAATGTTCAGCATAACCCATTTGCTGGACAGTGGATGATTCATATCATGGGGATGTGTTATAGAAAATGTCAAGTGCTTTGAATTTATGGACTGCATATACAGTTCATGTGGTTATATTCTCTTCTTCTTGACATACAGAACAGGTGATAGGTATCTTCCCTAGTATATCCTTTGTGGATGGGAATGACATTTTGACAATCTATACAATTTTGCCCTCAGATAAGCTCATCTTTTTTGTGCTCACTAGATAATCAAAAGGTTCTTTTCACCAACTGGACATTTTCTCCAGCAACAATCCAAGGCAGAAGACCTGTTAGAGAAGCTATTTCCACAGAGGACCCTGTAACTTCGGGAACATGTCACCACCTGCTCACGAACACTGCTCATACAGCTGATCTCCAGAACCGCCCCCTCTTCTGTCCTAATGTCTCAGCCACTGACTGCTCAAGGCTGACCATTTCAGCCTTCTCTGGAGGGCAGGTATCTGCAGGGACTTGCTCCTCCCCACCTACTACTCACTTGGCCTTCCTGATGAAACCCAGAGCTGTCCTGATGACCACAGGAAAAGAAGAGGTTAAATTAGATTCTGGATTCCAGGACTAATAGAAGTTCTTTGTCCAACAGAATTTTCTTTGAGGAAGAAAATGCTCTACGTTTGCAATACCTAATATGATAGCCACTAAGCATATGTGGCTATTGAGCAAGGGAAATGTGGGTAGTCTAACAGGAACTGAATTTTTTACTTTATTTTATTATAATTAATTTAAATGTTTAATTACCACATGTTCCCAAGGGTTATCCTACTGGGCACGCAAATAGATGCAAAGTCTCCTAGGTCTCTTTTCTAAGCCTTGAAAAGCTTATTTCAGTTCTTAATGGAAACTCTCAGCATTGAGGTTTCCCCTGAGAATCCCCTTAGGATAGGCCTCAAGAGAGAAATCTGTGGTCTCAGCAGCTAAGCTCTAAGGACTTTGTGTTCACTCCATTTCCAAGGTGCCAGACCATTCATGCATCTTAGCTGTCCTAACATTAGATGTTTAGGACCTGAGATTATATGACTCCAAGAATCCCTATCGTTATTTTACGTTACCTCCTGGGGCACAATTCTGTAATGTGAATAAATGATGCCCTCTGGAGTCATGCACCACTGGTGTTACATAAAACATTTGATGAAATTTTCAAGATAGGAGAGAAAGAAGTCTCCTGCTTTTGGGGGTTTCCTCTGTGATCATGGGTCAGGGAAGGGGAAACAGTGCGAGAGGCAGAGTAAGGGTGGGGGATCCTCCCTGAAATGTGCTCCCACTTCATTTTGGACATGTCACATTTCTAGCCCCCTTGTGTGTGTGCACATCCTGATTGCCTCAACCCATGTGTCTCTCAAGATAAGAGAAGATCTAGGAGCCAGATATGACTTGCTGTGTGACTGAAGGCCAGTCACTCAGACCTCTCCCTCAGTGAGTTAGCTTTGGTCCATGGGCTCATGGAAAAGCACATCCCCTGAGTTCTCGAGTCCTGGATTTTCCATTAGTGGGGTAAATCAGCTTCTCTGAAGTTTAAGTTGAGAGAACCAAATAAAATGATGGATGTACAATATTATTAAGTATGCTATTAAGAGCAGAAAAATCATCTTCCAGAGCTATAGGCTATGCGTCCTCTCTAGGAGCTAAAGTTTGCTTTTCAGGGTCAGTGATATGAGATCTAGGGTGAGATGAAGAAAGTAGAATGGAGCCAGGATGAACTGCACTGCCCTGCTCTCTCCACCCTTTTTGGCCTAGAGCCTAGTCAGTGGTGGTTTATCAGGTGGCTTTAGTGTCTGCTTTCACTACAGCTTTCATGGGGACCCCTTCACCCCTCTGCCTCCTTCTGTCAACCTCTTCAAACTATTCTTTGTCTGCAGCTGCTCCACTTGGTCCTTCAACTGCTTAAACTGCTTTGATCCAGATGCCATGGAACCGTTGAAGATGGTGACTTTGGCTACTTAGGCTTCAATGGGCTGAGTAGGGGCTGAATCTTTGGCACAGGGTTCAGGACCAACCTGTGGGGCCTAAACTGCAGGTGTCCCTGGAGGAGGTATCCAAGGCTCTGCCAAGTCAATGAACATGACCATGTGGTACCCCATTCTGATGGTTAAACTGCATCAAGGATAAAATCTGCACGTCACAATCAAGCATGGCTGACAGAAGTCACTGTGGTCTCCTTCACTAGAGAGGGCAATGCCATGTCTGAGGACATCCATGCAGATGTTTTCTTTGTGCTCGAAGAAAAGTCCATGAATGCTTTTGCCAAGATGGCACCAATGTGCTCTACAGTGCCCTGATCAGACACAATGGGATGGGGCCTGAATCAGGGTTTGAGTGTGTGTCTGTATGGGGAAGAGGGATGATAACGGATGATGGGAACATTTCTATTCCTTCCCACAACCTGGTCCGTTCTTTCCTCTTTTCACTCTTTTGCTTCTTTTCCTACTCACACTACACCTGGCTTCTTCCTTGTTATTTGCCCTATTTTTCCCCAAGCACTGTTGATGGCTAAGAGAATCCTGTGCTCTGCAATTATGTCATCAAGGCAGACCCAGTGAAGACAGACTGTGGAGAGGCTTCCCATCCCCAAGGTACCCACCCAATGGAGATAAACCATCGTCTTGTATAGTTACTTCCCAGAAAGACTGACACAACAGATCTCTGAGCAGTATCTACCCTGTTCCCAGGCTCTTGTCTCCTATACCTCACGGCAACACCCTTCCATCTCCAACACATGTACACCCAACCAATGCCAGCTCTATTCTATATTCACTGGCCACTGGCTACTATTATTATAAGTATTAAAAAAAAAAAACACTGTTTTCAGGAGAAAGTTCCTATCCATGATCCCTTCAGAGCTGGGCTGTCATGGAATGAGAGAGCTGGCCTCAGCCAGGAATCAATTATCATGGCCCTAGGTTTGAATCCAGTTCCCATCTGGTGGCTGGAGAATGACCTGCATACTACTCGAAGATGTAGTTCAAGCCTGTAAATAGCATGTTCCCCTTCCCCTTCTATCTTTGCTAAAACCTTTCCTCTGCTCCTTCTTCCCTTAGGCCTTCCCCACTTGAGGAAAGAAAAGCAGAGAAGAGGCATTCTCTTACCATCACTCCCACCCTGGGTCCATAGTGTCCGGTAGATAGTCACAGTTACTATACACATATTCACACACACGTACCACTCACACAGAGCTGTCTGCATGCTCTCTTGCGTTGAGACAGAAGGGTGTTGAGACAGTCTGTGATTAGAGCCATTGAGCATGCGTCGTTTTCATTTGGGTGGGAGATAAACAGGCCCATAGAAACCTTTCTGAGAGTACCTCCACCCCCACCCCCCGCCCGCCAACTACACACACAGCTCTGGAAACTGCAAGCTTCCTACTGCTTTAAAGTATGTACAAGGTGGAAGACAGGCATAGTGGTGAACAGCCATATATAATTTCATTAAGGCTAAGCTAAGAGGTGGGGAATAGGGCCCATCTCCCAGATTCATTAGGAAGGGAAGGGGCAGCTATTCCCACCGAGAAAGATTCAGGGTCATGAATTCTTCCCACCTTTCTGAACTCATGCTTAGTCACCCCTAAACTTCCAGTTTTCATTTCTGTGATATGCAAAGCTACTTGGTTTCCTACCCTTCCTAGAGTCTGAGTGGGGAATTTCTGGCCCTATTATGTCCGTGTAACCCCACCTTCCATCTATAGCTGTGTTAAAGGAACAGGGGAGAGACTGTTAAGCCAGGTCTTGGGATTGGGTCTTTTTTGATTTTCTCACTTTGATAAGCCCCTAAATGCTTTTTATATTAGGCTTTTAAAGTAAAATTTTTTGAGGGGATGACCGTATTCTGAAAAAAGAATTAAGTATTTAAGACATATGACATGATCACTTGCAAACAATTCTATGAAGCACATGATTATGGAGGTAAATTTACAAAACTTTAATACAGTAGGTAGATTAAAGTTTCATATTAATGTTGAAATAAATAAATTGTGCATTGTAGATATCACAGTAACTTGTGCTGTTTGCATAAAATATTTAAATAAACATATTACAATGGTACATCTGGGCATTAAAAAATGCCATTCAAATTGAATCAATCCACTGACACTGACTAGATCTGACTAAATCTGACTCTGATGGTGATATGTTCCTCTGAAAAACAAGTCTGACATGGGCACGATAAGGCAATAATAGTATCTCACATGAAGCAAATGTTAAAGTGACATGTCTTAAAAATAATAAAGTTGCATTTTATGAAAAATATATTTTATACTGCTTCAGTTTTTAAATTTAAATTAGGCAGAATTTATAATTCAATTCCTCAGTCACACCAGCCACATTTTAAGTTATCAGTAGCCACATGTGAACAGCACAGGTCTAGAAGAAAGCATGAATGATGTAGGCCGGTGAGTTACAGAGCCACAAAGAAATGATGTCACCTAGGAGGTGAGGAATAAGACCCGTAAAATATCCTAGGATGCTCGCTTCCTGATAGATAGTTGCTATGGAGTCATAAAGTCCACAGTACTTGGATTCTCTGCCAATGAATTGTACCATATCTCTCAGAGTGATCATGTGGAAGGGATGTGTGATGAGAGTAGCAGCAGAACGAGCCATCATCTCTTGAGTTGTCTCCTTGATAACTTGGTCAAAGGAAGATGAAACTTCTTTCTGTACATTTCCAGATCCTGACTCCTCAGCCTTGTCACACTGCTGGTAATGCTGTAAAACTTTACCATGGACCACAGTTCCAAGGACCTCTGAACACAGTCTTGGAGTTAAGCCTGTGAACAGCCCACGCTAGTTGATTTCTATACAGTGTGGCACCTTTTTTTAATAATCATTTAATCTTGGGAAAATGAAAAAAAAAAAAAGCATGAAGACTAGATTGCCTCATCGATGCCTCTTCTCATTCTGTCATGGTGGTAGTCATGGTGGGGAGATGTGAAAGGAAAGATCCCAGAGCTCTTCCCCAAGTTTAATTCACCATTTCTGATGAATAAGAGACAAGGAAGCATTCTTTTTGCCATAAAAAGGAATGAGTGAGTTAGTGTCTTATTGATTGGATTTCTTTCTTCTAAGCACTTACCCACGCCTGATGTGTTTCTATTCTTAATGAGAGGAGTGCTGTTGTTATGTCATCTTCATTTGATAAGGCAACAAAAACTAGCTTATCAATGACCAATCGCTACACAGACTCAGCAGGTTACGTACCCTCTTTCGGCCTCAGTTTGCGTATGTGTAAAATTATTACATGCGTGTCTTGCCCACTACCCAGGGCTGTGTATGTATGAGGTAATAATGCTTTATACACATTCAAGTGCTCTAATCATTATGCTAATTATAGCAGTAATATTGTACTAAGATAGTTTTTATTTTCATGGTTACTTCTCTTACAAGACATGAAGTCCCTTTCTGACTCATCTTTTAAAAAAAATCAATTAATTGCATGTTGTAAATAAACTGAAAAGTAGGGAAACATTAGTATGAGAAACTTGAGATAAAGCAAATTTTAATATCATGCCAAATTTCCTATAAGTCTCATTTCTTCTTAAGAAATAATATACCATTCATAGAATAAAAGTCCTACCATTTATTCTATTCTCCATCCTCTCCCTGAGAGATAACTATTATGATGAAGTTGGTGACTATTCCACCCATCAAGAGTATCAGGCTTTCATGAGTCAGCACAGCATGACATTGAAGAGCACAGACTCTGGAGGCAGCTCTGCCACTTTCTACCTGTATGACTTTGGGCAAGTTATTAAACTTCTTGGTTTTCTCATCTGAAAAAATGGGGAAGATAATAGAGTCTAACATATGATTATTGTGAGAATAAAATGCATGCAAGTGTTTTTAAGGGCCCATGTTAAGCTCTGTGTAAATATTGGCTATCATTATTATTAGTACAAATGTTTGTATATATGTGTGTGGTCAAGGTTTATGTAAAAGGGAACAATGCTTTTTTTCTCAGTCAACATTATGTTTATGCACCCATGTAGATACATTCAAAGAGAATGAATTAATTTTGCCTTGTTTGTAACATTCCATTGAATATTTATATCATAGTTTATTCATTTTCCATTGATAGAAACTTTTACTGTTTCTAGTTTTTTGTTATTACATCCAGATAATTCTTGCACACATTTTCAGGCATACATGTACACCTCCTATTCATCTTGCAGCACAGGGATGAATGCCATCCCAGACATAGCAGGTGTTAATGAGTCATGGTTAAAGTGAACTGACTTTTTTGTGTATTTAGATCTTGGCTCCCTAACTAGATAATGAACTCCTTCAGGCAAGAGTGATGGGTACACAGCAGATCCTTAGTAAGCTAGCAAGGCCCTGGTAGAGTGAGGTCAGGCATGTAGCTACGGCAACTGTTTCAGAAGCACAACATACAACACTGAAAGTCCACTTGAGAAAGACAGCAAGGGAGGAGTTTTTAAAAGAGAGCCTGGTAGTGAAACTCATACTGACATGCTATTTATCTTGGCCTTCTTTAATTCATATTTGATTCTCCATCTCTTAAAGAAAGGGATATTACTCAAGCTTTCAGGACAGCTTGGAACTGGCAAGCCTAAGTGCTCAAAAGAAAGAGGGGTGGAGGAAAGGGAGACACTTTGCCATTTCCCAGCGTTATCAAGTCATTCTGCATCTCCACTGCTTTGCCTGATTCCATCTGCTTAAAATGCCCTTCCTCCTTCCTCACCAGTAAACCTCTAAACATCTACCATGTTCTCTCATACAAGAAGCCTCCCAGCCTAAGTTCAGGTTTCTTCACGTCACACTGCACTTTTCATATTATTAGTTAAATATGGAAGTAATTCTGCACCTAGAATTGATGGACTAGCTCCTATTAAGCCAACTGTCCTATCAACAATTACTAGAAGAGCTACATAAAAACCAACCAACTCTTAGAGGAAAACATAGGCAGAACACTCTATGACATAAATCATAGCAAGATCCTTTTTGACCCAGCTCCTAGAGTAATGGAAATAAAAACACAAATAAACAAATGGGACCTAATGAAACTTAAAAGCTTTTGCACAGCAAAGGAAACCATAAACAAGACGAAAAGACAACCCTCAGAATGGGAGAAAATATTTGCAAATGAAGCAACTGACAAAGGATTAATCTCCAAGATTTACAAGCAGCTCATGCAGCTCAATAACAAAAAAACAAACAACCCAATCCAAAAATGGGCAGAAGACCTAAACAGACATTTCTCCAAAGAAGATATACAGATGGCCAACAGACACATGAAAGAATGCTCAACATCATTAATCATTAGAGAAATGCAAATCAAAACTACAATGAGATATCATCTCACACCGATCAGAATGGCCATCATCAAAAAATCTAGAAACAATAAATGCTGGAGAGGGTGTGGAGAAAAGGGAACACTCTTGCACTGTTGGTGGGAATGTAAATTGATACAGCCACTATGGAGAAGAGTATGGAGGTTCCTTAAAAAACTAAAAATAGAACTACCATACAACCCAGCAATCCCACTACTGGGCATATACCCTGAGAAAACTATAATTCAAAAAGAGTCATGTACCATAATGTTCAGTGCAGCTCTATTTACAATAGCCAGGACATGGAAGCAACCTAAGTGCACATCATCAGATGAATGGATAAAGAAGATGTGGCACATATATACAATGGAATATTACTCAGCCATAAAAAGAAATGAAATTGAGTTATTTGTAGTGAGGTGGATGGAGTTAGAGTCTGTCAAACAGAGTGAAGTAAGTCAAAAAGAGAAAAACAAATACAGTATGCTAACACATATATATGGAATCTAAGGAAAAAAAAAAAAAAGGTCATGAAGAACCTAGTGGAAAGACGGGAATAAAGACACAGATCTACTACAGAATGGACTTGAGGATATGGGGAGGGGGAGGGGTAAGATGTGACAGGGTGAGAGAGTGGCATGGACATATATACACTACCAAATGTAAAATAGATAGCTAGTGGGAAGCAGCCACATAGCACAGGGAGATCAGCTCGGTGCTTTGTGACCACCTAGAGGGGTGGGATAGGGAGGGTGGGAGGGAGGGAGACGCAGGAGGGAGGAGATGTGGGAACATATGTATATGTATGACTGATTCACTTTGTTATGAAGCAGAAACTGGCGCACCATTGTAAAGCAATTATACTCCAATAAAGATGTTTAAAAAAAAAAAACCAAACAAACAAAAAAGACTTGCAGGGTAAATACCCTGAAGAGAAGGAAAACTCATGAAGGTGAACATGGCATTTTGCACTGCTTTTCCCTTTAGAGCATTTGCCAATTTATAGGTAATAAAACTTTACAGAAAAGTAAGGAGATTATAAATACAAAATTTAGGCTATTGGTTACCCTAGAGGGGAAGGTAGGATGTGTTGAGATAGGGCACAAAGGGGTTTTTTTAAGAAACAGACAGTATTCTATTTCTTAAATTGGATTGTGGTTATACATCTAATACATTTATTATATTTATATACATAAAAATTTGAAGAAAAATAAGTATCTCATATATATATATCAATCACATTCTCCTGAATGTGCATTTACCATAAGGAAAAAAAGAAAAGGAACTCCAATCAAACAGCTCTTATCCACAGAGAACATATTCCAGCCCCCAGCATGATTTTGTACTTCAGCAATTTCCTCTGAGAGCTGCTAGAAAGACTGCTCCTCTCATCCATCTCTAGTAACTTCTGCTATTCCCAGGTGGTAATAAATATCTCTGGGGCTGGAAGCTCCATGATTCTGACTGTAGAGTTCTCACCCTTAAAAACCTGTTATTCCGAAACAAGAGTATTAAAGCTGAGTGCATGGCCTCATTCCAGGAGAGATTAAAAATGAAAATGAGGAAGGTAGTGCTTAGGTAGGGGGATAGAAGAAAGTGTGAGAAATCAATTTGTTTACAGCCTCACTGGTGTGTACAAATTCTTATACCTGTATACCTTTGCACATGTACATATATAAAAATGTATACACACATATTGGATATAGGTGTGAAAATCAGGAAGAACAAAAAAAGAATAGAGTAAAATGAGATTAGGGCAGAGTGTGGAGATGGTAGCTGAGTTCATGAAGAGATGCAGTCTATGAGTTACAGACAGTAAAAAGAAATGTATGGGTGAACAAGAATAGGTGGGGAATAAAATGTAAGAGAAGAAAGGAATCACATAATCAATGAAACTAACATCACTTTAGGGGAAAAAAAACACACAGAACAGATTTTTATTGGAAGTGAGGATAGAGTGGTTGTGATTTCACAATGTAAGTTTCAGGTTGTTTCCAGACTTCCAAGCAGAGATTTTCCCTCATGTCCCACTTTACAAAATCTGTAAAGAATGGCCTTGGGAGAAAAGTATTACCACAAGGCAACTGTTTTTTAACTGGGCACACACCTTTGCAGACTCTATGCTTCCTTAAATACAATATGGCTTAATATGCAATGCTTCAACTAAAAGGATGAGAAATCTCAAGGGCAAACACATGGCAGAGTTGTGGAAATCAACTTGAACAACTGTCAAGAAATAAGAATGCTTGATCTTAAATGCCTAGAAAGAAGCGTAGTATCTAATATTCCAGATATTTATCAGCAGTCACTAGGTAATTCAATTGACAGCATAGATATTATTCTTGGAGGAAATATTATAACGGGTTAAGAAATATAATAAAAATCTCCTAAACTGACTGATTTTTTTTTCCTTAAAAAATGGGAGGGGGGAGCTGAAGTGAAAATAACATACTGAGGATAATATAAAATACAACATTAAAATTGTATGAGGGGTGGACAGGAAAGCAATGAGACTTTCTGATCACAGTAAAACTACAAGCACCTATAATGCATATAAAGTACCTACATACATAATAAATAAATGCACATGTGTGCAAAGGAGCTTTTACATCTAATTTCTAAATAAAGGGAGGTCCACATCAGAAAATCATTCTCATTATATTTGCCCCATCAGACCTTGCTGGCATTTTCTATCTTCAGGATTTATTATTACATATTATCATATATACTTCCTCCTTGTTTTCTCAGATACCCTAGGCAAGGTCAAAGAACTAGCATTACCTACTAATTCAGTAATTCCTTATTTTGTTAATGATTTCAAGAGGTATTATAAATTTTTTTAGCAATTGGAAACAAAATTAATTTACATTTGCTTTCAGTTTTAAAATCGTTTAAAATACTTGCGTATAATTCCTTAGACAGGAAAACAATCATGCTATTAAATTGTAAAGGCAAAGAGATCCTCTGTAGCATTCATTAACCCATCCTCCCACCCTCATCAAGCAGCAATGCCAACAGGTATTTCCAAAATACACCCTGCATCCATGTGATCCGTCTACTTCTCTTTATATAGATTGCCACAGGCTAATCCAGGACAGATTTTCTCCAGCCAGACTTGATGCAAAAGCCATTAACTAGTCTTCCTGCTTTTTCTCCTGCTCCCTTCAAAATATAAACTTGAATACTTCATATATTTCTTATAAATTATTTATATTTTATATAAAATATTTTAAAAACTCTTCTTTATATAGCATCAAATGATTCTTACAATATAAATCAGATCTTAATACTCATTTGTTCAAAAAGTTCCAGTGGTTATTCCCTGCATTTAGATTAATGTCCAAATGCCATTCTATGGTCCATGAGGCCTTAAATGATCTGACTACTGCCTAGTTCTGAAAGCACATCTCATCCTACCCCCTCTTTGCTTGAACTGCTCTGACCACACTAGCTTCTTTTCTATTCTATTTTGTCAAATTCTTTCCCACTTCAAGACCTTTTCAACATGCCTGAAGATAGTTATCATCTACTTCTCCATGCCTAGTGCCTTCTTTTCCTAAAGGCATGGACTTGGACCTTATCATCTTCATGAGGTCTTTCCTGACCCCAAAGCAATTTCTTTCATTCAACCCTGTCCTTTCACGCTATTCCTTCTACTACCACTCACCCTTCACAATCTGACACAATCTAAATTTATGTTTTACTTTTAGCTTGTCTACTTGTTATTGCCATGAACACTGAAATGAAAATTCTATAAAGGAGGCATTTTATGTATCTTGTTCATCATTGTATCACATGTACCTAGCTCAATATCTGCCATAAACATGCATTTAACAAATATTTGCTAAGTGAATGAGTGAACAATTAAATTTGGTTTCTCTTTCTCCTCAGTATGTTAATTCTATACTTAAAACTCTTTGACGACATTCAATTGAACTTGGAATAAAATTAATTTCCTTATCATGCTCTGCAGTTCCCTGTATAATAATCTACCCCTGAACCTCTCTCTAAGTTAATCTTCTATCATTCTCTGTTTTACTCACAACGTTTCAACTGCACTGGCCCTGGTCTTCCTGGAACCATATTAGTTATCTATTGCTGCATAGCAAATCACACCCCCAAGAGTGACTTAACAATAAACATTTATTATATCACAGTGTCTGTTGATCAGAAATTTGAGGTGGCTTCTCTGGGTGGTTCTGGCTGGAGAAGTCTAATGGTGCTGTAACTAAGATGCTCACTGAGGTTGTAGTTACTTCTAAGGCTTGACTGGGACTGGAAGACCGTCTAGCGTAGCTATTGGCAGCAGGCCTCTCAGTTTCTCGTTGATTATTGGTCTTCTTCATAGGGCTTCTTGCAACAGGAAATGCAAAGAGAATCAAAATACTACAAACCACTGCATAGCTGTGTGCTAAGATCAAGGACCTACTGAAGAGGATCAACAGAACTGAGCAATACAAGGATGAAAGGAGTTAAAATTGTCTATATAGTATTTTGTAACCTGTATTATGTCAGATAATTTTATCATCCTAGAGGTTGAGTTTTATTTATTAGGATGTTTTGAATGTGTCACAGAAATACAACAAAAAACTAGACTAAGCACATACAGGGTTTTTTTTTTTTTTTGACTACTGTAATTTGGAAAGACTCCATGGAAGCTGTTCTGGTTATAAATCTGGGTGATGATTTCATTGATGAGTTCATTTTGCAAAAATTCATTGAACTGTACACTTATGACCTTTGTACATCAATAAAGCAATTTATTTAGAAAAGGAAAAGAAGTGAAGAGAGAGGCAAAGCTACAAACTGATGAAAGCCCAAAATGAGATGAAGAGGGGATTCTTGGCTCCTGCAGGCTATCCTGTTCTTGCTTTGGTTTCTCTGAAGCCTAGCTGCTTTCCCTACATTTGATTTTGTGAGATACTTTTCCCATTATTTCCCTCCCATCCACCCCACCTCTTTTTCTGGTAAGCTGCCTAAACAAACATTTAAAAAAGGTAAAAAAAAGATTTCCTGAGAATAACTTGAACCCACATACTACTGAAACAGAAATATATATTTTTAATTCCACCTATTTACAAACAAGACACTACTACAAACACTTTCAGTAAGATTCTGACATACAACCCTGGAATAACACAATATGTAAGAAACTTTAATGGAAACATAGCATCAAAATGAAATTTTTATAGGTACTTTAAAAAGCAATTTAATTGATTTTTAAGAGTAGATTAAAGAAAATTTAACTAAAAATTACTGCATTATCTGAGCTTTTCTCATTTAAAGAATGTTTGAATTACTTCAGAATAAGCAAATGTTCCATTGCTCAACTTCTAGAAAGAACTTCTGGAAATTCAGTTCCAAAATAAAACAACAATGCTGATTAGAAAACAGACAGATGAGGTAGAGATGAAAGTGACTAGATTTATGTGTTTATGATGCAAGGCAATTAGCAGCAACATTTGAATAGTTCATCATTCCATTGTTTCTAAATCAAATGATCAACTACACTCAACCATATTTGGCCCATAAATCTGTTTGAAATAATTCAATTCCAAAGAAACTTTCAAAAGGATCATGTTTAACCTGTATGGCTTCAATATAGATGAGTTTGTTGGAAACCCCAGTTATTTTGTCTGCACTAGATTTACCGATGAACTAACTCCAGCAAGAAACGAAGGTACGTAAAAACACTGTTACCTTGAAATTCTTGAACATCAGGTCTTTTACTTTATAAAAGGATTACACTGCTGAGTTGTAAGAGGCTTATTTCAGGTTGTTATTAATTTAACATTTCAAAGCATCTATTCACAAGATTCTATTTAGTTGAATATTAATGTGTAAATGTTTAAGGCGCCTCCACGTAAAACATCTCTATCAATCCTCAAAAATTGCTACAAAAAGGAGTTATGAATATTATGCTTAATTTTTCAGATAAAAGTTTTGGTATTTTCTCTAAGGACATGGTGTTTCTAATGAGCAGAACCCGTACAGGAACATAGATTTTTTTTTTTCCCCTTCTAATAAAGTGTTCTTGTCTGTATATGGTATTGATAGATATTAGCTAGATATTGCACAAATCAATTTAGATACAATCTTTTTATAAGAATGGACTTTCCTCATGGATAAAGAAGATGTGGTACACATATACAATGGAATATTACTCAACCGTAAAAAGGAAAAGATTGGGTCATTTGCAGAGATGTGGATGGACCTAGAGACTGGCATATAGAGTGAAGTAAGACAGAAAGAGAAAAACAAATATCGTACATCAATGCGTATATGTTGAATCTAGAAAAATGGTATACATGATCTTATTTGCAAAGCAGAAATAGAGACACAGATGTAGAGAACAAATATATGGATACCAAGGGGGAAAGCAGGAGGGTGGGAGGAATTGGGAGATTGGGATTGACATATATACACTATTGATACTATATATTAAATAGATAACTAATGAGAACCTACTGTACAGCACAGGGAACTCTACTCAGTGCTCTGTGGTGACCTAAATGGGAAGGAAATCCAAAAAAGAGGGAATATATGTATACGTATAGCTGATTCATTTTGCTGTACAGTAGAAACTAACATAACATTGTAAAGCAACTACACTCCAATAAAAATTAATTTAAAAAAAAAGAATGGACTTTCCTCTATGTAACCCACATATGTTATCACCATTTAAAAAACAAAACAAGATATATATTAATACCAATTCATGCTAATTATTAATATGAACTCCCTCATCATTAGAATTTATAAACTCATGTCAATAAGTAATTTATGTCATGTATGTTTCCATCCAGAAATAGGACAATTTAATATTTTATATATCAATGGCAAACAGATTTTTAATTTGTTTTATTTTGGTCCCAACTGAAATTTCTGTGTGTGTGCAGAATGAAAGGACTCTAGGATATCCCTACACTAAGGTTCATAAAGTGAGGAATATTAGAAAGTGAGATGTTCATTTTCTTCTTTTTTGCAAACCACTAGATCTCTGCACTAAGCTTCTATTTTCAAATGTCAATTTGTCATTGACCTTACTGAATCCCTGAGTCTTGCCCTTCCCTGCATCTCACTAAGCCCTTTCTTTCCCTGGTCTATATGGTACCAGGCACATAAGGACAGGAGACTGGGAAAAAGATGTTAAACAACAACTTCAATAATAAATTAAAACTCTCTCTTTAATGCAAAGAGCCCAATTTTGAAACACATGTCTTGCTAAGCCTTTTCACTGGTTGGATTTCCCACTGCTTCTAAGAAGTTTTGCCCATCATTAACAGTCTGACACTCTCACAGCTAAACTTGACCTACCTTATATTTCAGTTATTTACATCTGTTTCATCTCATTCACTTGATGGTCCAGCGCCTGATGGCATGGTTTTATTTTCGCTCATTGTTGTACCTAGCAAAATATCTAACAGAGAAGCTTCAACAAAAGCCCCATCTTTAAGCTATTGCTCAAGGCCTGATGAGCTAGTATTTGCCCTGTCCAGACATTTGTTTGTCATTGTTGCTCACTTTCTCTCAACTCCTTTTCAGGCATCTGGCTCAGTATTTCTCATTGGTCAATTAGAGGGGCTTGAACTCTTACCATTTAATTCTTCCCAACCAAAGGTTTTTGTTCTGGGAATTGGGGTTGGGGGTGGATGCTGGCAAGATAGGAATCATGCATCCGGAAAATTTTCAAGGCTTGGTGTTAACAGGAAATTGTAACTATGCCATATCCAAGTGGACTTTTAACCTCTTAAAATGTGTTTCTCCTTTTCCTAATCACAAAGCCAGTGTAAACTATTTAATTCCACAATTACAGGATGAAGAACTGAAAACAGCATAGCCTTAGGCAAGAAGTGAGCATCCTCACACACTGTCCTCATTAGTGAGGATAAATGTGCCATCTCCGAGCAACCCTTTATGTATCCTCTATTTGTGTATTAATTAAAAAGAAAGCTTGGTAGTAGCATGAATCTATATGACAGAAAACCATACAATTCTTTAACTTGAAAAAAATAGTGTTAAAAAAGCAGTTTTAGGATCTAATTAAAAAGGCCTATATTTTAGTACTACGTTACACTGCACATATGTTCACAGCTCTCAGTCTCCCATGCTTCCTCTGAAACACACTTTGTTTCATTCCGGGAACATTACTGCTGTTAAAACACTGGGTTTTGGATGGGAATTAGAAAGCAGAGGGAGGAAGGGAGATTTTTTAAGAAGAGAAGGGATTTCCATTGTTTCCAGGAAACTGCTAAAATATATGTATGTATGTGTGTATTTTCTGAGCATTTCTCACATGTTTTCAAGACTCTATTTCCCACCTCTGATTTTTTTTCTCCATTTTCTGCTTAGCCTGTTCATTGCTAACATAAACAGATGGGATTTCCCGAATGCGAGGGAACGTGATTAGAAAGTGACTCTACAGGAAAAATGGAGGACTTCTTTGCAAATGGAAGATAAAAGCATTCCTAAATTCATTTCAGAAAGCAAAGGCAGAACTTTTCACTATAATTATTTTTTCAAATGATGGAAATTGATTCAAATGTAAAAATTGGCAATGTTTTGTTCTTACGATGATACTTAAAAAACTGTTTGACTTGTATGCTTAAAGGAGACTTTGAAATTGTTTTCCTTGGGACAATTAGAAATGGGCTGAAAGACAGTGCATTTGAAATAGAATATACTGAAGTTACATAGAGATAGACAGGAAGACACCCAGAATATTGGCTGTTGCCCACTGATTCTTGTATGCTTTCAGCTCCTCATTGTGAATTCAGATGGGTTTTTTTATTTTTATGTGGTGGATAGCTGGACTTTGACATGTGCATGATCTGACAGATAAAGGACACAGGGGGCTCCCCTCCTACAAATTTTATACAAGAAAAATTTCAAAATAAGATAAAGTGTGAAGTATTACTCCCTTATTCTTCCCAGACCCATTACTTACTTTCATCTGCATGGGCAATTTTGATTGTGTCAGGATATGAACCATTTTGGTAAATGGGAGCTAAGTGCTTTTTAGGTTTAAATATTTAAATAAATGAATGGAAATCAGTGAGAAGGCATATTTTCCAAGTGGATAAGATCATTTCTGAAAAAATAATGTTGAACCACTTAGAGCTACAGCCCAATCTGTACAACTTAAGTATTTTCAAATTTACAGCATCTTTTGTGCCAAATCATTCTGTTTTAATGTGAAGCTTGTATAGGTAATTGAAAATTTATCAGTGGGAGAATTGAGAGGAGAGGATTCAAGATGGTGACAAAGAAAGATCCTGAAGTCACCTCCTCTCATGGACACAAGAAACCTACAATTATATATGGAATAATTCCGTCTAAAAGGGTCCTGAAAATTGGATGAGCAGAGTCTCCACAACAAATGGCAAAAGGACAGCATCAAGACAAGTGGCAGAAACGAGGACACAGTCACACCAAGAAGAAAACCACACCCCAGTTACAGTAATCCACAACCAGGAAGGATTACAAAGGTATGATTACTTTCCCTGAGGAGTAAGGGATTTGAGTTTTATATCAGGTACTCCAACACTTAGATCCTGCACAGCAGAAACAAGCCCCCAAAACACCTGGCTTTAGAAAACCATGAGGAATATGTCCAGGAAAACTATAGAACCACAGGGAATGGAACACCCCCTCTTAAAGGGCTCTTGCACAGACTCACTTGACCTAAAACCCAGCAAAAACAACCCCACCAGACTGAAAAGCACATGGATCTTGATGAAGGGGCCTACTTACTAATCTTGAAGCATCTGTCGGAGAGGAAGGAAGCAGTTGAGACGATCCCTGGGGACTGAGATACTGGCAGGCACCCTTTTTGTGATCTCAGGCTACTTTGCTACTACCAGCACTGGTGGTCGCCATTTTGCAAAACACCATCTAACCTATTAGTGCTAGTAGGTGTGCCCCATCAAGAGCACTACCCACTCCTGCACTTTAGCCAGGCCTCATAGCCAGCTTAGTGATAACTGTGCCCACCAGTGTCTGGCAGCTGCATGGCCTGACCACAATAGGTACATGCAACCCACATAAGGGACACTTTGGCCAGGCAGGATTGTGCTCTGAGCCCCATGGGGCATCTCCTACACAAAGTCACTTCCTCAAAACTGAAATAGGTAGCTGATTTACCTAATACATAGAAACAAACACAGAGAAGGAGGCAAAATGAGGAGCAGAGGAACATGTTTCAAGCAAAAGAACAAGAGAAAACCTCAGAAAAAGAATTAAATGAGAGATAAGCAATCTACCTGATAAAGAGTTTCAAAGTAAAGGTTATAAAGATGTTCACTGAACTCAGCAAAAATGGATGAACACAGTGAGAACCTTAACAAAGAGATAGAAAATATAAGAAAATACCAAACAGATATAACTAAACTGAAAAATACACTAGAGAGGTTCAAGAGCAGATTGAATGAGGTAGAAGAGTGAATCAGTGGGCTGGAAGACAAAGCAACAAAACACACACAAACAGAGCAGCAAAATGAAAAGTGAATTTTAAAAAGTGAAGATACCTTAAGGGACCTTTGGGACAATATCAAGCAGAATAACATTAGCATTATAGGGGTCCCAGAAGGAAAAGAAAGAGAAAGGGCCAGAAAAAGTATGTGAAGAAATTGTGGCTGAAAACTTCCCTAATCTGGGAAGGAAACAAACATCCAGGTCCAGGAAGCCCAGAATGTCCCAAATAAGATGAACCCAAAGAGACACACACCAAGACATATTATAATTAAAATGGTAAAAGTTAAGGATAAAGAGAGAATCCTAAAAGCAGCAAGAGAAAAGCAAGTTGTTATGTACAAGGGACACCCCATAAGGCCAACAGTAGATTTTTCAGCAGAAAATTTATAGGCCAGAAGAGAGTGGCATGACCTATTCAAAGCACTGAAAGGAAAAAACTTCCAAACAAGAATTCTTTACCCAGCAAGGTTATCATTCAGAATTGAAGGAGATACTTAGAATACCCCAGATAAGCAAAAGCTAAGGGAGTTCAGCACCACTAAACTGACCCTACAAGAAATGTTAAAGGGACTTCTTTAAGCTGAAAAGAAATTGTACTAATTAATAATAAGAAAACATATGAAAGTAAAAATCCCACTGGAAAAGTAAATATATAATAAAGGTAGTGGCTCAATCACTTATAAATCAAGCATGAAGGTTAAAAGACAAAAGTAGTAAAATTAAATAAAATCATAATAAAATTTTAAAATGTAGAGTGTGCTGTCAAGTGTATGAAACATGGGGTGGGGGAGCAAAATGATAAACCTTTGGGATGTGTTCAAATTTAAGTCACTACCAACTTAAAACAGACTGCTATTTACATATGATAGTATATGTGCACCTCATGGTAACCACAAGGAAAAAACTTATAGCAAATACACAAAAGAAAATAAGAAAGAAATTTAAACACAACACCAAAGAATACCACCAAAACACAATGAAAGAGAGAAAGAGAAAAAGAAATAAACATAGAAGAAACAAAAACAGCCAGAAAACAATTAATGAAAAGGCAATAAGTACATACCTATCAATAATTACCTTAAATGTAAATGGACTAAATTCACGAATCAAAAGACATGGAGTGGTAGAATGGATAAAAAAACAACACCCATTTATATGCTGCCTACAAGAGACTCACTTCAGAAGTAAGAAGACACACAGAATGAAACTGAAGAGATGGATAAAGATATTCCATGAAAATGGAGATGAAAAGAAAGCTGGAGTAGCTATAATCAGAGCAGACAAAATAGATTTTAAAGCAAAGACTGTAATAAGTGACAAAGAAGGACATTACATAATGAATAAGGGGCCGATCCAATAAGAAGGTAAAATATTTATAAATGCATATGCACCCAACATAGGTGCACCAGTATATATTATATAAAGCAAATATTCATGAACTTAAAAGAGAAAAATGAAAGGCAATACAATAATAGTAGGAAATTTAATACCCCATTTACATCAATGGATAGATCATCCAGACAAAATTAATAGGAAACACTGGACTTAAAAAGCACATTAGTCCAGAACAACTTAACAGATATATATATAAAATGTTCCATCCAAAGCAGCAGAATACATATTCTTCTCAGATGCACATGGCACATTCTCTAGGATAGATCACATGTAGGTCACAAAAAAATCTCAGTAAATTCAAAAAGACTGAAATCACATCAAGCATTTGTAACCATAATGGTATGAAACTAGAAATCAATAATAAGAAAAAAATGGAAAAAAACACAAAAACATGAAGATTAAACAATATGCTACTGAATAACCAATGGGTCATCAAATAAATCAAAGGAGAAATCAAATACCTAAACACAAATGAGAAGAAATGAAAAATATGACATACTGAAATCTATGGGATGCAGCAAAAGCAGTTTGGAAAGGGACGTTCATAGCAATACAGGCCTAAATCAAGAAACAAGAAAAATCCCAAAAAACATTCCAGTTTTACACTTAAAGAAACCCAAAGCCCAAAATTGGTAGAAAGAAAGAAAATAAGTGAAATAGAGACTTAAAAAATAAAACAATAAAGAAGATTAGTAAAACTAAGAGCTGGTTCTTTGAAAAGATAAACAAAATTGACAAGCCATTAGCTAAACTAACAAAGAAAAAAAAAGAGGGCTCAAATGCATAAAGTCAGAAATGAGAGGGGAGATGTTACATCTAATTCCACAGAAATACAAAGGATCAAAAGAGACTACTATGAACAATTATACACCAACAAATTGGACAATCTAGAAGAAATGGATAAATCTCCAGAAGCATAAATCTTCTAAGACTGAATCATGAAGAAACAGAAAATCTAAATAGATCAATTACTAATAAGGTGATTGAAACAGTAAACAAAACTTTCAAAAAACAAAAGCCCAGGACCTGACAGCTGCACTGGCAAATTCTATAAAACATTTAAAGAAAATTCAATAACTATCCTTCTCAAACTGTTCCAAAAAATTAAAGAGAAGGGATACCTTCCAAACACATTTTACAAAGCCAGCCTTACCCTGATAGCAAAGAGACAAGGACATCAAAAATAAGAAAATTACAGGCCAATATCTTTGATGGACATAGATGAAAAATCCTCAACAAAACATTAGCCATCCAAATCCAAAATACATTAAAAGGGTTACACACCGATATCAAGTGGGATTTATTCCAGGGATGCAAGAATGGTTCAACATCTGCAAATCATTCACCATGATACATCACATTAACAAAATTAAGGGTAAAAATTATATGATAATCTCAACAGATGCAGAAAAATCATTTGACAAAATTCAACATCCATCTGTGATAAAAACTCTCAACAAAGTGGGTATAGAGGGAACATACCTCAACATAATAAAGGCCATATATGATAAAGCCATAGCTAACATCATATTCAATGATGAAAAGCCGAAAACTTTTCCTCTAATATCAGGAACATGACAAGGATGCCCATTCTTGCCACTGTTATTAAACATCGTAATGGAAGTCCTAGCCATAGCAATTAGGTAAGGAAAAGATATAAAAGGCATCTACATTGGAAAGGAAGAAGTATCAATAAAACTTCCACTATTTGCAGATAGAAAACCCTGAAGATTCCATCAAAAAACTTAGAGTTAATAAATAAATTCAGTAAAGTCACAGGATACAAAATCAATATATAGAAATTTGTGTCATTTATATACATTAATTACAAATTATCAGAAAGAAATATTAATAAAACAATCCCATTTACAACTGCATCAAAAATAATAAAATACCTAGGAATAAATTTAACCAAGGAGCTGAAAGACCTGTACACTGAAAACTATAAGACACTAAAGAAAGAAATTGAAGAAAATACAAAAAAATTGGAAAGATTTTCCGTGCTCATGGATTAGAAGAGTTAATGTTATTAAAATGTCCATACCACTGAAAACAATCTACAAATTCAGTAGAATCCTTATCAAAATGCCAATGGCATATTTCACAGAACTAGAACAAATCTAAAATTTGTATGGAACTACAAAAGACCCTGAAGAGCCAAACAATCTTGAGAAAGAAGACCAAAGCTGGAAGTACCATGCTTCCTGATTTCAAAGTATACTACAAAGGTATAGGAATCAAAACAGTATGGTATTGGCACAAAAATAGACAGATCAATGGAGCAGAATTGAGAGCCAAGAAATAAAACTGCACATATATGGATGATTAATTTATGACAAAGAAGCAAAGACCATACAATGGAGAAAGGACACTCTTTCAATAAATACTGCTTGAAAGAGTGGACAGTCACATGTAAAAGAATGAAACTAGACCACAATCTTACATCATACACAAAAATTAACTCACAATGGATTAGAGATGGATTAAAGACTTGAATGTAACACCTGAAACCATAAAATTCCTAGAAGAAAACATAGTTGGTAACCTAACTGACATCAGTCTTAGATATATTTTTGTGGATCTGACTCTAAAAACAAGGAAACAAAAACAAAAATAAATAAATGGGACTACCTAAAACTAAAAATCTTCCACATAATAAAGGAAACCATCATCAGAAGGAAAAGGCAACCTAATGAATGGGAAAAGATATTTGTAAATCATATATTTGATAAGGGGGTAATATCCAAAATATATGAAGAACTCATACAACTAACAACAAAAAAACAAACAACTCAGTTAAAAAATGGGCAGAGGATCTAAACAGACATTTTTCCAAGGAAGACATACAGATGGCCAAAAGGCACATGAATGATACTCAGTATTATTAATTATCAGGGAAATGCAAACCACGATATCACCTCACACTGGTCTATTATTGAAAAGACAAGGAATACCAAATATTGAAGAGGATGTGGAGAAAAGGGAACCCTCATGGACTGTTGATGGGACTGTGAATCGGTGCAGCCACAATGGAAAGTAGTATGGAGATTCCTCAAAAAAAAAAAAAAGGAATAGAATTGCTGTATGACCCAGCTATTCCACTTCTGGGTATTTATCTGAAAAATGCGATAACACTAATTTGAAAAGATATATGCACCCCTTTGTTTATTGCAGCATTATTTACAATAGTCAAGATATGGAAACAACCTGAAGTGTTCATTGATGGATGAAATGGAAGAAGATGTGGTATATATATATATATATATATACACAATGAGATACTACTCAGACATATAAAAAGAATGAAATACTGCCATTTTTGACAACATGGATGGACCTTGAGGGTATTGTGCTAAGTGAAATAAGTCAGTTGGAGAAAGACAAAAAACATATGATTTTATTCATATGGAATCTGGAAATAATAAAACAAACAAACAAAATAAAACAAAAACAAACTCAAAGATACAGAAAAACAATTAGTGGTTACCAGAGGGGTAGGGGGTTGTGGGATGGGTGAAATGGGTGCAGGAGGCCTACTTTATGGTAATGGATAATAGCTGGTGATCACTCTGTAGTGTATACAGATGCTGAACTATAATGCTGTACACCTGTAACTTACATAAAATAATAAAAAAACTCATCAGTAAAGAAATACTGGTTTGTATCCATGACCTCATATTTAGGAAGGGAATGGTCTACTCCCCCCATACTGATTCTATCTACCCTAGAGTAGAAGTGAAGCTGGCATTGCCAGTCATTTTTGAGGTCCAAAATTTCTGAAAATCAGCTTAACTTCTAGTCTACACATGCCTCAAGATTCTAACCAATTAAGAGAGGCATTCATAATTATGTGGTACAATTTTTGAAGGCCATTCTTCATGGCATTCAATCTATATTCCTGGTATCTTCAGTACAATACTTCTTTCAGACCATTATATATGAATCAGCAAATATAGCTTAGGTGCTGGGATATTAAGTTCAAAAATTCTTTTCCCTCACAAATTATAGCTATTAGTGATCCTTAGCCATACTCAACTCCACCTCTTGTACCCATCCTCCAACCCCTTCTGCCTAGGGTGTTTTAATTTTATCTTTGTTGTACATGATGCTGGAAAGATAAAGTTCTCTGGTGATAGCATAATCAAGATAAAAGAGAGAGCAAACCCGAAACCAGAGTGGGTCCTTATCGTCCCCGCACCTGTGCAAAGAAAAGAAATGCGGTGCAGAGTACACTATTAATCCTTCATATTTTTCTTTCTTTAAAACCCACCCTCATTCCCTTTCCAGAACTTCTTTGTAAGAAAAACCCCCATGTTTTTGCAGGTACTGTTTTTAGATAAGCTGTTTTTAATCACAGTTATTAAAAAGAATTTTCCCTCCAGAGAAATAATTTGCTGAATTTGAATAGTCACACTGGGTCCACTTAAATGGAGCCTTCCTATGATTCACAAGATTGCTATTCTTCAAAAACATTTAAAATTACTTGCTACTGACTGTATGTTACAAAATAAAAGTTATTCAATAACATTACCTTCTTCATTTCAAAGGCAGGCCTTGCAATCCTGGAAAAATAACACTTAGTAAGAAGTGAAACACTTCCAAACTGAATAGCATGAAAATAATTATTGTCATTTTACCATCTACCTTTACTCCTCAAGACTCTCTGAAACAACAGGCAGGCCTGATTCACTTTTGTATCTATTACCACTTAACCACGGGGAAGGACTAAACTCAGCCACACGGTCTGTTCTTTTCCTTTTGTAAGCTGTTTTATTGCCATCATAATAACCGATAGCGACCCTCTCTCCCATCTGTTGATTTTTTTTTCTTTGCTGAAACAGTGCTTAGCTTTCAAAAATACTGATCTCAAAATCATTAACCTAGAAAGAACCTGGCCTTCATCGACTCCATTTATGGGATGTTAAAGCAGTCTCCAGGGTTTGCTAAAATAAACTAACGGGCTGTAGAGGAAAGGAACATGCCATCTGGCCAAGCCAGTGAGGCTGAGAATACATAGTTTAGGTAATCACTTTAGGTGAATCTACTACAACACATGGAAACGACAGAAAGTTTGGATTTTCTTCTTTACCTTCCGAATCTTCTTACAGTCTGAACAATGAAATGGCTGAAAGAAAGAGGAATCTAGGGCTAATGTAAGAAAATGATATGTGAGTGATGTGACCAGTGATAAAACATCAGTGATTTACAGTTTCTGTAGACCTCTACTGCTCAGTGAAGGTGGAAATTTTCTTGGTTCATGACAGACTTGTCAAAAGAATTGTGTGTAAATACATTTTCATATATTGAATCACTTAGTACACTAAGGAATCTAGGAATGTAAAAGGACACCTTGTAGAAATCTATTTATTCCCCAATAATTTATATTTTGTAAGTATGGATGTCTTACTCTCTCAGATTTCTTCAAGAAGAAACCTGCCCTGACTGAGACCTAGGTTTTATCAATTAAGAAATACTTCTTCAGGGCTTCCGTGGTGGCGCAGTGGTTGAGAGTCTGCCTGCCAATGCAGGGGACACGGGTTCGAGCCCTGGTCTGGGAGGATCCCACATGCCGCGGGGCGACTGGGCCTGTGAGCCACAACTGCTGAGCCTGCGCATCTGGAGCCTGTGCTCCGCAACAAGAGAGGCCGCGATAGTGAGAGGCCCGTGCACCGCAATGAAGAGTGGCCCCCGCTTGCCGCAACTGGAGAAAGCCCTCGCACAGAAACGAAGACCCAACACAGCCAAAAAAATAAAATAAAATAAATAAATAATTAAAAAAAAAAAAAAGAAATACTTCTTCAGACAAAACAGATATAAATGCCCACTTTATTTCCATTTTTCAGAATCAGGATATACCCCTATTCACACTGTCTACATTTTCTCATCTCCCAGCTACTTACCAACTCACTCTGACTGGTTTCTACACCTGTCATTCCACTGCAAGAAATTGCTTCGTTTTTGCCAAATACAAATTCACACATTTTCGCATTGTATTATTTAACTTCTCAGGATCATCCAATACAATTGTCTTCTCCTTCTTATAACATTATCTCATCCTTGTTTTCAGGGCAGCACACGCACTTGCTCCTCTCCACCAGCTTTGTCAGGTCTTTTTCCTCTTTCCTATCCCTAAATGTCTATCTTCATAGGACTCCGGTTTGGGGCCCTCTCCACACTCGTTTCTGAAGACATTAGAAACCATCACTATTCTAGACTGAAGCAGTTAAGTAAAAACCTAGTAATTCTGATTTTAATAAAAAAATATGAATGTGCAATACGTCTCCTAGCTGTATCCAAAATGAGCAATCCAGTAACAATGAATACCCAGACTGTGTTCTTGAAATACCATTTTCAACTAAAAGGAACTCAAGTTCCTGAAAGAAACGGTTGGATCCAAGTATAAGGTAGGAAATGTGTCCAAATTGCCCAGAAACAAAATTGAAGAGGCTTTTTGCAACATTAAATGAAATAATGGATCTGGGCAATGATCGTCAGTGGCTGCTAACATCAGAAAAAGCAAGACAACCAGATATTGTGTGCCTCATGATGAAAGTACATAGCACCATCTATGAAATATTCTTGACAAAAAAAAATCAAATATGTCAAGTAAAAAACTATAGATCTAACTACCAATTTACAAGAAATAAGGGAGAAAGAGAGAATAATGGGGGAAATGACAACATGGGGATGCAACCCAGAAAATACAGATTGTGAGAATCTCTATAAGAGTATAACTTTAGTTTATCAACAAATAAATTGCAAGTGAAAAAAAGAGGGAGAGAAAAGAAAAAGAAACTTAAAAGAAAAAGCAACAAATTATCATGTATAAAACTTATTCAGATTTTGATTAAAAAACAATCTGTAACAAGTAATTTATGGATGGTCAAGGAAATTGGAACACTGATTGAATAGATAATATAAAGAAATTACTGTTATTTTAGTTGTGATAATGATATTGTAATTATATTTCTATAAAGAGTCCTCAATTTTAGAAATCCATACTGAACAATTAATGATGGAAATTATATTCCACCTGGGATTTGCTTCAAAATAATCCAGTAGTGTTAGTGGTGGTGGTGGAAGGAGGGGAGCAGTGGGGGTGGCAGAATGGATGGATATAGTTGAAACGAGATTGGCCATGAGTTGATGGCTGTTGAAGTTGGGTGAAGGGCACATGGGGGTTCATTGTTCTAGTCTCTACTTCTGTGTACGTTTTAATATATAATAAAAACATTTTTAATAATCCATATGCTGATGTTGACTGAATCTAGATTAGTCCTGCCTCTCCTCTGCACATGGAGCTACGTATAATTACACCATGATATCTAAGTATAATCGGTTTATAGGCATCTCAGACTTAATGTATACAAAATCCAACTCAAATTCCACAAGTCCCACTAAAATAATAATAACAAGAGCAATAAAACCTGTTTTCTACTGGTCTTTCCATCTCAGTAATTCTTGCAGCATATACCCAGTTCCTCAACCGAGAAACCTACAGTAAGTTTTGAGTCTTCCCTCTTTCAAGCCTTCTCATCCAGTCCATTCCAAATCAACCTCCTTTGCCCCCTTCACAATATAGGCTACCATCATCTCTCACATTGACTCCTGCCGTAAACTATTAATGCATCTTTCTTATTTTATACTTGCCTTAAATATAATTTTCTAGACTGACATAATGATGTTTTAAAAATATGAATTGGATCATGCTTAAAAATTTTTAATGGCTTCCCATCCCATTTAAATAAAATATAAAGCTACCTTATTCTGCAAGGTCATACTTACCTTTCAAGGCCATCTTATATCTTACTCACCAGCAGGTCAATAAACTCCAGCCACATGAATCTGAACACTCCAAGTTCTCTTATATCTGGTAGCTTTTAGTACATACTGTTTCCAAGACTAAAAATACTATTCCTATACCCCATCCATCCTGGGTTTTTTAATTTGCAAGAGTCTAAAATCTCTTATTCTTCATCCTTTATTTTCCATTAGAGCACATTTTCCATTTACTTCATTGTAGTTATCTGAATTTATAATTTTGTATTTATTAGCATATGTTTTTAATTACCTGTATCCCTCACTACACTATGAGTTCCATAAGAAAATCTAATATCAATTTAGTATAACAATGCTGAGCATTGTCTAGCATATAGTAGGCACTCAACAAATACTTGTTTAAAAAAACTGAAAGTGAACAAATTGAACTTGGTGCTTGTGTTCCAAGTTTCAGAAAGTAGACCATTTGGAAATGTAAATATTTAAGTATCAATGTCCAATTTAAATGTGGTGAGCATTTTAAAGAAAAATCTAATTGACACATGAAATTATCTAACACTCATAGTAACTCACATTTTAATTTAATGAATGATTAAGTTAGGGTACACTCAGATTGAAATTGAAATCATATATCCCATGTTCAGTTTAAAGCTCTCATCCCCACCTCAAGGAAATCTTTATTAGAGAAGAGAAACCAAATGTATTATTTGAAGCTTAACAATTTTCTATTTTTTGTGTAAAAATGCCACAGAGTAAATGGAAAACGTTTATTTCCTCACCTTAAGTCATGTAGCTCTACATTATTTAAATATGTGCTCTAGGTGTAATTTCATCTATATTCTGAAGTAAGATTTATACATATTCACCATAAGAAGCATAGTTCTGAGAATATAAATGGAGTAGAAAGCAGTATATGTGATAATAGAATTGTTATCTTAATGACGCTTACTTCCGTTCCTCCTGTGGTATAAATCTATAAGCAGGGAAGAGTTTCTCAGAAGTATTTGAAGTTCCCCACATAGGCCACATGAAGTTGGGATGCATACGATAAGCAAAAATTGGTGAGTGGAGGGGTAGAATTCAGAGAGAGTCTTGGGGTAGCTCTATCTCAGACATTTGTATTGGGGGAAAACAGAAAAACAAGAGAAAACAGTAGTTAATATTTAGTTTAAGTTCCAAGTATAACGCTTATAGTTACAGCACACTGGTCTGGAATGCGCACAGGCCACATTCCAGACCAATCAAATCAGGTTCTCTGGAGGTGGAACCCAGGAGTCAAAAAATTTTTAAACTACCCAGATGATTCTAAAGTGAGTGCAGCCAAGAAACATTATTCCAGGGTCTTCTCAGATATAGCAGGGCACAAGCAAGAGGATTATAAAATACACACACAGACATTTGAACATGCAGTTATATATTGTGAATATATTCATAGAGCCAGATGCACAATTGCATTAGCTGATTCTTTGGTCATATTGTACCAGAAGTCCTCAAGATTTCTTAAAGAGTTGATTCTCATGTCCTCAACATACCTCTGTAAGTAAATGGGAGAAAAGTAGAACAAGTTGTACTAAAAGCTTTTAAACATGCATGGGTATTTACGTTCCCAAATTCAAACATCCAAGCACATAGATACATTGATACATAAATCCAGAGTGTCTTTCCAAGCAAGAGGGAAACCTCCTTGCTTTGTAGCGTCTTTACATCCCCTTCCCTGTGGTCTCTGGTGTTCTTGGACTCAGCTACACAGCTGATGGGGGATAGGAAAGGGAAGCTGAGCTTTGGATTCCACTGTGCAGCAAGAGAAGGAAGACTAACCACCCGGTGGTTTAGCCTCAATGTGGTGTGATTTCAGGACAATAAGAACCTCAAATCCCAGCAAGATTCATTCCCTTTGGTCTCCCTATGTGTCCTTGGTTTTATTTGTGCCAGATCTGAAGAACAAAAGAGTATGAAGGGTAAAAGTTAGGCCACTACCCTTAGATGTGTAATGGTATATTTAAATTCTTCCCTTTTCATTAGTTTGTGAGTTCTTGAAAGGAAAGGCTGTATTATCTGGTTCACTACTGGACCCTTAGGTCGTGAAAGACATTGGAAGATACTAGGTCCTCAACAAATAATTGCTGAATGAATGGATGTAGAAATGATAGCGAATGGTTGGGTTTCACCTAAAAAAAGGATGCACCATATTAGAGACTACTAGTAAACCATGTGATAATTCAAGCAAAGTATATGCTGTTCAATCTGTGCATTGACACATACACCGCATTTTTCAACTTTCTTGACCTATGCTATAAATTTGATGATCTTTTGATATAAATCCAATTTTTACTATGATTTCAGCACAGATTTAAAATATTTGGTTAGTTTTTGTTTCTGGTAAAGTAAACATGCCTCATATTCTCTATTTTTCGTCTATTATTTATGAAAAAACATTTACTTATTCATTTGTGTGATCACTTTTTGCTATCTTCTTTTATCTAAATTTGTATTGCGTGCTCCTTTGGTCTTCCAGTCACACACTGTACTTTTAAATATTATTGTGTGGTTGAATTAGACCAAGAAACTAAGGTTAAATACATCATGAAACATTAAATGATCAAGTATGTAGTAGTCATTAATTATGTTAATTTTTGGCTATGTAATAACATAGAAAGATGTTCATTACCTAGTGTTAAATGACAAAAGCAAATTAAAGGGCAGCATACAGAGTATGATACCATTTCTATAAATAAATATAAGCTATAGCAAAATAAATGACTATAAAAATATACATCAAAATTCTAAAGGTAAGAAAATTTTTAAATTTTCATTTTTTAATCACTCTTCCCTATAAGAAGGCTATGTTACTTTTTAATAACAAAGGGAAAAAATAAACTATTATTTTAGAATGTGTTGCTGGTACTATAGCTCATTCTACCATGCTATAAAAAACAGAATGCCAAAATCAGTCATTTGAAATAAACTAATAACATACCTATATGACATCAGGCAGTTAAAATATCAGATAAAAGGAAATTCAATAACTATATTGAAAATGAAGCTTGCTCTGCAATCCATTGGACAATGCTGGATTATGTGTCCACTGCAAATGAAGATTAAAAAAATCAAAAGGAAAAGGAAAAAGAATTAAAGATATGAGCAGATTTTTTTCCCTATAGACATTCCTGGATGCAAATAATTAGGTGGCTTCTCTTAGATTAAGTAGACTAAAGAACTGTTAGTGGGGCTTCCCTAGTGGCACAGTGGTTGAGAATCTGCCTGCCAATGCAGGGGACACGGGTTCGAGCCCTGGTCTGGGAAGATCCCACATGCCGCGGAGCAACTAGGCCCGTGAGCCACAACTACTGAGCCTGCGTGTCTGGAGCCTGTGCTCCGCAACAAGAGAGGCCACAATAGTGAGGGGTCCGCGCACCGCGATGAAGAGTAGCCCCTGCTTGCCGCAACTACAGGAAGCCCTAGCACAGAAACGAAGACCCAACATAGCAATCAATCAATCAATAAATAAATCTTTAAAAAAAAAAAAAAAAAGAACTGTCAGCTTCGAAGAAGACATAAAAATAATATTAGAAAGTTACAAAATATCTACTGCTGGAAATGTTTTCACATGTTAAAAAAATTAATTAAAAACTCCCACGTTTTTAGGAAAGGTGGGTAGAATGAGAAAAATTAAAAAAAAAAAACCAAACACCACAGGCTTTCTGTCAGTCAGTATTTCCTGTATAGGAAAAATACCTCTTGAAACATTCATGAACACTTTTTACCCAATCAATTGGAAGAAATTATAATAAATGTTTTAGGACAGGAATTCTTTCAAAACAAATATTTACAGAATGAAGATTGAAATATTATATCGCAAGTTGCCAAAGTTAACACCCACTGATTTTTTGGTCTGGCTATTGCCACCATGTTTCCTCACTTAAGCAGCTCGCAAGCCAGATACCATGCTCTCAACTGGTGCAGTCACTGAGCTGGAGTAATTCCTCATACCCAAACTCCTGGGAATCATGAATCATTATTTTCTTAACATTCCTGTGTCTGATCCACAAGGAAAAACAAAGCCCTTGATACACTTGCCTGGAAAAATGGTCATCCCCTGACAATGGCAATTTCCTTTATAGCACCTGCCACAATTACTTTACATAAATGTCTATAATAATTGATGGGGCTTCCCTGGTGGCGCAGTGGTTGAGAATCTGCCTGACAATGCAGGGGACACGGGTTCGAGCCCTGGTCTGGGAAGATCCCACATGTCGTGGAGCAACTGGGCCCGTGAGCCACAACTACTGAGCCTGCGCATCTGGAGCCTGTGCTCCGCAACAAGAGAGGCTGCGATAGTGAGAGGCCCGCGCAACGCGATGAGGAGTGGCCCCTGCTTGCCGCAACTAGAGACAGCCCTCGCACAGAAACGAAGACCCAACACAGCCAAAAATAAATAAATAAAATTTAAAAAAAAAATTGATGTAATGCCTCTCTCTCCCTCTAGACTGTAAAATGCATGAAGGTAAGTGCTGTGCTCAATATTGTTTACTATTATATACCCGTGTCTTGTAGAGTGCTTAACTTACATCAGTCACTCCATTAGTGTTTGTTGAATAAGCAAATGAATGAACCATTTTGAATGAAGAAGAGGAAAACTGTGGTCCCACAAGGAATGGTGCCAGGGTAAATTACATTTATGATATTTGTACCTGTCATGAAAGAAGGAATGTCCAGGGAAACTCACATTTTTCATAGAACCATCTGGGTAGTGAATCATTTTATCATACAAGACAAATTATGGTAACATTATGAGAGGGGTCTAAATAAAAGGCATTAGCGCTTTGAAGTGGGCAAGGATGAGGAAAGTCATCTATGGTGAAACATCCTAAATTTTATAAATGAGATAATAGGCTACAAATTATCAATTAAACCCAGTAAAGGAATGATTTATTAAAGACGATTTCATAAAGACATCAGAGCAATATGACATGGTCAGTAACCAGGTCAAAGGATACTGGACTAATTCATAAACTTTACTTCATTAAGAGCTTCTGTTTAAGAAAAGACACCATTAACAAAGTGAAAAGCCAATATTAAAAAACGGGAAAATATATTTGCAGTAAGTGTAATTGACAAAGGACTCATATCCAGAACACATAAATGACTCCTACTAATCAATATGTAAAAGGCAGAAAATGAAGTTAAAGAGTGGACAAGGAGACCCAAACAGACAGTTCACACACACACAAATAGATCTTTCCACGGTCAATAAACGTTAGCTATCTGGTGGAAGCATCCATTAGGATAGATACAGTTTAAAAGACTGGCAGTGCCAAGTACTGACAAGAATGTGGAGCAATTTGCATTGTCATAAATGTTCTTTAGAATCTTATCTGAACTTATGCATATCACATGACTCTACTCCATGGTATACACCCAACAAAAAGAAGTACATATATACAATGAAAACCTGTACAATAAGCTTCAGAGTAGCATTATTTGTATTATCTCCCAAATGAACACAATGCAAATGTCCATCAACAGAATGGATAAATAAATTATGGTATAGTTATACAATGGAATACTATGCAAACATATAAAGGAAGAAGCTTCTGCTACAAGTAACAATATTGAGAAATTTCACAAACATAACACAGAGCATAGAAGCTAAACAGAGAGCACATACTAAATGATTCCATTTATACAAAGCTGAGAAACAGTTGAAACTAATCTCTGTGTTAGAAATTAGGATGGCTGTTACCTGTACGGGGATAGTGCTCAGAGGGTGGGGTAATACGGAGCTTCTGGTATAATACTGGTATTTTTGTTTTGTTTTGTTTTTTGTGATCTGAGTGGTGGTTGTACAAGAATGTCACTTTAAGAAAATCTCTTGTGCTCTATACTCATAATTCTGCAGCTTTCTTTGAGCTTATTATAGTTCATTAAAAAGTTTATATAAACAATAAAATGCTGGACTCTACCAAGGATGCCATAAAGTAGTATTTCTCCAGGTAGGTTCCACAGATACCTTTCAAGAAAAATATATGGACAAACAAGTTGGGAAAATCATCTTACTAAATCTCCCATTTCCACAGCTTTTTCACACCCAGTTGATCACAGATTCTTAATAGCAACTGTTTACATTGCTCAGAGCTATTATTCTCTGGAATACCTTAGGAAAATATTTTAAGCTGAAAGAGTTTCCTGCAGAAGCAGGGGGGTCATTCAGACCTCCTCCCCCACTTCCCTCTCTTCCCTGAAGCAGGTTATAAAAGTCTTCATGTGAAAGGTGCCCTCTCCATACCCAGAGGGAAGGAGAATTCTTATCTCCAAAGACAAAGGGCACCAAGAAGAATCCTAACAGGCAGGCCTTGCTAAGCGTCTCCCCCCACCCCCCCATCCCCCCCCACCCCCGCCGTTTACTACAATTACCTCATACTCCTTAACCTGTCATATTCCTCCACAACAGTCCACTCTTCCTGAAACCTAGCATAAAAATACACAAGCTTGTTTCTTTGGGTCTTCATTTCCTTATGAAAGCCCCTGTGTCACATAAAACTTACATTAAATAAATTTGTATACTTTTCTCCCGTTAATCTGTCTTTGTCAGTTTACGTTTCAGACCCAGCCAGGGACCCTAAGAGGGCTGAGGAAAACTTTGTCCTCCCCTACAGAGCCTAAAGTAGTTACTGACATCCATTCTGTTGTCCTAACAAAAGTTTACAACAGAAATGCAAAAGGTCAGAGAAGAACACCAGATTACACAATAAAAGAAAACCTATGTTTTTAGTACCTTAGGGATACATTTCTCTATGATTAATGAGTGTTCATTATTTTTACAGCTACATCAGCACCAAAGAATTTGGCTTTTGGTATACAAATGCATATTTTTACCCACCAGAAGTTTAGGCTCAAAAGCAAGAAAAGGCTGCATCAAATTGTTGAAAAGATGAAGAATGTGTATGGGTACCCTAAGTCTATGATTACTATGCCTGTGTGGCCTCTCTTAGATCAAAAGCAGCACCTGAGATAGGGTCTTTGTTACCATGGTGACACGAGTTTATTTTAAGGAAATACCCTGAAGTAAGGAGGCACAGAAAATGGACTCATCTGGTGTGCAATGGGTTTTGGGGGAGCCCTGGAACATGAGTCCAGATACTCCAGCTCCCAAGTCCCAACAACAGTCAAACAGATATTCCCATGAGCCAGCTCCCCTGGTCTCTGCCTCTTGGCTTTCTCCACCCTGATCCTAATTGTGTTTGTGGCTACAAATTTGCTCTCCACTTCATGTGTTTACACTCTAGTTGTTTCTTTTTCTCATGTTTTGTGCTTACTACTTTCTCTCTGCTCTCATCTTCTATGCTGCTCTATTATCAGTCCTTCCTTCTCTGTGTTTCACATTCAAACATTCCACAGGAAGATCGGATTGGGTCAGTTCTTCCCTCTCCAGAAAAGGATTTATCTATTAACCAAGTCCTACAGCCAGGCTACTTCTCGAACATGAGCAGGGGGGACAGTTGCCCAAGGACAAAGCGTGCTGGAGGAAGCAGCAGTGTTAGGCTGTGCCTTCAGAAGGGAAGGGACACGGCAAGCATTCAGAGCTTGGAGGCCTGGCCAGGAAAATGACAGTTTGCCAACTGTACAGAAGAAGCCTGATGTCTGTTACCATGGACGCTGGTCTGGCGAATCCTAAGTAGGATCAAGTAGGGATGGAATGCAGATGAACGCGTGGCAAATAAGCTCATGTGACCCCTTAGTGTGACTATATCAGTCACAATGGGAAAAATGGGGCTGCTTATCAAAAACAAAACTTACAGGTCTCTGGATTAAAGGTTAAATGTATTAAGTCTATTAGATAAATCTATTAAATCTGTAGCATTTATGCTAGGAGATAAGATAGTGATCTATTAAAAAAAATCACGAAAGGTGATTAAAATGAGCAGGGACAAAGGCTATGAGTAGAAGTGACACTTGCTCCTGACAGTTTCAGGCAAATATCAAGGCCTCCCTCTGCAGTGAGTAGTAGAAAAATATGGATTTCCTGGAGGTAGCAAAATTTGCACAGATAAGTAAATTAAAAGGTGAGTGTTGCAATGAACTTCTAAGTTAGCTAAAGGAATTAAGATAAGAGCTAAGAACCATCCTGACCTGTTCATGAAGTTTTATTTATAAAAAGAGCAGTAACCATATCCTGGTTGCAGTGGACAGAGAAGTAGGTGACTAAAAATGATAAAAACTCTCTTATTCTCCACCCCTGGGCCTAAGACAGGATAGGCTCATTGTCCTAGCATTCTTCATGGTGGAGGTGGCTGGCATTAGATTGTGTTTGTGCTCTCTGTTATTCTCTAATTTGTCTAGTGCTAGGCCCATATCACCAATTGCTTGCTTACTAAGAGAAGACAAAGATACTGAATCAGGCCTCAAATGTAATCTGAGAAAACAGGTGGTACTTTTGTGGTTCCATAACTTGACTAGGCTCCAGTGTTATCACAGCGCCAGTCCCTGCATCAGAACAGATCTGTACCAGTCCCTTCCCCTGGGGTTTTATATTCCAAGAAACAAAAATCCTAATATTATTATTCCTACTCTTTTACCTTGCTTAAAGAAAATTTACTTACTTTAATACTGGGATGCAAAAAATATTTATGGTCAGATGTTGTGATCCAGTAAAAAGGTGTATCTAATTCTTTACTCAAAAGAGCACAGTGATAAGCCAAACCTATTCAATATTTCAACATGCACATATTTAGTATGACTGTAACTTTGCCTTTCCTCAAGAGAATAAGCACAACTATTCATTAGGAAATTTCTTATACAAAGTATTAGATACAATTATGAGCCACAAATCCATAACAGGTCATCATGGTATACTGGAAAGTCTTGTTATTAGGACTCTTAGAACACAAGATTCAAATCCAACTCTGCCCATCACTAGCTCAATGCATTTAGACAAGTTGTATAAATGTTCTTTGCCTCTATTTCCTCATTTGTAAAATGAAGATAATAATAAAACCAATTCACAGGTTTATAGCAAGGATTAAACTAATTAATAAAAGTAGAACGCTTACAGCAGTGCCTGTCATCTAGTAAGCACTCAATAAGTGCTAGCTGTCATTAGTTGGAGCCCAACCTTAAAAGTATTTAAGAATTTTATTTGAGAACAAACATGACAGTCCTTAAATCATCTGTGTTATTGTCAGAGACAAAATAATTGACTGGACCCAAGGCCGGATACGGTACAGTAACTCAAGTGTTATTAAGTTCCTAGATGGGAGGTTTTACATAATTGGAGTTGTTTGTGCTTCTTGTCAAAGAAGAACTTGGTATTGTCAACCTATCTCAACAGCAGATACAAAGGACCCCCTACAGAGAACTGGGAATTTCAGAGGGAGATAAAGATATCACAGCTTATATCCCTACAGAGACATGAATTCCCCTTTTAGGCCCCTCTGAAGAGGAAGTGACATGTGGAGAAGCACCTTGCATTGCTTCTGAGATATAGTAGGTGTGGAATATAGTGGGGCATCCATTATTTTCCCACTCGGTTACATTTCTTAAAGCACAAGTGCATTAGGAGCCTGAAAAGCCATCTCAGAACATTCTTTCAAAATACATTCTGAGGAAACCTACTCCTCTACGTCCCCAACCTCCACCTTGACCCTTACCCTTGCTGGTAACGATTTCAAACTTTACTGGTTGGGAAAAATTTTATCTTTATGTGTAGAAAAGAGTTTACAATGCTCAGAAGCATATTTTTAAAAGTGTGGAAGAAAATAGGTATTTTTATGTGTTTAAGTGATCTGTTTATCTTTTGGCTCCTAGCTTCATTCCTTGACCTTCCTTTTGGTTCTGCATTACTGGGAACTGCATTTACAAGGCATCCTTGCCAAAGGGAAGAACTGTTGGAAACTGGAGGTTAGGAAGAGGGGAGAATCAAGTACTTTCTCATTTCCCTTCAGTGGAGTCTCCTCCAGTGGGCTATATCTCCACAGTGATTACAGGCCCATTGGAAAACCCTTCCTTTCATGGTCTCAGCTCCCAAAGACAGCACCAGGCTGGATCTAGCTCCAGCTAGATGGCCCCAATCTGGAAATACCACCTGGTGGTGCTGGCACTTTCTACTGGTGTTAATCTCTGGGATGTTCCACAGCCCCTGTGTCTCTGCAACTCTTCTACAAACTGTTAAAATCCTTCTATTTTTTTCTATTTTCCTATTAGAACCCTGATAATACTATGAATATTTCCTAATGTATACAACTATGAGAAAGTTTTGTATCATAAAAGCTGTTTTTGTCCTTACTGGGGATACTTCGAGCTGCTGGAAAGGGTCCAATTCAGAAGACACTTAGAAGATACTCAGAAAACAAAGCATATTGGGATAGGTCAGACATTTTGAAAAAATATATACATTTACATCTTTTTTTTTTTTTTCCTGGCTATTTCCCTTGAAGCAGCTGCTCAAAAAATCCCATCCTATTTTGTCCTATGTCGTCTGAGCCTTCATCTCATTTCAAACAATAGCTTTTCCCAAAGGAAGTGTCTCCTTTCAGGATATCATAATAAGCTAATGGACTGAGTGATCGATGTTGTGTGTGGTGGAACATTAAAAATGTGCCATAAAATATGGAAAACAATTTAGCCACTCTCTAATGCAAGCAATTCTTGTAAAAACTATACATGAAAAACATGTACCCAACTACTTTTTTCATGCCTTACGACAAGATTAGATGCAATAAAAACCTTGTCCTAGCAAATCAGCATGTTAGAGGATGCTGTCAGCAATAACTTTGCAAAGACATGTCCATTACCAAAGAGGGGCATTATCCTAAATTTACTCTCATTGTAGATTGATGTCTGCTATAAGCTGCCATCTGTCTCTAGATTCTGTGGTATTACAATGCTGTCACTCTGCACAGTGGGAGTGGTTTGTGACTTCTTGTTTTCTTTCCACATGATTATCTTTTCAAATTTGGATTATGGACAGGCAACTGTTGGAACAAAAATACCAAATATGACTGACCATGTGAAGTGTAATTATCAAGTCCAAACAAACTTTTTGTTTTCCTAAGTAAGGTGAAGAATGTATCAAATGAATTGTTTGAAAGTCATTACCCCGCAGTGATTTATCCTAGTGGATTATCAGCTATTCTGTGACAAGAAAGTATATTTCAGCACATCTGGTCAGTTTAACAAATTCTCCAAACTAAATAGCTTAGTGACAGTTTTACCAAGCAAATAAGAGTTTTTCTTGATATGAGTATCTTTTTTTTTTTTTTTAAGGGAAAAGGAATAGATACTCTTTGTTTCAATGCTGCTTATCTATTGACTAGAACAGTAGTCGCCAACTTTTTTGATTCCTCTCCCTTATCAGGAATAAAGGTTTGACTACTCAGTTCCAAAAATTGTTTATATATAAATTATATGTAAATTATACACATTATTGTGCTATTATACTAGTTATATACATTATACAATATATACAACAAGATAAATATAAAATGATGGGATAAAAATTTATGTAGGTAGAAGTTTGATTATTTTGACTCATTCCATGAATCATCTCAACCAGACTGCTTAGGTGAGAGCTCACAGTAGCCAGGCCCTGCTGAGAATTCAATTTTGACACCAAGGTTCTATTTAACTCTTGTCTGTTGGAGGTAGGCTTGCCACGTAAAACACTGAACATCCGGTTACATACTGATGGGACATACTTATACTAAAAATTACTCATTTACCTGAAATACAAACCTAACTTGGCACCCAGAGCTGCTTAGTTTGTTTATGCATTTATTTATTTATTGGCTAAATCTAACAATTCTAGTTGCTGTCCAGCTGTCTGAGGCTCCCCCCACCACTTCATTCTGCCTACACCTCTCCCCAACTTCTTCATCGAATCTGTAATTATTGTCTACTAACATACAACTGACAGATATAAATTCATATATGTTGCTATGACTTCTTTAAATGATATTGTCTGCAATGGATTCTATGTTTACCTGAATAGAATACATAGTCTATGTGTACCTATCTAAATAGGACATCACAAAGCCAGTCTTTGCATGCCATTTAATTGGTTGTTTTCATGTACATGTACTGTTGACTGAACTGGCTTGTTCATCAATCATTTATTCAATGCCTAATATATTTTAGGCACTGGACCCAGTCCCTGTGGTATTAAGAAGCATAAGACATGATTCCATATCATTCAGAGTAAAAGCCAACATCCTAAAACAAGATCTATGTGGCCTACACATCTGGCCCTGCGGCAGCCATAAAAATGTACCTCTCAGCTCTCAGGATATAAGATTCTTCCCCTAAATACGGCCCATTTCCTCATTTCTTCTAAATCTTATTCTTAAATGGCCGTGTGTGTGTGTGTGTGTGTGTGTGTGTGTGCGCGCGTGTGCGTGCGTGTGACTTCATGTGGCCACTTTTCTAAAATTATACTCCTTGCTATACTTATTATCCCTTTATTACTTGATTTGCCTCTTAGACATTTACCTTTAACAAACGCTATGGTTCACTTGTTTACAGTACTGTCTTTCTATCCTGTGGGAATACAGATTCTACGAGGGCAGTCGTTTTGTTTGTTTTCTTCACAACTGGAGAACAATACTTGGAATGGTTTCACTTAGAACAGTGCCTGGCATAGAGTAAATGACCAATAATTGTTGAATAAATGAACCTATGCCCTCAAGGAGTTAAAGGTCTTATGGGGAAACATAAATCAATGATATATCTTCCTCTAGCATCTTGGGGATGGGAGGGCAGAAACATATGGTAACGGTGATGCTTGTGCTGAATCCCACTAATTCCATTGGCTCAGGTATCCCTGTGCAGGCAGAACTGGGTGCAAACAGATCACCAGGGAGCCCAAGGCAGGGGTAGGGAGTGTCAAAGAGTGGAAGAGAATGAAATGAGGTGGGGGGGGCAAAGACAAAGGGGGAGACTTTTTTGAAAAAGGAGATGAGAAAGTCTCAAAGAACAAATTGCCAACTGAGTAAACTGATGAAGAACCAGTGTAGGTTTCATGGCTTCTGAAGTATTGACAGGTAATAGCAATAACGATACAGATTATTACTTATTTGGTGTATGCCATGTTTTCGGTTTATTGCTTTCTGTATGCTATTTCTTTTATTTCTTCCCAAATCATGTCAGGTAGGTAATTTATAGGTAAGAAAACTGAGACTTGGAGGACCTCAACAGAAAAATTTTCAAGTACTGTAAATGTTAATACGTGACAGAAGTGAGACTCAGATCCTGAGAACTTTCTTTTTATTTTCCTTTCCATTAAGCCTTTTTTTTTTCTGGATTCCAATGCACCCTACATGTACCTTTTTCATAGAACTGAGCACACAGTGTAACCTCTTCTTGTTTGTCCTCTAGTATACAATGATGAAGACACAGACATACTCTATATCTGATTATATACCTTGGCCCTTAGGAAGGCCACAAACCATTGTAATATCTAACAGCTAAGAATTTTTTGATCCCCAGAAACTAATGTTCACCTACTTTGTGGGTGACACAGCCCTTGTTGAAAATGCATAGTCTAGGGAAATATATGCTTCTTCTAGTTGACTTTCCATACCTAAAGACATCTTACGAATAAAAACTTGTCTTAGCAACCAATTGTTGGTAAAATATTCTAGACTGAAGTCAGGAGTCCGGAGCTCTTACCCTGGCTCTGCCTCTAACAAGCTGTGCAATCTCGCGTAATTTAAATGTTCTGGTCTTTGGTCACCTTAATTCTGAAACAAGGGACTATGCTGAATTAACTTCAAAATCTTTTCCAGTTGAGAAACTTCATGAACTTACATAATGAATCCTGCTTGTTAGCTACTTTTCTCATTTGCTTTTGTAAGCTACCTAGTTCATAGAGTTAAGACATCTATTAGTGACTTCATTTGCTGGTAAGAAATAAATGGTACTTTTCTTTTTTGTGTGATCTGCATTTGCACTTTAGGACAGCAGTAGTGTATTTCCATAGATGTTTTGGTGAATACTGTAAACCTTTATTTCCTTAAGGGCCTCTGCGATCTCATTAACGCAGGACAGAATGATTTGGCAACATCAGAGAGATGGATTTCCTTCACAGTTCTGGGTGAGAGGTACAGATGTTCATGGGATCTTAGCTGTGTCACTACAGCTAATGAATTTGTGCCGTGTTCCATGGCGTTAAGTTAGACCTTCGAATCACATTTAAGAGAGAGCAATCATAGGTCACAAATCACAAAGGTTTAAGTAATGTTCTCTTCCATCGAAGGAAACCAATTTAATCAAATTTGATTTTATAAATGATGCTCAGAATTTAGGGAACTTTAGAATATTACTGCGTGTTACAGAAATCTATTGAAATATGAGAATGTTAGAGTTTGGATTATTTCATAAGATTTTAATGTACATAAATACAAGTGAATTTTATTTGCAAGAATTGTAATTTATATTGCAAGAATTTAATCATCAGAGAATGAATCATTTATGGAAGTGCCAGTGGACTTCTTTATTCAAGAGAACTCTGTTAGAAATTCTGTATAATGAAGAATTATTTTATATTATGAATAATTATCTTTATTTTTTCAAAAATTTGCTCTCTTTGGCATTTGTTTTTGGAGAGTGGGGTTTATCTTCATATTTTCCCAGGTCTTTTCTAACTCCTCTGCTCTCTTTTTCATTTTCTCCTTTGTCAGGGAGGACCAGGAGCTTTTTACAATATTCCTTGGATTGAGTTTATATTTTTAGATTATTCAGAGTAACATATCCATAAAACAAATAAACTCTTATTTTAAAAATACTGACTATTAAATATTTTCATAGAAAATCTTGATGCTTTCATGGTAACAGTCTCTGTTTTTTAATGTGTCTTACCAAACACTCCCATTTCTCGAGGGTGAGAGGGGGAAGGAAAATAAGTGTGCAAAGGGCATCAGATAATCCATTCTGCCACACACATATTGAGCGATACAATAAGTCTGTAGTAATTGGGATTTTCCTTTTAAATTACAGTTATGTTATAATATAATATGTTATTACAATGTAATAATGTTATTACATATATTATATGTAATGCATTATATTATATATAACATATAATGTTATTATAATGTAATAACATATTACATTATTAATGTGTTCTACTCATCACAAAAAATTAATAGATTACAACATCTTTCAATAGTATATTACTCCACTCCCACTTTGCATGGGAAGGAGATTTATGTTATTTAAATATGAAATACACACAAAAATCTTCCTAGAAGATTATCCATAAATACAAAGAGATTAGACTAGAGATATGCATTCATCCATTAGACACTATCAACTTGTTTGTTTAAATCTGATAAACTAGTTCCTATCAAAACTTAACCACTGCCTACTTTTGGAACTCTGTCAACTACTAGGTTTATTTCAAATCCATTAAGCAGTATGCTGAATAGCACTTTTGCAGCCTATAAAAATTAATGTAAAACATAGACTGTTTATACAAATCTAATAAAACAGCTTGACAGAAAAAGAAAGGCACAAGATTGTGTGGTTGTTTGGGAAGTAGCAGGGCTAAGAGGAGGCTTTATTTATTTTATTTTATGTGGTCCAAGGTAGACCTGAGCAAATTCATAAAGGGAGTGATGAAAGTAGAGGGAAGGTAATTAGGGATTCAAGTGAGAAAAGAACTAATAATTGGATCAAGCTCCTTTACTAATTGGGGTAGAGCCGAGATGAAGGGCCAGGAAGGAGGGTTAGTTTTAGAAGGAGGGTCTGAAACAGTGAGGACATTAGATGGTGAAGAAAGGGATTTGGGGCTAGAAAGGAAGTCTGGTTCTAGCACAATTCTTCCCAATAATGTGCTGATGGCTAAGTTTAAAGGCTCATATTCCTCATGATCCCCTGAGTGCAAAAGCAGGATCTATTGGTAGAAGCTATAGGACACAGATTTCATTGCACCCCAAGGAAGCTCTTCCTAGCAATCTGATCTGTCCATAAATATTTAGAAAGAGTGATCCCAGGAGTTGCTGGGTTCCAATCCTTGCTACATGCCAGGGAAAACTACTTGGCAGATTGCTGCAGAGAAGATACAAACACGGAATGAAGAATGTTTTGTAGGAAAAATGGAGAGTGGTTTCAGAGGAATTCGGTTGTCACCCTGTTCAACTCCTTTGTTTCTTCTTTTCTACTCTGAAAATCCATTGTTAATCCAGTAAAAATAAGAGATTACTACTTATCTGATCAATTCAGTAACAGGAAACTTTCTGTTTCCTTAGATAAAGAGGTAGAAAGGAAAGGGATGGTGGATCTAGGTAGCTTTTGTTTATGACCATATTTATCAGACATCACCAAGTATCCATCTTGGCAAATTTCCTTTATATCCAACCACTATCACAGTTATTTAAAGTAAGGTACTTCCTGCAGTAAGAATTGACTCTGATAATTTGTCCACTTCTTCAACTTTAAGATTATAAACTCTTTAAGGTTGAACATCTGCTTATGCATTTCTTTCTATGGTCTAACAGAGTCTTGTTCATAAAAAGAAAATTGCTTGAAAAACACTTGTAAACTACATTGGAGAGCCTGCCAAACCAAACTCTTCATTCCAATCACTGCTGTTTCTTTGGTGTCATATTATCTTTAAGTGGAAGTAAATGCAAACAGTCAGCCTTTTATTTTGAATAATTCAAATGAATTTTTGAGTTTCTCATTAGGGATGCTTCATTAAGTTCACACCAAGCTCATGTACCAAATTTTTAAACGTCTGAAATCTTGCTAGTATGCTCTCTAGCCTACTGAGTATGACCATCACAGTTGATAAACACCATTAGGGTCATTATCTTTGACAGTGAAGAAATGTATACTTACCACTGCTGAGAATGCTCTTTCCAGCTTCTCTTCATGCTGTACTTTCAAGGCCAGCTCTTTGCAGTCTATTAGGAAATGTGGCTCCAGAAATCTTGGTGTTTACCTTGCAGGTACAGGAGCTTACAGGTACAGGATCAGGGAGCCCAGTGCACAGGTAACTCAGATTGATGGTTTAATAATGAGGATGTGTTTCCTCATCTGAACTTACCACAGAAGCCACAGTTCTTTCCATCTCTCTAATACATGATATACTTTTGCCCAATATAGACTTATTTGACTTTAGAACGAATTATTTTCAAAATTCTTTCAGATTTTTTTTTCTGTGAAGGACAGGCAGCATTGCAGAGCCTAATATCCGTGGATCAAGGCAACCAGGTCATCTGAAGTAACCAACCACGAGAGCACTCCAATATGCTGTTTTTAAACATATAATATTCTTTATACTTTCTTCCTAACTTACAAGATATCATTCTATGATTAACTTAAGATAAATCACACATAAAATCTTAACTAATTATCTCTTTGAGATGAGGCTATTTTGAGGTGATAAAATGTTCTGAACTTGGATTTTGGTGAAGCCTGCACAATTTTGTAAAATTTTATTAAAAATCATTGAATTGTACATTTAAATGGTGAATTTAATGGTATGTAAATTATATCTCAGCAAAGCTGTTTAAAAAAAAGAAATTTGGCATTATTTCCTATTCCTACTTAGGTTTAATATGGATGAGGTTTTTCCCTGTAGATTTTATGCTGGGCTGAAAATCCATGCCTGTTTATGTTTGAAATATAGGTGGATGTTCAGTAAGTGCCTCCTATGACTGAGTTTCCTTTAACACATCCTATCTCATCCAGTTTGGAGAATTATACTAAACAGCTACCAGAAAACCAAATAAGTTCATGAGTTATCTGAAGCAACTCAGGTACCATGGAGAATAAAGTAAAAGTTTTCAAATCAACCCTACATAGCTATGAGCAATCATTTTCTATTTAAACCGATAACCTCACAAGAGGAAATGAAAAAAAATCAGGGTTTTAAAAGAAAGACTAAAGATCATGCTATGCATTAAGAGGTATAATCACCTATATAAGAGTGAGCCTAGTTTAATGGGACAGACTACAATGAGTAGTCTGTAGCCCACAGAGAAACATCTGGACAGTATGTGGTCATCAGTGGAGTCGGCAGCAGGCAATAGGTGGTTAGTATAAGACACGTCCCAACTTTGGTCTCAAAGCAGTACTCTGCGTATTTTGGAAAAGAATCTATGAAGACAAACAGGATAGTCTACAGAGATAAAGATGTGGGTTCAAGAATGAAAAATAGGAAGCCATTCTAAGTAGACTAAACTTCCCTTACAGGCTGGCTACGAAGAACAATGGCAGTGTCCAGCCTCTAACGCTGAGGCAGAAGCTCAAAGAGAGCTAAGCCACAGGCTGACCTGAAGTTGATCTGCTTGAGAGAGTTACCTAGACTTCCTTACATTCCCTGATTTGTTCCAGAACCTTGGCTGGGCTGTGGGTTCAGGTAGGGGTTAAGTGGCCTCAGCTGTAGGAAATAGAGAGCTATAATGCTGGGAGCCATGCACATCATTACGGTGTCTGTAATCCGGGATGTGCAACCACTCATTCATACACTAGCAAAGCATTCAAGCTGATTGGGACCTGCTTGCTTCTCTGCCCTTCTCCTTTGGCAGAAATTACAGCTTGACTCTTCTCTCCCCTCCCTTCTTTCCCATCCTTTCTTACACATGCTTTGTGGAGTTTGAAATGGAGACTTTCTAAAACTGACTTGCCTATAGTAACATGTAGGTTAGGGGACACTTGGCTGTAATGTCCAGCTGAACATGCTCACTATTTTCAGAATTAAAAACAAACTTTCTATGACTTAGGGTTCACATTTATATCTAAAATCCAAACTTTAAAATTTAGAAAGCCATAATAACACAGAGCAAACAGTTGATCAATTTATAGACTAAATTAAAGGAAAAAACTGTCAATCACTCACTCTCTCCTCCCACAAATTTAGGTGGGATGATGATAATGAATTTCAACCCAGGACTACTTTTAAGCAGCCCTGTCATACACACAGACCCACAAAACCTCATGCTTTCAAACAGTCACATTTTTAACAAGATGGATTCAATAGTTCACCATCCTACCAAAATAAGAAAAATACAAAGAGAAATATAAAATTACAGTAGACTTAAAATGCTACAAATTAATAGGCTGTGAGTTCCTAAACCAGAATGAAAATATGTAGGGTGAGTGTCCAAAAACAATTCTCCAAGTCAATATGATAAATCAGGCCCAGATGTCACAAACACAATAAATCAATTGAAACTGCCAAACCACTCTCCTCAACCTATTGGATTTAATTAAAACCACCACTCACTTCATGAGAGGCCTTCTAATAGAGCAGATAATATCACTCAGACTCAACCATCTACCCAAACCTGATGTGGGAGACACAGCATGTTAAATTTTAATCTAGGGGGGCCTGTTAAGCGTGGCAGGATTTAGTCCACACCTGCAGTAATGCACTGTCATCCATTCTACGTCCTCTTCTCATCCTTCCAAAGCACTCATTGAGAATGCCTTCAGTCAGCCTTCACCACCATAATACAGTAAGTGCCAGAGAAATGCTGGAGAAATACTGACTTGCTGACCCTTGTTGTTGTGTTGAAAATACAGCACAGCCATTGAAATGACTAGCATATTTAATCAAATGTGTAAAACAAGGGGTGACATGGTGTTCCATGGTTTTAGATTTTTTAGTGAATCTTCCTAAGACATTCCAACCCTAGCTCAGTGTCCATAAAGATCTGTTCCCAAACAACCCGTAAATGCCACTCAGGAGAAAGACAAAAAGACAAAAATGAAGCACTCACAAGCTATTATGAATTCACGAGGCTGGCAAAGGGCACAGGTTTCCAGGCATCTTCTGGGATTGGAGGTTAGGAATCTCACTGGTCCTAAAATAGAAAAGATCCCTTGAATTTAGTGCAGAAAAGACACAGAGATACCCACCCATGAGATCGTTAACTTGAAGGGTCACATTATTCATTATGAACAATCTCTAAACTCAGTCAGCAGAAGTCTTCCTGGCACTTTTCTTGTGTATACTTGGCTCCATTTATGAAGACAGAACAGACTATGTTTGGCATTTTTGCCTTGAGTTATTGACATGTTTTAAATTATGCCGTTTTATGTCCATTCTTAGTAGAACAGAAATCTGCTACAAACGATCTTTATTAACAGACCGCCTCAGGTGCTGAGAGTCTCGATTTAACAACGTCTCCAAACAGACAGGCAGGGAGCTTGTTAATAGGCTTTTCCAACCTTTTGGCTTCTGTGAGACATAAGTGGATTACGGAGGTTTGTTTTTCTGGCTATCTTTTTACATCATCGTCTGAATAATTGCCACAAAAGCCTATTGCTTTGGCCTAATTAACAAAATGTACAAAATCCCAAGCACAGAACTTTTATTGATTAACCATCTCCAAGGGAAGCTTAAGAACCCCCATGACTCCTGGCCCCAGACAAATGCTCTCGGTGACGTTACCCACTGGACTACAGCCTGTTAACACACCAAGGACTTGTCTTAGCAGTTTGAGCCACTCAGAAATTGTCACCAGAAACCACATTTATTGGTTGTAGTTTGAAACTCAGCATCCTTGGGATGAGACCAATTCTTATGCAAATTTCACGGGATGTTTACTATAAAACAATACTATCCAATTCTTATGCAAATTTCACGGGATGTTTACTATAAAACAATACTATCCAATACAGTTCCAATTTGTTTTTCATTCATAGAAACTGATCCTTGAGGAGGTGGTTTCAATAGTAAAAAATATACGGTTAAAGAAGCAAAAAAAAAGTTTTATCTGAATGAAGAAAAAAATAAGAATAAAACATGACTTGATGGAAAAGTCAGAAACATGGAGAAGAAATAAGAGTCAGTTTATTGTTCAATCACTTGTCACTAACTAGATAATTACGTGAACAAATACCTCAGGGCTTGTGTGTCAGAGAACGGTCCGGCACTGAGACTAAACTAGGGAGAGAGAAGACAGTATCCCTGCTCTTGTGGCGCTTTCAGTATGAAGGATAGCAGATTTTTGGAAAGCTCAGGTATTTGAAATAGCCCATCAACTATTTCTGCATTAGATTATACTCACATGAGTCCCCCCTTATCCACGGTTTCACTTTCTGCAGTTTTGATTTCAGTTACCCGAGGTCAACCATGATCCAAAAATATTAAATGGAAAATTCCAGAAATAAACAATTCTTAAGTTTTTAAATCGTGCGACATTCTGAGTAGCACAATGAAATCTCACACAGTCCCCCACTGTCCTGCTCAGGACGTGAATCATCCCCTCGTCCAGCATACCCTGTTCGTATCAGGCTTGTGTTATCAGATCAACAAGTGGTATCACAGAGCTTCTGTTCAAGTAACCCTTATTTTACTTACTAACGGCCCCAAAGCCCAACAGTAGTGATGCTGGCGATTCGGATCTGCTGACAAGAAGCCATAAACTGCTTCCTTTAAGTGAAAAGGTGAAAGCTATTGTCTTAATAAGGAAAGAAAAAAAAGCTGTATGCTGAGGTTATTAAGATCTATGTAAGAATAAATTTTCTATCTGTGAAATGGTGAAGAAGCAAAAAGAAATCTGTGCTAATTTTGCTGTCACACTTCCAGCTACAAAAGTTATGGCTACAGTGCATGATAAGTGCTTAGTTAAGACAGAAGAGGCATTAAATTTGTACAGTTATTTGACAGAGAGAGACCACATTCACATAATTTTTATTACAGTACATTGCCATATCTGTTCTATTTTATTATTAGTTATTGTTGTTCATCTCTTACTCTGCCTAATTTATAAATTAAACTTAATTTAATTAGGTATGTATGTATTGAAAAAAAAAAACAGTATATATAGGGTGCCGTACAATCCACGCTTTCAGGCATTCATGGTGGGGTGGTGGTCTTGGAACATATCCCCTGCAGATAAGTGGAGACTACTGTAACGTTCCTTAGGAACTCAGTAAAAAGCCCACAGGATGAAAAATTCTGTTTGATGACTTAGGAAGTTAGATTGGCCATGAGAAAATAAGCTGTGTATATCATTTTATGTAATATTCAGAAGGTACATATTGAAAAAGATACTAGACATTTTTTGAATTTGAGAAGACATAGGATCTGGTCCAATTAAAATGGAAGTCCAACTGAAAATGGAAAGTAGGACAAATAAAAATTTCTAAATGTACTTACCCACACAGATAGGTTAGAAAGTTTTGACTAAATTTATGTTTTTGTCTTTTAAATCAGGTAACTAGATAATGACTGCAGAGCAAACAATAGATGAAATTCAAACAGCTGAATGAGCTTTAGTTGGGAACTCAGCTAACAGCAACATTCATAGGACTGAATTAATTCAGAAAGCTTAAAGGCCCGGGGAGTAGACTGCATTGTTTCTTTTTTCTTTTCCAGTGCAAAAGGGGCAACAGCAATTTTTTCTTTTTTAATCTAAAAAAGATATCTTGTCTAATCTTGGGAATTTATGCTGAATTTTAGAGAAAATTTCACCCTGGAGAAGTCTATACATGTAAGCATACACACATGGGCATCTGTCAACATGAAATTGAATTCACCAGAAATGTAATGAGCACCTGTCGTGCTCTCACATTAAGACGAGTGCCACAGCAGCTGTCTTCAAGTATAAAAAACAAACATGGCGGAGTAGAGGAGGACCAAAAGTTAGATAGGTCAAGGTCAATGAGCTGAATAGAATATGATAGCTTGAATATTCTTCAGATGTATATAGATTACGGCGGGAAAAAGGCAACATCTCCTGTACCAGCAGCTCCTTCCAAAAGCCACTGGGGAACTGAAATAGAAACAGAGACTTTCTTCTTTTAGATCAGCAGCAATAATAATAACAACAACAATAATTAATAGAAACTATCATTTGTTGAGCGTTTACCTTGTACCCCATTTACTTAATTAATGGTTTACATTTGTGAACTTCGTTAATCCTAACATTCCGCAAAAGTAGGTATTACTCTTATCTCTATTTTACATGTGAAGACAAAGACAGAAGCAATTTGCTCAAGCTTGCAAATCCAATGAGAGGCAGAATCACTATCTAAACCTACTCCAAAGCCCATGCCCTTATCCACTGCATTAAATATGTGGGGGCCTTGACTGATGCACAGGCATTTTTGGTAGTTGTGAAGTGGGGTGGCAGTGATTCATTACTCTTTGCCCAGCCAGTTGTTTGTGCTAGATTTTGCAAGAGATCATGTTTAAGGTAAACTGGTTATCACCTGCCTAGACACCAGTGATTTGCAATTATTTCCTTACAAAGCAAATGTTCAGTGTGTGAGTGGTCTCTCTCTGAAAAAATGCCAACAAAGAGGCCTTGTCAGTTCTTTGGAAGAGATACATCTAAACACATGAAAACAAGTTTAAACACTATCATTTATGCATAATTCTTTCTTGGCGTCATCTCTCACTTGCCACAATTTGCAGCCAGAAAACACTTATTTCTACTTTTCTTACTCTAGAAATAATCCAGCCTTAAGTGGATCTAATTCCTCCCCAGAAGAGAAACAGCCCTGTCAGGACTTGGTGGTGTGCGCTGTGTTTGAGGCGTCGAGGTTTCCATTCACTGCACAGCTGCACAGACTCCGGAAGCTGGTGCTAAGCCAGAGTTCTGTACCCACTGAGATCTGCAGTCTGGAATGATAAACACACAGCTGCCTGTGGCGAGGGCCACAGGCATAATAGATGGCCACGTCTCCACCGGAGTCAGGCAAAGCCAACACAAATCATTAATCCAACTGCTTATACGTTAAATATCACAAAACCGTATACAAAATGGTGAGCTGCCTCCATGGAAGACAGCGATGTGGGGGGAAAGGCGGAAGAAATTTAAGGGAGTAAGACAGAGTCGCTGGTTCTACGTCCTTTGGAAAGTCCTGCTGGAGCTGACTGACTGCCACAAGCCCTCTTGCTGCAAATAGTTCATAAAGCCTATGACCGGAGGACTTGCCCACGGGACCACAATAACATTTATCTAGCATAAATTAATGCGTTTCAACAACTAATTCAATTTGGCCTGCTTCATTCTTCTGGTTTTGGCAAAGCCTAGCCTTGCTGTAAAGTCACTTGGTGACTCACACAAGTGTCTGAGTCTGTTAAGGAATCACACACCACTAGGAACAAAGAGTACTATTAGTTGAGTAGTCATAAAAATATACCTCCAGAGCACATTCGGAGCTGTGCTAATTGAAACTTCCTCTTTAGAGGGGCCTGATCAAAACCAGCTGTAGGAGTCAAGCAGGAGCAGATTTCAACAACGCCTTAAAAGCCCAGCATATTCAGAAAGAGCAGCGGCGTCGGAAAGAAGAGGGCATTGCGGCCCCAGCGCGCATTCTAATTGGCTCCCCACACGCTGCAAGGAGAGCTTGCGACCTGAACCTGGAGAGCAGCGGGGAAAAAAACTTCTCCGCAACCATGATTTGAAGAAAGAAACCCGGAGTGCAGTTCCCCTCGTAAAATTCCAGATCTGCCAAGCTTCTCAAGGAACACGTGGGAAAAAACCACAAAGGCCTAGTGACTTTAGGAAAATGAAGTGGGATATTGTTCTGAAAAGGTAAAAACAAGAGCTTAAGTATTTTCGTTGGCGGGATAGCCTTTTAAGAACATCCCATTAGTATTAAAAAGAAAAACACAACGTCCAGCACACAGAGGAGCAAACAAACAGAATCCGAATAAAAAGCAAAAACCTGGAGGAAACACAGCAAGACAGACTACACCTAAAGAAGAAAATGTGACTATCTCCTCCTCTCTGGCTGTATGTGAATTTCCTATTCCAAGACATAAGGAATGCATTCTGCCAGTGTATGTAGAAGCAACGTGCATCCGTAGGTTTTCCGAAAATGTGGAATAATCATGCACTTTCTGTGTTTGCTTTACTTGAGGATGGGTTAGCGGCTTGTAAAGGGAGCAGTCACTGATACATAAATATAAATAGCATAGTCTACTCATCAAATATGTGGATTTTATTTAATTTAGATGAGTGGAGTGCCTGGAAATATTAAAAGAAAGTTATGTTTTATAACACCTTTAAGTAGCATATAAATTAGGAAGGAGGGCTACTCCTTTTAATTTATTTACTCATTAATTTAATGGAGTGTCTAGTTTGGGAGCTATGTCACAGTGATTTGTAAAGATACAGGGTGGGGAGGTTTATTATGTAGATGTGGAAAGGATCATTATGTTTTATGCCACAAAAGGATGAGAGTTAAGTATATGTAATATATGAATTATAATGATTATTCTAGAGGATATAATTATAGCCCCACAAATAATAACCATGAAAGTTGAAAATCTGTTTCATTTTCACCCTCTTTTTGGAATGCATTAAGTGGTTAACCTCTTTTTTTTTTTTCCCCTTTTATCACAAATAAAACATAATAAATTGATTCACTGGGTTTAAAAACAAAACAAGACAACATCACAAAAGTAAGTTTCATAATTATATGATTCTGTCTCTGTTCCCTTTTTATGCTTAAAAATTTGCATCTAGAGCTTAACAGTCACTGACACAAAATGTGGTCTCTGGTCTGTGTGATACGGTTTTTTGAATTTGTGCAGATATGAGTAGCAAATATTTCTAATGCTTCCTTATTATTCATATGACTTGCCAAATAGTGAATCATTCTCAATACATAATGCAATTCACAGTTGCAATGCTATGCCCTTGATTTTATTTATCTTGTTTGTCCAAGTACTACAGACATTAGGGAGGCTTAAATTTAGTGTCCCTAAACCTGAAGAAGGAGGCTGAAGAATTTGGAAATTTTTCTAAAGATAATTCAAGATTAAGTGGTGAAAAAAAATAACATGTAAAATAAGCCAAACACAATATTCTGATTTAAAATGGTATGTGAAAAGCATTCATTGACCTAGCTTATCCCAATTTTCCCACTAAAATATTTTCTTTAAAAATCAGAATGGATGAATACTCATATGTTGTCACCAAACCTGGATCTGAAGTTAACTAATGCCAGAATCTAGAAGTTTCCAATTATCTAAGAATTAAAGGAACAAAAAATAAAACCACTTCCAGGTTTTGTACAATTACAAACAGTGGAAATCCAGTCGACCAAAAGTGATTTAAAGTCCCCTATTTCTTTCCTACTGCTTCAGCCCTGACTCAGAAAATTGTCTATACTGAAGACAATGCCAGACAGCTGCTCTAGGGGCCCAGGGTGCTATATTCTGGGGCAGCACAATGCTGTCTCCTCCTTCCCTTCACACTAGCTGTGATTTCTAACTTTGAACAGAAAGAGATGGTCCACCGAAACTCACAGAAATTCAGGCAGAGAGTCAGTGGGTTGCTTTGGGAGGTGGTGTTGCATATTCAGGAATTAAAATGCAAATGCAAGTGAGGACCAAGCAAAGAATTCACCTCTGGTCAGCAGGACTGTAGTGGCCAAAAGCCTGCTAAACTCTGGGAATTAGACTAGGAGTTGAGCATGATCTTCTCTGTAGGGGGAGGAATAGGCCAGAAGCCATGAGAGTATACAAAGGGTGAGCCCAGATAAATATATCTTTATTATAGGATAAATTTTTAAAATTCGTCATGAAGCATATGAAAAAATACTGCATAACAAGAAAAAATATTTATCATCCTAAAGATTCAAATGAATAGCAAATCTCTGAGTCAATGAGCTACAAGAACCAAAGAATTAATTTAGAATATTATTTGTGGCCTGATGTTGCAAAGGTGGTTGGTCTCTCATTCTTCCTGGGCTGTGCATCTACAGCTACATTTCTCAGACTCCCTTAGAGATGTGTGATCAAGACTAAAGTTTTCTCAGTGGAATGTGAGCATGGAATTCAATGGATCAAAAAGAAGTAAAACAAAACCAAAAGCTTTTGCTCTAAACATCCACATTTTTCCTGTTGATTAGAAATAGGAATAAGGCAGCATTGGAAGATGAATGTTGAAAATGGCAGAGCTCCCCTGCACAATGATGGAATAGGTAGATTAAACCAACACTCACAATGAGAACGACTAGAAAATTTGGATAATTACTCTTATATTCTTCTTCTTCTTATTAAAACTGCTTAAAGATACCTGATAATCATCAAAGAGCAAATAACCAGTGGAATAAAATTAATAAAAAGACAAGAAATTTAGAGAAATAAGCCCAGCAATTGGGGACAGTTTCTCCTAAGGACAGTTGCCAATTCTGGAGTAGGCAAGTGAGAGGCTAAGAAGTCAGTAAAATTTGTAACCAAACTGCAAAGCTATAGGGACCACCAAGGGTTAGGAGACCTATGCACTAATGCTAGGACCCTCAAGGCTACTTTCTTACTCTGTGAATAAGGTTTATTTGGTTATAGACCAGCTGTTGCAGAGACTGATACCAGCCTCAAGTCACTTTAATTCAATTTTAGTGATTAAAATGATCCCAGATTGCCAGTTGTCTACTAAAAAACAAATGTAAAAATGACATCATATTCATCCTTAATTGATTTTTTTCAAGTTAAGTTTACTGAGGTAAATTTACATTCAGTTAAATTCCCTCTTTTTAGTGTACAGTTCTATGAACTTTGACAAACACATACACTCATGTAACTGCCTCCACGGCAAAGATATAAAATCTATCATCCCCCAAAGTTCTGTCAAGTCCCTTTGTGATCAATTCCCTTCCCCACCCTTTGCCATGGCAACTACTGATTTGATTTTTGCCAGTGTGGTTTAGTCTTTTCTAAAATATCATATAAATGGAACCATGCAAAATGTTGCCTTTTGAATCTGGATATTTTCACTTAGCATAATGCATTTGAAATTCATCTCTATGTTTACATAAATCCATCATCTTTTCCCACTTTATTACTAAGTAGTATTCCACTGTATGAAAGTACCGTAGTTTATCATTCATTGGTTCATGGGCATTTAAATAGTTTCTAGTTTTTGGCATTTTTGAATAAAGCATTTTGACATTTTGAATGTGTGTGTACACACACACACACACACAAGTTTTTGTGTGGATATATATTTTCTCCTGGATAAATTCCTAGGAGTGGAATTTCACATGATTAGTATATATTTAACTTTTAAAGAAACTGCTCATTAGACTTCCAAAATGGTTGTACCATTTTACATTCCCTCCAACAATGTATGAGGGTTCCAGAGAGTTCCAGTTGCTTCACATACTTGATAGCATTTGATATGGTCAAGTTGTTGTTGTTTCTTTAATTAAAAAAAAGTTAACCATTATAAATGTGTATTGATACCTTTTTTGTGGTTTTAATTTTCAATTTCCTCATGAATAATGATGTCGAATTTCTTTTCATATGTTTATTTTCTATCAGTTTATCTTCTTTGATGTTCAAATATTTTTTCCATATTTTTAATGGGTATTTTTGTTTTTCTCTTCAGTTGTGAGAATTCATCATATATTCTGGATACAAGTCCTTTATCAGATATGTATTTTGCAACTATTTTTATCTTATTCTGTGGTGTGTCTTTTCAGTGTCTTTTAAAGAATAGACATTTTTTATTTTGATGAGGTAATTTTGAAGTCCTATCTGTCACTTTCCTCTTTTATGGTTTGTGTTTTGCCTTAAGAAATCTTCCCCTAACTTAAGGTCACTAAGATTTCTCCCATGTTTTTTTTAAGAAGTATTATAATTTTAAGTTTTACATTAAGGTTTATGATTCTACAATTCAAGTTAACTTTCGCTTAAAGTGTAAGTATGAGTTGACAGTCATCTATTTGCATGTGGCTCCATTGTTCCAATGACAGCTATTGAAAATACTAATTTTTCCATTAAATTGCCTTGGAAACTTTGTTGATAATCAATTGGCCATATATGTATGGGTCTATTTCAGGACTGTTTTTTTAATTTTTTTTTAACCATTTTATCAAAGTATAGTTAATTTACACTGTTGTGTTAGTTTCAGGTATACAGCAAAGTGATTGAGTTTTATATATACATATATATACTTATATATATACTTCTATATATATATACTTTTTCAGATTCTTTTCTATTATAGGTTACTACAAGATATTGAGTATAGTTCCCTATGCTATACAAGAGGTCCTTGTTGTTTATCTATTTTATATATAGTAGTGTGTATACATTAATCTCAAACTCCTAATTTATCCCCCGCCCCCCACCGCTATCCCCTTTGGTAACCATAAGTTTGTTTCCTATGTCTGTGAGTCTGTTTCTGTTTTGTAAATAAGTTCATTTGTATCATTTTTTTAGATTCCACATATAAATTATATCATATGATATTTGTCTTTCTCTGTCTGACTCACTTCACTTGATATGATAATCTCTAGGTCCATCCATGTTGCTGCAAATGGCATTATTTTGTTCTTTTTTATGGCTAAGTAATATTCCTGTGTGTGTGTGTGTGTGTGTGTGTGTGTGTGTGTGTGTGTGTGTGTGCATGTGTGTGTGTGTATGTATCACATCTTCTTTATCCATTCATCTGTGGATGGACACTTAGGTTGCTTCCATGTCCTGGCTGTTTCAGGACTGTTTAGTCTGTTCCATTGATCTATGTGATTGTCCTTTCTCTTTACCTTACTGTCTTGATTACTTACCTCACTATAGGTCTTAGGTACTCTGAGTCTTCCTATTTTTATTTCTTTCAGCTTTTGGGGTGCCATTCCAGCTTCTTTGCTTTTTCCATGTAAGCTTTATAATCAGCTATTTGATTTTCACACAAAACAGTTTGCTGGTATTTTAATTGGGATTATACCAAATCTGAAGAACACTTTTGAGAATTAACTTCTTAACAATATTAACTCTTCCAATCTATGAGCATTGTTTTATAGTTCTCAACATATAAATCTTGCACATATTTTGTTAGATTTATCACAAACTATTTCATATTTTGGTGTTATTGTAAAATGCACCATGTTATTTAAATTTAGTTTCTAATTCTTCATTGCTAGTATATTGGAAACAATTGATTTTCATATACTGCTATTGTCCCCAATGATCTTGCTAAATTCACCCATTAGTTCTAATAGCTGTTTAATAGATTTTCTCATTTTTAATACATGTTATTTGTGAATAGAGACAGTTTTATTTCTTCCTTTCCAATTTAGATGCCTTTTATTTCTTTTTCTTATTGTGCTAGCTGGGACCTCCAGTGAACAGAAATGGTTAAGAGTAGTCATTTTGGCCGTGCTACCAATCTTAAGAGAAAAGCATTGTTTCTCACCATTAAGTATGATGTTAGCTGCAGATCGTTTTGTTTTGTTTTAGATCAATGTTCTTTATCTGGTTGAGGAAGTTTCCTTCAAAGTTTCTGATATTCAGTAAAAAGTAACTACACCCATAAAGGAATAATTCAACTTGAATGAAAACTAAGAAAAATGAGAGACAAGGGAAAAAAACTCAAAAGGACTCGATTATAGCATTAGCAGAGGCATAATTTTTTAAATCTATATATTATATATTTAATGTAAATGAAAGGATTCAGAACTTTGGAGAGAGCTGAAGGTGGTGGATCTGAATTATTTCTTTCCATAAGTTCTTTACCCAGTAGACTTTTGTGCTGTCCTGTTAATATCTCTCTAACGAAAGCAGAGCTAGCCTGATTTACATGGAGGTGAGACAGCCAAAGACTGTTCGAAGGCAGTGTGGAAAAGAGGCAAGAGCAGGACTTAAAACCTTTCAACTCTGACAGATCTCCTCCTACTTCTGGTTGACTTCTACCCCAGGCTGCTCTCTCTATCATATCCTGTCTCCATATACATAATCAACACATATAAATCAATTCACAAACAGACTTCAGTCTCCAAGGGAGAGTCTCAAGATTTTCAGATTTGGTGTGTCATTTAGTTTCTATTTTATTTCCAACCAGAATTGGTTTTGGTGGAAGTAAACAGAGGCCCTTATTAGTTCTTATCTCATTAGTACCCACAATTTCTACACATATGGACTGGAATTATTTTTTGTCTGCTGTCCCTGAAAGACAGTGGGAGATAATGGATATTTTATTTTCACTATGATTCCTCCCCCCCCAATATCTTTCATAATTGCAAATTATTTGCTGAGAATTACTTTTCCATTTGAGATTTCCTTTTCCATTATGAGATTCAGATTGAATATGCATAATTGTAAGAGCTCTGCTATTTGAATGCTTATTTTTTATTTATTTCTACATCCTCGAAAATGAGAAAAAGTCTAGTATTTACTTGTGAGGAAGAGAATAGATGCTACATTTATAAAATTCCAGGAAACTGATATTGCACATGGTATAGCAATATCAATAACATAAAAAATAGAATATAAGACAAAAAGAAATAATAAGGAAAATGGCATACATTTAACCAAATAACAATTCACTAAGTAATCTAGATAATCAATAACCTAACAACCAGATAATTAGTAGTAGAAATAGCAGTTATATCAAGTGTAATATCAAACACAGCATGTATAATATTCTATGTGGATAGATTTTCTACCATTAATATTAGACAAAATGAAATTTAGGGTCTATGGCAGTCAGGGAGTTACGCCTCCCGGATTTCCCTTCGAGAGGACTGGCTGCCAGGTCAAGGGGAGAGATAACTGACTAAGAGCCTGCAGCTGATCTGCATTCTCAGATCCCTCCTGGGATTCTTGCTAAGGCCATGTATACCCTGAACTGCTCCCAGACAATGCATGAGCCTGGTAGAAGTACTAGAGGAGGGCTATTTCTGCCCAGTGTGGGAGTTCTCTAATGGATACCCTGCAGAGCGGCACGTGAAGCTATTTCCTCAGTGACGTCATGCTGATCAGGTAGGATAAGCCCGAGGTGGCTAGTGGACTCGAGGCCAACTGCAGACACAGGAGCCATAGTTCTACCACTATGGCTCTGTATTTCTCAGATGTCTTTACAATTCTTTTGTTACTTTGTAATTTGAGACCCTCTGACTTTATTTCTAATTATCGAGGTAATCTTCCAAGTGGATCATTTGTTTGCTTAGATGACAGTGCCTCTCTTTCTCATTTTTAATGCCTTAACTCCGTGTTAGGACAAGTTCTCTGAGAAGTATATACCTAAAGAAATTAAACATGGAAGAAAGTTATTGAGAGAAATCTTGTGAAGGAATAAAGAAGGGAAAAAATGAATAAGCAGGGAATGCCTTCAGCATATGATGTTGGTCTGTCTCCTCTGTCTTCCCTGGCAGCTTCTTTTGAAGGAAGGTATGAGCAGTATACTTCCTTGGGTATCACAGTCCACCCCTGGACCATGTAGACCTACTCCATGGATGTTGGGAGCATAACAACTCCATCTCCATGGATGTTGGGAGCATAGCAACTCCATGATTACCAGCAGCCTCCTTTCCTGAGAAGAAAACTCAGACGCAGGAGTTAGTGAGACAAACTACAAACTGAAGTCCAGAGTATTTACAGGACATTGTTAACAAAACTTTAAGGGATAGATAATTCTTATCATCAACAAATTATTTCAGTGACTAAAATAAAAGTAAGAAAAATATTACGAGTGCAAATAAGCATTAGGTATTATTGAAAACCTTAAAATAATAGGAGCTTAAACAAGAGAGAACTTACACACACACACACACACACTTTTCATGGCTGACATGCCAGGACAACTTTATGGCATCTTCAAGAATCCAGGTTCTAATCTCAACCACCATTTTCAGTATGTGGGCTTCCATTCTCAAGGTCATGTTATGATTCAGTATGGCGGACAGAGCTCTAGCAATCATGTCCAATGTGCCCGATAGAAGAAGGAAAGCAGAAGAATAAGAGTGCATACCTTCCCTTTTAAGAAAACTTCCTGAAAAATCTCATGCAACACTTCTATTTATATCTCCCCACATAGAGAGCCATCATATAAGACTCCAATGTTGTGCATAATTCCAGGAGAAACATTTTACATAGTAATATGACATTCATACTAAAATTTATTGCATGGTCACAATCTAGATAAAAGTGAACAGGAAATATTCCAGAACATCACAAGATATCTCTTGTCAGAGAAGAAAGGGAAAAATAGAGATTGAGGGAGTTTTTAGGAGGTAAGTAGATGTCTCTGCTGCACTAATCAAATGATTTGCTGAAACTAGTGTAACTTTGATACAAAATCAAAACTGGACAGGACAGTAAAGAAAAGAAAATTACAGAAACATTATGCTGATAGAAATTCATGTAAATAAAATATAAGAAAAGCAAGTCTGTCATGGCATAAAGAACAATAATACAGCTTGACCAAGATTAGTCCCAGGAATTCAACTACTATGAATGAAATGCACCACATTAAGTCACTAAATGAGATGAACCAAGTGATAATTTCAAGGTACACAGAAAAATTTTTGGTAAAAATCAAAACAGATTAATCTTTAAAACATATTTGCAAACTAGGAGCTGGCGGTTGTCAAAAAGTATCTATAAAAAACCTACAATACATATCACACTTAATGGTTAAACTTGAAAAGCATTCTCATTAAAAGACAGACAAAAAGTTATATATGCCAACTGGTACTATTTAACATTTTTATTGAGGTCTAGCCAATGCAGAAAAAAAAAAAAAAAGAGGTATAAGATTTTATTTAAAAAATAATATGATCATTGTGGTTGATAACATTAAATTACATATGAAATCCAAGAAGCTCCAGAGATAAACTGTTAGAACTAAAGTGAAAATTTAGAGTAACTTTGCTGGAATCTAAGATCAACGTTCAAAAATCAAAATCATCCTTTTAATAACCCCTAATAACCTAAATGGGAAAAGAATTTGAAAAAGAATAGATACATGTATTTGTATAACTGAATCACTTTGCTGTACACCTGAAACTAACACAACATTGTTAATCAACTATACTCCAATATAAAATAAATTTTTTAAAAAAATAATAATATTCAAAATTTAAAAATTACTCAATCTAATAATGTGAGAATGAAAAGATACAATTCATAATATCAATAAACATTTTAAGATATAGATAAAGCTAATTAAAAATGCATAATATGCAAAGAAATTATAATTTCTAAAAGACAATTTTTTGAAAGCCTGAATTAATGGTATAATATGCTTATGATAGAAAGCCTTAACATTGAAAGATGAATATTTTTTCCCAAATTCATCTATTAGTTTAACTCATTTTCAAAGAAAATCCACTAATTTCTCTTTTTCGTTAACATGGCAAGCTAATTCCGATGGAAAAGTGAAGGCCAAGAAAAATAAGGTAATTTTGAAAAACAATAAGGAGCAATTTCCCTAGGAGATATCAAGACTTTGCAAAAAATTATAGCATTTATGACTTTCTAGCTGGTAGCACAGACACAAAGACAAATTAGTCAAAGTAGAGGACCCAGAAAGAGAACCACACTGAACGGGAAAGTTATTATTTGAGAGAAGTAGAAAAATGATCACACAGTCATTAAATGGTGATGGGCCAACTGGCTATTCATCTTGAAAAATTAAACAAACTCCTACCTTGCATAATGACAAAAAACATTTAGATAAAGACCTAAATTTGAAATGCAAAACTTTACATCTTTTAAAAGATATGCAAGAGACTATCTTTATGACCTTCGGGTAAGGAAGGCTTAAATATGACTCAAATACCACTTACACAAATGAAGATACTGATAAATTTGACTACATTAAACTATTCTTCAGTGTGATGCTAGAAACAAAGTTAAAGTCAAGTTACATGCTGGGAGAAGACATTTGAAAAATATAGAAATAATAAAAGAATAGTATCCAGAATATATAAAGAATAATTAGAAAAATGAGTAAATATTATGAGAAACAATTCACAGAGTAGGTAACTTGAATCATGCGTATACACCTTTATATACACCTTCAACCTCAGAATATGACTGTGTTTGGAGATAAGGTCTTTAAAGAGATAATTAAGTTACAATAAAATCATTTGGGGGAACTCTAATCCAATATGACTAGTGTTGCTTTAAGAAGAGAAAATCTGGATACAGTCATGTTATCGAGGGAAGACCTATGAAGACACAGAGAGATGACCATCTACAAGCCAAGGAGAGAAGCCTCAGAAGAAACCAGCCCTGCCAAAACCTTGATCTTGGGTTTCCACAACTGTGAGAAGATAAAATTTCTGTTGTTTGAGTTACCCAGTCTGAGGCACTTTATTATGGAAGACCTAGAAATGGATTATACTGTGACAGAAAGAAAGCTCCCCTGAATTTCCAAATGCCCTTGGGAGTAGCATCATGCCCGCTTGAAAACCTCTGCTATGAAGAATTCCTATCCCAACACATATGCACTAGGAAGCATGGACAAGACTTTTATTGCAGCTGTTAAGATGAACAAACTGAACTATATATGTATCACAATGGAGCAGTCAGCCAAACATAGTGTTGAGTGAAGAAAACTAAGTTGCAGCAGCATAATATGTATAGTGTGTTATCATTTATAAAAGCTTCAAACGTGAAAAAAAAATACTGGATATGTGGTAAATTTACAAACACCTGGCAAAAGCACAAAAGCCAAGATAGTGGCCTTACTAACTTCAGAATTTTGCCTACATCTTGGGAGGGTGAGCAAAGAATGAGGGAGGGTATGAGAAGGACTAGAAAGACAACTAAAACTGCCTCTGCAAAGTTGTATTGCCTTCAGAAAAATCTACAGCAAACATGGCAACACTATGATATTTGTTAAATTTGGGTGGTAGGTAAATGTCTGTTAAATTATTCTCTTTAGTTTTCCGAGTGTATTAAATCTTTTTTTAAAAAAGAAAAGAAGGTAATTCTATATTTTATTATTATATTATAAAACAAACCAAATATAGAAAGACAGTTTCCTTCTCATCAAGGAATTCACTTTTAAATTATAGGTAATAGCTGGTAAATTTTAGGAGCTATTTGGAGGACACGGTTTGTTGCATCTCCCTCATTTACTCCTTCCCCTTTGTATGGACTCCAACTAATCCAGCAATTCATGCGCTTGCATTCTCTGCAGCTGTGTGCTAATTCTAGACTAAGTCCCTCAAATTAGCAATGGATAATAATACACTAATTAAAACTGGAACACAAAGCAGTTTTTCCAGAAGCAATGTGAAAAACCTCACTGATTATTATCTGTGTATACTACAACAATTTTAGATGTTCACTACAGAAGCTTAAAAGAAAATATACTAAGATAGACACGCTCAAAGTTGCTTCTTGAGTAGTATTGATTTTACTTCTCAGTTTTGGAATATACACAGATGTCACTATTTCTGGATCTCTCTCCTCTCTCCCCCCAAAGGCCCCAGAACAAATACATCAAAACAACAACAATGACAACACAATAAAATAGTTGATACATTTAGAAAGAACTTTGTTATGTTTGCATTACAAAATCACCTCCTCCGCCTGTTTACTTTTGCTTTGTAAACCTATTTGACATTTGCTTGATCCCAGGTAGGTGAAATAATATGAGCCTCCTTTTTAAAATTAAGTTATTCTAAGTTGCATTATTCCTAAATTATTGAACAGTAAAGATAATTGAGAGGACATTGTACTTCTCAGTCTTAACTTGATGTATAACTCCAAAAGTACCTAAATATTTAGAACTATTTAGGGCTTATATCTGCAGTAAACCAATATAAAATGATACATAATTTAGCAATATAAATGTTATAATTAGCTATCGAATTGTTATAACACAACAGACTTAAAAATAATTAGAATGAACAGTTTATGCCAGAGATTATGTTACATGGAAAGGTTTCCAGAATCACTGAACTACACATCAAGAAACGTGTTGATGGGGAAGGACTTCCCTGGTGGTCCAGTAGTAAAGAATCTACCTTCCAATGCAGGGGACGCGGGTTCCATCCCTAGTCAGGGAACTAAGATCCCACGTGCCGCATGGCAACTAAGCCCTCGCACCACAACTACTGAGCTCACGTGCTGCAAACTACAGAGCCCACGCACTACAACTAGACAGAAGCCCACACAGCACCACGAAGAGCCTGGGTGCAACAACAAAAAGATGCCACTTGCCTCAACGAAGATCCTGCGTGCTGCAACTAAGATCCGACGTAGCCAAAAATAAATAAAATATATAAATAATAAATAAATCTTAAAAAAAAGAAACCTATTGGTGTATTCCCTGTCTGCATTTAAATCGATCAGTATGTAAAACTATTCTCTGAGCTTGAAAATCTCTGTAAGATAAAAATATTAATATGCCATTTCCACTATTCTTATTTTCTGTTTGAAAGCAGTTTAGAAAACTCTGACTCCATTCACTGTAAAACAATATACTGAGACTGTTTATCCTAGAAATAAAGAAGAGGAGAATAAGGGGTGGAGAGGAGTGGGGAGGGGAGGGAGGAGGTATGAAGGACGAAGAAGCTATTGAAGTAGTCTGGGTAAAAGAACACAGCAGTTGGCACCACAGTCTTAGTAGTGGAGAAAAGAGAAGTGAACAGAGGGATAGAAACAGAGGGATATTGGAGGCAGAATAAATACATGTGTTTTACTGATGTTTATTTGTGTGTGTTGGGAGGGCATGAAGAAAAGAAATGGAGAAGTCTAAGATTAGTCTGAGATTTTTGCCTTGAGTAAGCGAGTGGATAGTGATGTGATGTACTGATGGGAAGGATGAGGAAAGAAAAGTTCTAGAAGACTGTAGATAAAGAGTTCTGTTTTGGCCACACTCATCTGAGATATGTTTAAAGCATTCAGGTAGCAAAGTCAACTAAGCAGTTGGATATATGCATGTGGAGTTAGGGACAGGTAGGGCTGAAACTCTACATTTGGGAGTCATTGGTATAAGGTGGTGTTTAAGACATGCTACTCCTGGGACGAAGTGAGAGAGTGGCATGGACATATACACACCACCAAATGTAAAACAGATAGCTAGTGGGAAGCAGCCACATAGCACAGGGAGACCAGCTCGGTGCTTTGTGACCACCTAGAGGGGTGGGATAGGGAGGGTGGGAGGGAGGGAGACGCAAGAGGGAAGAGATATGGGGATACATGTATATGTATAGCTGATTCACTTTGTTATAAAGCAGAAACTAACCCACCATTGTAAAGCAATTATACTCCAATAAAGATGTTAAAAAAAAAAAAAGATATACTACTCGTTAGGTGACCCAGAGAGAGCCTGTGGATAGTGAAAAGCTCAATAAATTAAAGAACTTTTATGTGATCCATGTAGTGTCTACATGAGAACTGCTAAATCGAAAAGGAATGAGAAAGTATGGGTTATATAGTACAACTTGCTTATTGACAGAGTCAGTATCTAAACATGCTAACTTACTGTGGGCAACTACAAAAACACCTTTTCCATAAAAATGATATTTATGCCTTCTCAATACAGATAGGAATTTTTGCAGTGGATTTTTAATTTCACTGATACATAAGACCAGAGAGCTGTGGTCTCTATTTTCAAAGTTGGCAATAATTTAGACAGAACTTGTATTATTCCTTTGTTTAGCTTACAGGAGACTTTGTTCCTTTTGAAGTTACATGGTTATTATTCCTCCCTTGCCACGTGTGCAATAGGTACCGCCATGCATTAGTGACCCGCTCAACCTAACCCATTGTATCTTTTTATCATGTTAGCCCTAGTGGCAAATTCGGGCAAGAACCATGAGGAGGACAGGCTTTGGGGACAATCTGGATTAACATGCTGAATTGTCTAAAATAAATAGAGACTCCATGGGTAATTTTCAGTCCTAAGTTTTGCAACAATTATAGTTATTCCACTCAAATGTCTGTAGCAACGAGATCAGTGACAAAAATAGTGCTTGAAAAACAAGAGAAGAAATGGCAAACATGTGATTTATTTGCTTAAATCTATTATAAAGGGACTGGCAGTGTTAGTCTCATTAACAGAGGGACCTTTCTTTCCATAAGCCAGCTGGAATAATAAAGCAGCTATGTGAAACTTAAAATGCAATTGCTCTGCGATCTGTAGATTCTGTTTCTGATGCTTACTGATCACAGAGGAAAGTGATCTGAGTAAAATGCAAACCACCTTGTTCATCATCTGCATTCCCAACAAAGATAGCATTAGGGTTAAATGCTATAATATGGCAACAAGGATATGCTAAAAATTATTCAAGTTGAAGTGTTTGAACATTTATTAGAAGCATTTATTCAATTGTTCTTTTGCCATGTGACAGTCCAAGAGTTGGTAGAAATACATCCGTTGTGTTTTTCTTGAATAGTCAGAAAGAAATTATAATTAGGGGGATACTGCTTTATGCATATAAATATACTGCATCATTTGAAACAAGTTGTTCTAAACAAGTGAGAAGCATGCAGATTTCCCTCTTTGAATGGATAGGAAATGTAGGCTTGTTTTGGTGCCTTTGTTTTAATGACAAAATCATGACCTTCAACGGAAACATGCCTTTAGAGTTTAGGCATCATGTGACAAAGTGAGTTTCAAGATGAATGTAAGAACCTGAGTTATTCAAAATTTTTTGTACTAGGATTTGTTTAAATTTTAAGTGGGCAAACATTACTCATTGATTTTTCATTTCTTCTTAACTATTCCAACTTGGATTCCAAAAGGAATTTGGATTGAGGGGAGGATTTTTGAGCCCTCCATTTTCTTGGTCAGATGAAAGAGGAAACCCAGAAGCAAATAATGGGCTATATAATATATCACTTGGGTGGCCAAGCTTCTCTATACCTCAAAGTTTTAGGCTGGAATTTTAATGGGTTCCAATTTTACTTGACCTAATTCATCCGTTTCTATTAGATATGCTTATCCTTTACACACTAAAACCATAGAATGAACTGTAAATCATCAGGTAATAAAATTTTACTCTGACATTTTTAGGAACTACTTTCATTTCACTTTCTGCCTGTGTAATGAGGTCTTGCTACTTCCTTTTTTATTTTAGAGGTGAAGAGCTATGCAATTTTGACTCATTTGCATAGTATCTAAGTGAGAATATAAGTCTAGTTTTCTACTTGAAAATACTCAAGTCTAATACCATTAGGATTGTGGGCACTATATAGTTTCTTATTCTCTCTCTCTTCTCTCTCTTCTCTCTCTCTCTCTCTCTCTCTCTCTCTCTGTCTCTCTCTCTCACACACACAAACACCAGTTACAGTCAGTATTGCTAAAATACAGAATTAGATAACATAGACAGGATAAAAAAAGAAAAGGAAATAATATTATTAAGAAATGAGCAGAAAGACTATCTAAAGAAAAGAATATCCAAAGAACATATCTCTCTTATCCTTTTTCCATGTCAACAGGAAGTATAACTCTCAGAGATATTTAGGAAATCCAGCACATATCATTACCTTCTCATGGACCTATTTCACTAGCCCAGCAAATCACACACCCTTGACATTTAGATTAAAAAGCTGGAGATGCATAGTGCCAGAGAGAGGCAGAAAGAGTCTACCACTTTTGGATGGCATGATGAAAGAAGTCTTTATGTAGGACTGACAGACCGGGCTAGATTTTAGCACACTAAGCTAAGATGGAAGGTCTTCTAGTCCCAGGGACTATATGAGAGTATAGTGGCCTGGGTCTCATTTAGAGTAATAGTAGACATGAGAGAAGTCTGAAAAAGGAGATTGATGGCAATCAGATTGTGGAGAGGGGCTGACTGTCTCAGAAGTATTGGTTAGACAGTGAGGATTTGGTAGAAGATGACATTTTAGGTCTCTATTGAGGTCAATTTGAATAGTGAATTTAAATATAGAGATTCATGAGAACTGTGAGGAGCATTCTGAATATAAAGGTGATTGTTGTACTATGTGCTACCAAATAATTCTGTTCTTGGTGATTATAAAGAACAAGCTGAGGAAAAATTAGAATACTGTTATTTTTCTATTCAGGTTTAATTGTAAGGCTCTGGATTAGATAACCTCTTGAGAATCTTTCCATGTCAATGATCTGTGAATAGCTATCTTTCTGATCTGGTTCTTTTTGAGTGTGTGAAATGTTTCTGAAAGAGCAGAGATTAAATGTCCTATGAACATTTCTCTATTAAAAATCTGCATGTATAAAGAAAGGGATGCAACTAATGATCTGCTGGGATTCAAGGTCTTCACTTTAACTGCAATGAAGAGTTATAGTCTGTCTATTTTGTTTTAGTTTTAGGAATAGACTTTTTAGTGCACTGAATTCTTCCACTGCCTGAACACAAAATTTAGTGATATTCATGAAACTCAAATTCTGAGGCCAAGATATAATGGAAATACAAAAGATAATAAAACTTGATAGGAAAACAGAAACATAGCCATTTTCATGAGTGAAGACAGAGTAATAGATAATCAAATGTAAAGTTTAATAACAAACTCAGCTGAGTGTACCAAAATTGAGAGTTGATTAAAATAAAAAATTACACATACACTGATCTTATTTTTGCAAATAGGACATGAAAGTTATTAAATCACAAATTCATTTCTTGGATATTAGCATATATTTTAGATACAAAAAAAGCACAGTTTACATCCTGGAAAAAGAGCTAGTAATATGTTATTAAAATAATTCCTATCAATATAACTCAAACTAAATGGCCAATAGAATTTAGCTATTATGTCATCTACTGCTGAGAAATTGATTAGGTAATTGCTGAATAGATCTAATTCAACTGTTGATTGAAATAATAGAAGTGTTTCCTGAGCTGGCCATTGTAATCATCTTTTAACCCAATTGGCTGGGATATGCATTAGTTACAGAGTATTTTGCATTCTAATCCTCCACTCTCACCACATGCACATAATAGAATAGTTGGTCTTATAGATACCATCCTGCTTCTCAGAAAACATGCTCACCTTATGAGAAACTATGGCATACTATCTGGAAATATGGATGGGATGGGCTTTGGAGTTCTGCACAACAAATACAGATGTGAAGTGAGTGAGTGAATGTGAAGCACTTAGGTCATCAGCTGTCACCAACTAAGAACAATCATTATTAGCTATTATCACTAATACTTTCCTTTAAGAAAGAGAAAGTTATGTAACAAAACAAAGCTTTGATTTAAAAACAGAAAATCTGATTTTAGGGGCCTTTCTGGTTAGAGGCTAGAAAACTGCTTCAGGAAACCTGTTTGGCTTGTTTACATCTACTTTCCTTCCAACTCCTTTGTGGGATACAAATAAGAAAAGCCAATATAGTTCAAGATCAAAGAATTTTGCCAACATATCCAATCAGTGCAACTATACACACTCAGCAAGCACTTCTCCCTTTTTGGACAGTGAACACTTGGATAGCTGCTCCTTGCTTACGTGCAGTAAGGCAGTAGAGTATAAAAGGCTAAGATATGGGCTCTGCATTTGAACCGTGGCTTCTTTGTTTATCAGAAAATCACCTAATTCTTCTGAGCTTCTATTTCTGTTTTTTTAAATTAATTAATTAATTTAAAAAAATTTTGGCCATGCCTGGCAGCTTGTGGGATCTTAGTTCCCCGACCAGGGATCAAACCTGCGCCCTCAGCAGTGAAAGTGTGGACTCCTAACCACTGGACCGCCAGGGAATTCCTAGCTGGTTTTTTTTTTTTTTTTTTTTTGAATAGAGACAGCAAGAGTACCTTTCAGTGTGGTTGTGAGGGTTAAATAAAATAAGTCAATCAAACAATCACAATACTGCTTTGTACATAACAACCACTCATAAAATGTTAACACATTTTTATTATTATTATACTTTTTCTTTAAAAAATATGTTTGTTTGGAATGTGATGAGGTCAAGAATCCATAATATTCTCTTATGGTTCCCTTACTCTTATCAACTAGATTCTTATCAAGGGAAAGGAGAGCTGGGGAAGAAGTAAAATCTGAATACTTTTTGTTCTTATGGTTCTCTTACTCTATCAACTAGATTCTTATCAAGGGAAAGGAGAGCTGGGGAAGAAGTAAAATTTGAACACTTTTCATTCCTGTAATTTATTAACATTGCTAAATGCCAAAGGAATGTTTAAAAATTAGAGCATGAGATAAAAGTATTTCAATAGGTCTTTATGTGAAGTATTTATGAAAGTCTCATGAAGGACAGAAACAAACAAAAAGATGTGAAATAAACTATCAAATACCTATAAATTCCATTACTGAATTAAAAAAAATTTGGCTTTTATTCATGTCTTAAGTCTTAGAATAAATGTGTACTTCACAACAGATTTTTCTAATTTCCCTTTGACCAATGTGTTTTTTGGGGCAGTTGCTTTGCTATATAGATGTCTGTGAATATCCATTTGTAAAGGGATGTGTTTATTTCGAGTAGAATTTCAATATCTTTGCTCTTCTCCTTTAAATTACTTTGGTGAAAATATATTTTTAAAAAGTATATAATTTTGCCCTAAAAGGGCAGAAAAAAAATCTACCTCACTGGCTTGCTTTAAAATTTCTCAAGTTATTTTCTCATTTGACAACTAAATCAAACAACCAGAGCTCTTACTTTCTCTGATCTAAACAATTTTACAGAAACTACCTTGCAAATGTCCCAAGAGATGAGCCTGCTCACAGTGAAAAATGTACTCAGCAGGATATTCACTTAATGATAATGATTATTCTTCTATGTAATGGACATTTCACTGTCAGTAAAGTGTAATATTATTCTGTTGAAAGCTCTTCATATGCAGCCAGCTCCAAAGACATACTAGCTTAACTTGCATATCTCACTTTCCAGTTTTATCATTTGACTTTTTGCATATTCAGTGAAATTCTTTCATGCTTGGTATGTGGAATGCTTTATGCTGGTGTCATTTGCTTCTAGTGGGAAAAAAATAATCTTTCATAGTTTGTATGGACATGGATTCATGAATATATTTTACATGATATCCTGGGAGAGAAGATGGCATCTATCCTTCCACCATGTATGAGTATATAGCTAGAGATTTTATTTTTCTCCTTTCAATAAAGCAAAAGCTTGCTATATTTCCACATTTTACAATTGCAAACATTTAACTTGGTCAGGATTTCCAGTCAGCAGAGGTCAAAGATAAGAGGCTGGTAGTGTACTTGGATGGCTTACTGAAAGCTCTCCCTAACAGTAACACAAAATCTCTGCATAGGTGTCAAAGAGTCTGTAGTGCCACAAAAATACTCGTTTGTAGATTTAGCATTAAACCCTGCTTTCTCTTTAAAATACAAATATAATAGTTCTGGGACCTAAAATTATGTCAGCTCTACATTCAGATAATGTTCTTCCAAGGTAGGAATTTACCACTTCATTAGAGACAAGGACACTAAAATGGGGCAAGATGCCAAAAAAGGATGAAGATAAGTTTGGAACCCCTAAACCCTGAAAACAAGCCTAGAATTCTTTGCAACTGAAACATGGATATCTGATGTATCTCAGGATCTAAGAGGGTAGGTTTCAGATGCAATTATTTCCAATTTTATAGGCTACCCTTTAGAGAACTGAGTAACCCTAAAATGTCTGACAACTTAATGATATTGTACAATATATATTAGGAGATAGGTTCCATTTTCCTAAGAAAGGGTTACTCAAATGCACTTGACCACAGAATTTCTTTAAAAACATAGTGTTGCTAGAATACTAATGAAGATGATGAGATTACGATCCACCTCTGGATTAAAATTGAGAACAAAATAATGGTCTGAGAGTTAAATTTATTTCTGTGAGTAATGCTTAAAAATATTTCTATTTTGATAACATCAGATAATATTACCAATATATGCTAAAATGAAATAATTCACATAACAGAGATCAGAGCTTGCCAACAAGTTTGAAAGTAAATGCTTCCTAAATCATTAATACATAGATTGACTATCATGTATCATGTGCTCTCTTGTCCAATTTCCTGGTATTTGGAGGCTCAATTCAAAAATTTTAAAGGCACATTTTACTACAGTATATAAAAATATAGTTATTCTTCTTACATTTATGCAAAAATAATGACTTGTTTTTAATGAAACATTATCAAGAATTCAAGCAATGCAGCAAAATACATACAATTAAAAAAAAAATCCTCAAACTATGCCAGCCAGAAGTGACTATTAACCCTGAGTAATCTTTTTTCAGTCATTTCTATGCATCTAAACATGAAATCCTAGGTAGGAAGGTCTAGGAAGATGTACATAATTATATAAAAATAAGACTGTGCTCATTTTTATAATTCTTATCAAGATGTAATTTATAAAAAACAAAATTTGCTACTTTGTTCAATTTTATGTGCTTTGGTAAATATATAGAGTGGTGCAACCACCACCACGGTCATAATATTGATTACGTTTTTTTGCCCTGAAAAAGTTCTCTCATGCACCTTCGCTATCAGTTCTATCCACTGGCCACCACGAATCTGTTTTCTGCTGCTATAGTTTTGCCTTTAATAGAAATTCATGTAAAAGAAATCATGCATGTTGGCTTTCTATCTGAGTCTTTCACTTGGCATAATGCATGTCATTATCACCTATGTTGTTGTGTGAGTAATTCATTCCTTTTTATTGCTCGATATTGTTCCATAGTATACATGTGCCACACCTCCATACATCCATACAGCAGTTGATGGACAGGATGTTTTCAGTTGTTGCAGTTTTTTTTTCAGTTTGGGTTTATTACAAATAAAGCTGCATTTGAGAAGACTTTCTGTGTGTGTGAATTCTTCATGTTGGTAAATACAAAAGACTAGTACTGCTGAGTTACATCATATATGTATATTTACCCTTATAAGACACTGTCACATTGTTTCTCAGAGTGACTATAAAATTTGGCTTTCTAACCAGCTATGTGTTGAATTCTATTAGTGCCACATCTTTGATGATGCTTAAATTTGTATTACTCTAGTGAGCGTATGGTGGTTTCTCAAGGTGGTTTAATTTCATTTCCCCAATGACTAATGATTTTTATCATCTTTTTACATGTATTTTTGCCATTTGTATAGTTCTTTGGCTGTGGCCATTTTGTTGTTGTTGTCATTGTTGGATTATATATTAGTATCTGGGGGCTGCCATAAGAAAGTGCCACTAACTGGGTAGCTGGGAATAACAGACATCTATTGTCTCACAGCTTGGAGGCTAGAAGTCCAAAATCAAATTGCTGGCAAGGCCACATTCCCTCTGAAATCTGTAGGGGAGAAGGCTTCCTTTCCTCTGTCTAGCTTCTGGTGGCTGGCTGGTAATCCTTCTCATTTCTTAGTTTGCAGCTGCAGTACTTCAATCTCTGCCTGTGTCCCTTCAGCGTCTATGTCTCTCCTCCTCTTTTTTTAATGACAGCAGTCATATTGAATGAAATGCCCACCCTACTCTGGTATAACCTCACCTCAACTATTACATCCGCAACAATCCTATTTCCAAATAGGGTCACATTTTGAGGTGCTGGGAGTTAGGACTTCAACATCTTTTGAGTAGACACAACTCAACCCATAAAAAGTTGTTTTGCTTCTTATAATTGAGGTGTATAAATTCCTTATACATTCTGAATAAAAGCCCTTAATCCTTTTTCATTGATTTATATGTGTATCCTTATACCAATGCCACACAATCTTGTTACTGTTGCTTTATAGTAAGTCTTGAAATCAAATACTGTGAGTCATCCAATTTTGTTCTTTTCAAAATTATCTTGGCTATTTCAGAAACTTTGTATTTCTATATACATTTTAGAATCTGCTTGTAGGTTTCTATAAAAAAAAGTGCTTGAATTCTGACTGGGATTGCATTAAATCTACAGATCATGGTAGGAAATTAGATAATTTAACAATATTGAGTCTTCTAATTCAAGAACAACATATATTTCTCATTTTTTAGATCTTTAATCTCTCTCAGGCTTTTATGGTAAAATTCTTACACATTTTTATTAAACTTATTCCCAAATATATATATACATTGGGAATATATATATATATATATATATATATATATATATATATATATATATACATTTTTTTTGGTTACAGCCACTGGAAGTACTTACTGCTTTTAAAATTTCAGTTTTCAGTTGAGTCTTCTGATCCATGAACATGGTATCTCCATTCATTTAGGTCTTCTCTAATTTCTCTCAGCAATATTTTGTAGCTGTCCATTACAGGTATTAGATACATGTTGTTAAATTTATTCCCTGATATTTAATATTTTGATGTTATTATAAACTACATTGTTCATTAATTTTATTTTCCATTGCTACTGATATTAGTTTTCAATTGCCGATGTAACGTACTACCACAATATTGGTGACTTAAAACAACACTTATTGTATTATATTTCAGAAGTCCAACACATGTCTCATGGGGCTAAAATCAAGGTGTCAGTAGGGCTGCATTCTTTTCTGGAGGCTCTAGGTAAGAATCCATTTTCTTGCCTTTTTTAGCTTTTAGAAGCTGCTTACATTCCGTCCTTCTCTCCCCTTCCCTCATCATCAAAGCCAATAATGTTACATCTCTTTGACCTTTCTTCTTTCTCACATCTCTCTGACCAGAGATTCTCCACTTTTAAGGATTTAGAGTGGGCCCACTGGATAATCCAGGATAATCTTCCACCATATCTGCAAAGTTGCTTTTGTAACATATTCACAAATTCCAAGGATTAGGGTGTGGACATCTTTGGGAGGGGAGTCATTATTCTGCCTACTATAGTAGCAGGGTGGAGATATAATTGGCTTTTGAATATTGAACTTAAACTCTGAGATACTGCTAAACTCATCTTTTAGTTCCAGTAGATTTTTTAAAGATTCCTTAGGATTTCCTACATAGACAATCACATCATCCTCAAATACAGTTTTACTTCTTGTTTCCCAGTCTGTATGACTTCTATTTCGTCTTCTTGTCTTATAGCACTGGTTAGGTTCTCTTGTAAAATGTTAACTAAAAACTGGTGAAAGCAGATATCCTTGCTTCATTTCCATTTTTAAGAGAAATGCTTTCAGTCTTTCACCATCAAGTATGATGTTAGCTCTAAGTCTTCATAGATTCCTTTAATAAGGTTTAGAAAATTCCCTTCTATTTCTAGTTTGTTGACAGTTTTTTCTTTCCCTTAATGATAGATGAATTTCATATATGTTTCCTTGTTTGTAAAATGAGGATATCAAAATTCACCTTAGACTAGATATAAAAATAATATATGTAAAAGAGACTAACATTTTTGTGAGGCAAATAGGGCATGGACACAAATTCTACAAAGTGTCACAGGGTGTAAGGTATAATCATATTTGTTAGGAAAAATGTATGTAGAGAGGTGGCAAAGCACACATTTTTTTCCCTGAGTGCTTATCCTAAATAAAGTATTGTTTCTGTGGGCATATAATGACTGGCCTCGCCACATAAAAGGCTCAAAGAGAGACACCCTGCCCTGATACATGACATACATGTAGAGGGATAGGAGGGAAGTATAGAGCAAGGGATACCTATATCACTGCCCAACAGTGGTATTTCCTGGCTGAGAAAGTATCCCTTTTTAGAAGGCCACATACCTATATTTCAAAGGTTGTTATCATTCTTTCACCCAAAAGGCTAAGCCAGCCCCTTGCTGAGCTACTGAAAAAGGTATAAAAAATAAACACTTCCTCCCAGGATACTCAAATTTGTCCCCAATATTTATAGCATGCGTTCCATACATATTAGTCCCTTTTTCTCTCTCTGCACTACTCCAAATCCCAGAAGACCAGAATCTCAAAGCCTATTAAACTCTTTCTTCATTTTTCCAGGATGATTGCAGGAACACATAGCCAAGGCAGTGAATGCATACATAATCACCTTCATATTATTATGGCTATGCCCATATTAAAGCTAAGTAAACAAAACCATCTAGAAAACAAAGTTATTTATTTGACTGGCACATTTTTTGCAACAACAAATGGATATGCCAATTTATAGCAATTACTAAAATTGACCTGGTCTCTACTCTTTTTTTGGTAATTTTACACAATAGAGCTTATCACATATTCACAGTAAAAAGAATGCAGTAATGAAGGCCAAGATTTAATGGAGTTATTAACTTGAATTTAAGTTAATTAGTCTTTTAGTGTTTATTATCTGACAGATTTCCTTTATCTTCAGTCCCCTAATTTTACCTCTTACAGTTTCTTTTTACATGAAACACTTCTTTCAAATGAAAACATCTTAGTCAGAGAGGTAATAAGTTGGGTGGGAAATGGAAATCTTTTTCAGTGTCTCCAGATGCCAACACTGTTTGCAGCCATTGTGAGTGAAAGTTCATATAGGCTGTGATTGTTAATTTTATATGTCAACCTGACTGGGCTAAGGGATGCCCAGATAACTGGTAAAGAATTATTTTTGAGTGTCTCTGTAAGGGTTATCTCAGAAGACAGTAGCATTTGAGTCAGTAGATTGGATAAAGAAGATCTCCCTCACCAATGTAGGTGGCATCATCCAATCCATTAAGGACCCCAATAAAACAAAGGCTGAGGAAAGGCGAATTTGTCCTCTGAGCTAGGACATATATCTTCTCCTGCCCTTGGATATCAAACCTCCTGGTTCTTGGGCCTTCAAACTCAGATTGGCACTTACACCATTGGTCCGCTCAATTCTTATGCTTTTAGACTTGGGCTGGGACTTAGACCATTGGTTCCCCTGGTTCTCAAGCCTCTGGACTAGGACTGAATTATATCACCAGCTTTCCTGGTTTACTGGCTTTTCTGCTCCTCCAGCTTGTGGAGGGCAGATTGTAGGACTTCTCAGCCTTCATAATTGTGTGAGTCAATTCCTTACAGTAAATCTCCTCACATATGTGAAGCTCACATACATACTATATATATATATATATATATATCTCCTATTGCTTTTGTTTCTCCAGAGAATCCTAACTGATGCACAGGAAAATTGAACACTTCTGTTCATTAAATCCCAGCAAAGCAAGAGAATCATCTCCAGTCATAATTCTCTAGCTCTGTATCCCCTGAAAGCTTCCTGTGGGTGGGAAAATTGTCTCTCAACAGACTGCATTTTAAAACCTTTCCTTATGAAGTCTGATTAATCAAGGATTAGGAAAACATTGCAAGGTTCTATTTCTCCATACTTGCATTCTAAACAATGAATAATACTATGTTATTTGTTTGTTCATTTGTTTTTGTTCTACTTGTTTTAATTAGTTCTTTTTTATTTTGGGGTGAAGTATTTTAATGCACTTCTCAGTCATCATGTCATTTCACTCCTTCATTCTTTAGCATGCATCTCTAAACTTAGAGACATTTTCTTATATACCTATAGCTTACTTTACATTATCTAAGACAGTTAAGAAAAGTTCAATATTAAAATTCTGTTAATTCTTTACGAGAGATCAAGATGGCAAAATAGGAGGACACTGGGCTCACCTCCCCCCACTAACACATCAAAACTGCAACTCCAAATAGAGCGATTCTGGCTGAAATTGACCTGGGGACTAGCAGAACAGTTCTTCTACAACCAAGGCTGTAAAGAAAATCCAGAGTCTGGTAGGAAGGGAGGAGAAGCGTTCTGATCAGGAGTTGCCCCCTTAGTGGAAGATACAGAAGAGGAGGGGGATATCACAGGCTCAAGTATCTTCCCTGGGGTAATCTATAACAGTACTTTCTCTTCTTATTAATTGTGTTGATATCATTTATTCAAGACACTCAGTCAATAGTTTCATAGGTCTGTATTCCTGCTATTTCATATGCACTGAACATTAGCACTAAAGACTTTATTGAACTCAGGTTCATATTGGATGAGAATATTTCATAGGGAGCTCTCTGTTCTTGATAGCATATCATGTGAGGAAGACAATAATGTCTGGTTATCACATTCACTGTGATGATAGGACAATAGGTACATACATACATATGCATATTTGTATTCTTCCTCCTTTCTGTCTCTTGCTCTCCTCACTTAACAATATGTTCTGGACAGCAATTATACAGAGACTTTCCTCACTTGCCTTTATGGTTACACAGTATTCCACTGTAAGGACATACCCTGGCTTATTCAAATGGTACCCTGGGGTACCCTGGGGTTAGTCCTGATCTTTCCTTTACTATGGCAAATAATGCTGCAAATAATAACCATGTGTATAAGTTCCTTGGTAATTTTCCTGGTGCATTTTTAAGATGTAGTCATATAAGTAGAATTTCTGGATTGAAGAATAAAGAAGTAAGCAATTTTTCTAGATATTGCCAAATTCCTAGAGGAGTTGCAAAATTTCGCATCCTGACCAGAAATTCATGAGAATGTGTGTCATTCTGCCATCTTGTCTGCAGAGTATATATTGTCAAATTCTTAGATATCTGCTAATGTGATAGATGAGAAACGGTATTAAGATAAAGTTTTATTTTTTCTTATTATGAGTTAGGTTGAGAACATTTCCATATGCTTAACAGCTATTTTTACTTATTCTCCTATGAACCATCTATTCATAACATTTGCCCTTTTTTCTAAACCGGTTTCTTGGCTTTCCTCTTAACAATTTATAGGAGTGCTTTGTTTATTGAGACATTAGTCCTTTGCTCCTCATACATGTTGAAAATATTTTCAAGTATAATTTACCTTTTACTTTGCTTATTTATTTTTGCCACACAAAAGACTATTTTTAAAAATAGTATTTATGTAGTCAAATGTTCTATACTTCCTTCCTTTTGCCTCTAGATTTTGTGTTCTAGAAAGAAAAGTTTCCCTCACTTCCAGACTATAAGTATTTTCACTCATGTGTTCCTCTAGTTTTTGTGATTTCATTTTCAATATTTAGTTCTTTATCCCTTCCTAAGTTAATATGGTACAAGGCATGACGAACACAGTCATTCTTATCTCTTTCCAGATGGCTATGAAGTGTCTCAAAATCTCTCATTTAAAAGTCCATCTTCCTTCGGCTGACTGAATATGCAACCTTTTATTGTATACTAAATTTTCGTAAACAAATAAGTCTTTTTCTAGACTTTCTGCTTGTCTATTAATGAGCCAATTCCAATCTGTTTTGACTATAATGGTTTTATAATGTTTACTATTAGGGGGGTAAACTTTACTCTCCCTCTACATGGGTATTGCTCTCTTTTATCACAGTTTTACTGGATATTCTTGATAGATATTTTGCAATATAGACATTTAAATAAAAAGATCTATTGATCTTTTTTGAGATAATGTTAAATTTATAGATTAACTTATAGAACATTGATGTCATTATGAGGTTATTTTCTATACACATGTGTACACACACATATGCAGCCTTACTGTCATATAATCACTCTTCCCCTCACACACAGATACACACAAACACCTAATTTCTCATTATGTGGTCTGTTTCCCTTGATTTTTCTGCCTGCCTGCCTGCCTTCTTTCCTTCCTTCTTTCCTCCCTCACTTCCTTCCTTTCTTCCTTCCCTCCCTCCCTCCCTCCTTTCATTCTCCTTCCTTCTTTCTTTCAGCAATTGAGTATTTCTTTTGATATTTAGGAGGGTTTGTATCATTCTAGTGGCTGCCTTTATGCTAATTCTCTAACATAATACCTTAGTTCCCTCTATTATTTCTAACTAAAGCTGACAAGTATAGCACCAATGATTACCAAAGCATAAGTCACAGAGCATTTTTAAAGTTGTGATAATTTTTAAGCAATCAAAATTTTTCTGAACAGAAGCCAACACTGGAAATATTCTTTTTAAGTTTTATAAGGTAATCACAGAGGAGTTATAATTTCTATCTCTTGCTTTTGTAATAAATGTTTATAGATGTCTATAGGTATAATAAATGGTGTTAAAAATATCACTTTCCCTTTACATATTTAATCACATGAAAATATTTCCTAACAACCCAATTTCAGGTATCCTTTCACATGCCAAAAGAAATGTTCTTGTCTGTGTATAAGATTGTGTATGTATAGCTCATGTAATCATAATCATTATGGTATAGCCATACCTTCAAACAGTATGTCATACTTTTCTGACAGTTTAGTATAAAACAGTTTTCTATATTTAGAGCCTGAGTTTCTATTCACTGTCTTGAACCATCATTGTAAAACAAAATTTTGTCATCTTAATGCAATTAAATCATAGTTGAGAGAACAACAATTCAAATTTCAAAATTCTTTTATGGTGAATCTAATTAATAGCATTTAAAGGTTCTTAGGCTTATATTTTGCTTTTATTATCACAGTACTCCCACAGAGCAATAGTAAGCCCCAAAGACTTTGAAATATAACGGAGATTTCCACTGACCTCAAAGTGCCTTAACACTTCTAATTTCATATCCAAGGTAATTGCTTTAATGCTCTTTGCTAGTACTTTTGCTATCATTTACATACCATGGCCTCTTCCAGATATGTTTGTCCTCTGACACCCACTAAATCAGACAGCCACAATGCCTTGAGAAAAAGAAGACAGTAAGGCTAAGGATTAAAATGCAAGCCTACCAGAGACTAATGATAGAAGGTTGAGGGACTGCCCTGATGGTCCAGTGGTAAAGAGTCCACCTTACAGTGCAGGGAATGCGGGTTCAGCCCCTGGTCAGGGAACTAAGATCCCGCATGCCGCGGGATAGCTGGGACGGCACGCCACAACTACTGAGCTTGCGTGCCTCAACTGGAGAGCCCGCGTGCCACGACTAAGACCCGATGCAGCCAAAAATAGATAAATAAATAAATATAAGAACTATTATTAAAAAAAAAAAAAAAAAGGTGGAACTTCATGTTCCGGGCACTGGGATCTTGCCGAAGAACTGTACGGTGGTGGCAGAGGTACTGGAAGAGAAAAGTTGTGTACAACAAGGGCAGAAAGTTCCAAATGTTACATTTTTTCCTCCTCTGTCATACCACTACACAACTGTAGGTCCCCTGAAACAGCTCTGCTAGTCCAGCCCTAGTTTTGCCTGTAGTCCTTATCAGTCATCAGGAGGAATCCCGGAGTAGCAGAATATAAAATTAGAAGTGGTTTAAAGTAACATATAGCAGAACATATTCCCAAAAAGCATATAGCAGAACATATTCCTAAGTGAAGTGTCATAAAGGAAGCTGTTTACAGTGGTCAAATGTATTTGAGAAACAAAACATGTTGTGAAATCATAAGAATTATATCTATATTGGTCTCTGCCCCCTGTTCCTGACACAGAGCTCCTAAAACCCTCACGAATAGGGGGCTAAGAGAATTTTTTGTTCTAATATTTAGTCTTTGACCTCGGTTGCCAACACAGAGATTCTAAAACTTTTGTAATTTCCTGAATGATAAGAGCATATGACACTGATATCTTAAAATCCTTGGAATTTCCTAGGTGATAGGAACGTCTTGTGTTCTAATGAGTTGATTCTTGGTGGATGTGGACTGGTCACCAGAAACACCAAGACATGATTAGAAGCTTGAAACTTTTAGCCCCATCCCCTATTCTCCACAGAGGAGCTGGAAATGGAGATAATAATTGATCATGCCTATATGATGACACCTCCATAAAATCCCAAAAGTAAGGAGTTAGGGGAGTTGAACACATCCCATCCATGTGCCGGGAGGGTGGCCCACCCCAACTCCATGAAGATAGAAGCTCCTGTACTTGGTACCCTTCTAGACCTCACCTTCTGTATCTTCATCCAGCTGTTCATCTGTATTCTTTATTATATAAATTGGCAAATGTAAGTGTTTCTCTGAGTTGAGTGAGACTTTCTAGCAAGAATATCCAAGGTGTGAGGTTATAGGAACTTCCAATTTGTGGCCAAGTTGGACAGAACTTGTGGATAACCTGGGGACCTCTTACTTGCGATTGGTGTCTGTAATGGGGAGCAGTGTTGTGGGATGAAGACCTTAATCTATGGGGACTACACTAACTCCAGTTAGTGTCAGAGCTTAATTGAATTGCAGGACACCCAGCTGGCGTTGAAGAGAGCTGCTTGGTGTTGGGGAAAAACCCACACATGGAATATGTGAATAAAAGAGAAATGGAGAAATTTTCTTAGACACATATCATGCCCCCATTGTGGATTCACAATGTACGTTTCTTCCTGAAGACCCATCTATGGTGAAGAAATCAATGTTGCTAATTAAACCTACTAATCAGTTTTCAATTTATTTAGCTACATAACTTATTTTTTCCCCTTTGCTACATTTTTAACCTTCCATGGAGCTAATATTATGCAGAATATATTCTGTAAAATGCTGGTCTAAAGATTTTCCTAATTTATAACTTACTAAAGTTTGTAGCTGCATCAGATACCTTTGGAGGTGTGGTGGGTATAAAGTAAGTCTATAAACCTTTGAAGTTGGTCTTTTGAGTGACTCAAGGGGTGTTTCTGCAAGTATCAGCTTAATAAACAAACAGCAACATCTGATTTTTCATTACTATCAAGTCCATAAAGTAGATGTTAGCTGCACATATTTTTAATTACTAGTATCATAAAGCTTTATTGAAAAGCATAATATTTACATCAAAGTTAGCATTTGAGTTATGCTGGATTTTGGCTACTGTGGAGGCTAAATTTAATGATAATAATGAACATGTAGATGGAATTATTAATATTTTTAGTTGTTATATCAGAAAATCCTTTCAACAACTCAGTGAATGAAATAGGATGTTGGTATTATTCTGCCTGTTTAAAAATTGTTACTGTATTTTTTTGACCCTAAGGAACCCATGTGTTATTTACATTTGTGTGTATTGTGTGCGTGTGATAGAATAATTCTGTGCTTCAAGGACTAAACAGAGGTCTCAGTGTTTTTATCGAGCTTGCTCCTAACTTTTCATGATGTTACAGGTAATACTACCAAGTACTTTGATGTCATTTTCTAAGACACAAAGTTGAAATCATGTTGGCTATCATTATTTGCTCCTTTGGAAGTACATTTAATACCATTCAAATATATCATTGCTTTTCTCTGCCTTTTTGCACACTATTGATAATTGTTTAAGATAGTCACATCATTTTTTGTTCTGTCCCTCAAAAAAAATTGTTACCACCTTTGGGATAAAGTCAGTTTGTGCAGGTTTCTTTGTTTTAATTTTTTCCCCCAGAAGATGAAGTAGCACTGGGTACAAAAAGGAACACCATGAAAGCTATGACTTCCTGAGGGTCCTTGGGCTTCTGACTCTCTCTTAGACATCATAGAATTTGCAGAATTATATAGGAAAGAGTTAGGTGATTGATTGAACATTTTATTTTTAATCTAGTTGTTTCACTTTTTAAATAAACTTTGTATGGAAGTATAAAGAGGTAAGTACATAAGTATAAGTGTAAAGCTCAGCTAATTTTTATAACCTTGGCATACCAGGTAACCAACACCCAAAATGACAATATTATCAGCACAAATCCATACATGTCGCTACCATGATCCCCACCAAGTAAACCACTATCCTGACTTCTAATGCATTAGATTTACATAAGGGCATCATCTAGTATATTCTCATTTGTGTTCGTCTTCTTCCACTCAACATTAATTTTTGAGATTCTTCTATTGTATGTGTAATAGTGGTTTATTTGTTTTCAGTGTTGTGTAACATTCAGTTGTAATATATTTATCTGTATGTGATCATTCGGATTGTTCACACAACAATGGGCTTTTACAAAGAGTGTTGCTATAAACATCTGTGTACATTTCTTTCAGGTGTTCACTCCAGAATGAAATCACTGGGTCTTAAGGTATACAAAAGGTTGTCTAAAGTAGATGCCATCAAATTCTTTTCCAGAGTGATTTTACCAACATATTAACACCAATGTAAAATACTTCAAATTGTTCCACACGTTCACCAACACTAGATAACATCACTTTCAAAACTTTAGCTAATATGTGTGTGTCTGCTAGATTACTGTCATTTTTTTCATTTAATTTTCAGTCTTAATGAGGTATAATTTAGATGCAATAAATAGCATCCATTTAAAATTATATCATTGGATAAATTTATACAAGTATAAAATTGCCATCTCAATCAAAATAGAGAATATTTCCATCACTCCCAGAAAGTTCACTTGTGCCCCCTTTCAGCCAATCTCCTCACCACCAGTCCCAAGCAAATACTACCTGATTTCTGTCAGTAGTGTCACTTGATGTTGGACTTCGTATGAATGCAATCATACAGTACGTACTGTTTTGTGTCAGTTTCTTTTATTAAAAAAATATTTTTTAGTCGATCTATGTTTTTATTTGTATCAGTAATTCATTTATTTTTATTGCTGAGTATTATCCCATTATATAGATTTATGCCCTAATTTGTTTATCATTCACCTTGTGATGAGCATCTAAGTTGTTTCCAGTTTTAGTGTGCTAAGAATAAAGCTGCCAAGTTCATACTCAATAAAGCTGCTGTTCATACCCAAGTCACTGCGTGGTCATCTTCACTAAGTGTATCATGTGACAAGTGTACATTTAATTTTGTAATAAGATTCTAGTGTTTTTTCCAAAGTGATTATACCATTTAGACACCTGCCAACAATATATGAGTCCCAAGAATTTCACATCCTTTCCTGCACTTGATACCATCAGTCCTTTAATGTTAGTCATTCCAGCCATTGAGCAAGTTGGTATTTCATTGTGGTTTTAATTTGCATTTCCCCATAAATAATAATAGTGATCATTTAAAAAATGTATTCATTGGTGATTTGTACATCTCCTTTTGTGAGGTATCCTTTCAAGTCTTTGGTCCACTTTTTATTGGATCTTTTGCCTTTATATTATTGAGTTGTAAGAGATCTTAAAATAGTCTGTATAGAAGTCCTTGTCTGACATATGCATGCACAGAGTAAATATATCCTCTCAGTTTGTGGACTGCTTCTTCATTTTCTTTAGAAACTTTTAAAGAAACAGAGAACTTTAATTTTGAGGAAGTCCAATTTGTATCTTCTTTTATGCTTGGTTCTTTGTTTTTCTTATCTAAAAAAAGTCTTTGCTAACTCCAATGTATGAAGATATTCTCCTGTTTTCTTCAAGAAGTTTTACATTTTTACCTTTATTTTTAGGTTCATGACCCATTTCAAATTAATATTTGTGTATGGTGTGAGATAAGGGTGGAAGTTCTACTTTTTTCACATGGCTATCCAGATTGTCCTGCATCAGTTATGGAAAAGAATACATTTCCTCATTAACATACATTGGTGCTTTGTTAAAAATTAATTGATCATATATTTGTGGATTTATTTCTGGACTCCATCCTATTCCACTGATACTGTATACCTACCTATCCACTAATACCACTTATCTAGATTATATTAGCTTTATTTAAGTCTTCAAATTAGGTAGTGTAATACCTTTACCTTTGTTTCCATCTTTCATAAAATTTTGGCTATTCTATGCCCTTTGCTTTTCCAAATAAATTTTAAAATAAGTTTGTCAAAGTCTACAAAAATGCCTACTGTCATTTTGATTGAGACTGTGTTGAATCTATAGATTAACTGTGGGAGAATGAACAACTTAATATTGACTCTTTCAACCACTCCTTGAACAAAGTATATCTCCATTTATTTGTCTTATTAAATTCTCTTAGAAATGTTTTTAGCTTTCAGTATAAAAGCTCTGAACATTTTTGTTAAATTTATTTCAAAATATTTTGGATTTTTGGTGCCACTAGAAACAATATTGCTTTTTAAATTTTAAGTCATAACTTCATCATAATTATTTGTTGTTAATTCATATAAATACAATTAATTTTTTCCACACTGGCATTTGTTCTGTGATTTTTTATTAAATTTACTTTTTAATTCTAGTAGGAATTTTTTTTTGGTTGTTTCCTTAGGATTTTATCTGAACACAATCATATCATTTGGGGACGGAGAAAGCTTCATTTCTTCCTTTCAAAATTTTTTTACCTTTTTTTCCCTTTATGGCACTGTTTAGGACCTCGAGTACAATTTTGAATAGAAGTGGCAAGAATAAATATCCTTTCCCTTTTCTCAAATATAAGAAAAAGCATTCAGTATTTAATACTTAAGAATGATGTTAACTGTAGAATATTTTGTATATACCTTTTATCAGGCTGAGGAAATTTCATTCAATTAAGTTGGTTAATAGTGTGTTCAGATTTTCTGTGCTCTTTTTAGTTTTTTTAATCTACTTAACCTATTATTACTGAGACAGACATGTTTGTGAATTTGTCTATTTCTCCCCTTAGTTCTGTCAATTTTTCTTCATGAATTTTGAAGTTTTCTTGTTAGGTGCATAGATTTTAAGGAGTGTTATATCCACCTGATGAGTTGTCCTTTTTATCATTATAAAGTTTTCCTCTTTCTCTCTTGCAGTACTCCTAATCTGGAAGTCTACTTTGTTTGATATTGATAGAGCTACATTCTTATGCTTTCTGTTGGCAAGTTATATGGTTTTCCAATCTTTTAGTTTCAACTTACTTGTGTATTATGTTTAAAGGGCATCTCTTATAGGAAATATATAATTGGGTCCTTTTTTAAAAAGTACTTCTGACACTATTATGTAGAGTGTTTAGTTAGTTTCATTAAATTTAATGTAATTTTTATATGATTAGGATTCAGTCCCACATCTTACTATGTATTTTTAATTGTACCTTATGATTTTTCTTTGTTCCTTTATTGCTTCTTTCATTCTTTCTTTTGAGTAAATCAATTTTTAAAGTTTTATTTTATTTTCTCTATTGACTTCTTTACCTCTTATTATTTTTGTAATGGTTGCTCTTAAGCTAAACTATGCATTCTTAATTTATCAATGTGTACCTTGGTCAATATTTCACCATTTCACACTTTTGCCACTTTACACATTACATCTGATACTTCATACTCCATACTTCACATTTCTCACCTGACATTTCACAAACACAATTACATTAAAATGGCATAATTTTATTCATGATCCCTGTTGCCCTCTATGCTATTGTTGTCATGTCATTTGCTTCTACTTACCTCACAAACTCTACTTTACAACATATTATTTTTCCTTTAATCCATTAATTGTGTTTTAAGTAAATTGCAGGAAGAAAAAATAAAGTTTTTAACTTTTCCACCTATTTACCTTTTTATTTCTTTAGTGTTCCTCAATCTTTCCTGTTAGATATGAGTGTTCCCACTTGATATCATTTTCCTTCAATGTAAAAAATATTCTTTTTGTTTCTCACAGTGCAGATCTGCTAGAGATAAACTCTCAGCTTCCATTTATCTGAAAATGACTTTATTTCTACCATGTTCTTGAAGGATTTGCATTCTGGCCTTGATTTTTTTATGGTGAGATGTCAGTTAAATGTAGGGGAACAATGATGTAAATTGTTCCCCTACATCTAATGTGCCTTTACCTTTTCTGGTAACTTTCCAGATTTTCTCTTTAATTCTTATTTTCAGTAGTTTGATTATAATGCACTTAGGCGTGATTTTCTTTGTACTTATCCTGCTTAGATATACTGAACTTCTTGGATCCGTAAGTAATTGTTTAAATCAAATTTGATAATTTTTTAGCCATTATTACTTCAAATATTTTGGCCAGTTCTTATTGTCATATTTCTGTGACCCAAACTTCACACATTTTACATCACTTTATCCAGATTCCTGACTCTTTGTTAATTTAAAAAACTTTATCTTTATGTTCTTCAGATTAGAGATCTATTTATTTGCCCTCAAGTTCACTAACATTGTCATCTACACTCTGCTATTAAGACCACATTATGGATGTTTTTATTTATTATTATACTTTTAGGTTCTAGTATTTCCATTTGTTACTGTTTTGATTTTTATAGTTAACATGTGTTTTCTGAGATTTCCTAAATGGTGACTCATTAAGACCTTTTTTTTTTTTTTTTTTAGGCTAGGCTTGAATTTCATGTTGCTCTGCCATTGTGTGGAATTGTCCCCAAGCAGGTAATGTCATCTATGAATAATGATATCTTTCCTTCCTTCCTTCCCTCCCTCTCTCTTTCTTTCTTTCTTTCCTTCCTTCCTTCCTTCTTTCTTTTGTCTCCTTTATTCATGTCTTATTGCACTGGCTAAAACTTCCACTAAAATGTTGAAGAGAAATTAAGCTATCAGGCATTCTTGTCTTGTTCCTGGTCTTATGGGGAACACTTTCACTTTTTCACAGTAAAGTGTGATGTTTACTGTAAATTTAAAAAAATCAAATTAAAGATGTTTCCTTTCATTTCAAGTTTTCTATGAGTTTCTATCTTGACTGGATAGTGAGTGTCATCAAATTTTTTTTATGCATCATTTTATGTGATAAATAAGATCAATGAGATTTTGATGCTTAAATAAACCTTACATTATTAAACTGGCCAACTTTGTCATAAGATATTTTGTTTAGGATTTCTGAAACTTGGATGCTCTCTAATCTTGTTTTCAGGTAACATCTTGTAAGATTTAGATATCAAGGTTATGCTAGCCAGCAAAGAATCACCTGTATATCTTTTTCTATCACACGTTCCATTTTTCCTCTTGATGTATTTTTTGCATGCCTGGTAAGTTTGAATTGAATATGAGACACTGTGTATGAAAAAATTGCTGAGAATCTTGGTAACATCTTCCTCTAGAGATACTTCACCTTAATTTGTAATAGACAGAAAGTGAAGACAGTTTACCTCAATCAAACCAGAGAATGTGCTGGTACCAGACTAGATTATATTTTTCATAAAGACCCTGTCTATCCTTGGTTCACACCCTCTTCTGCTGTATAACTCTTCCAGGGTTTCAACTGATTGTTTACTGGGGTCTATCTTCTTTGGAAGATTCTAATCCTCAATTTTTGCTCTTCAGCATAGTGACACAGTTGAAAACTTGATTCTGCTTTTCAAAAGTTCTCTGCTTACCTTCTTAGCATTTTTCCCTTGAAGTTTATATATTTGGAAATGCATTTTGAGGGAAACCATAAGTATAAGTCTCAGTTCTGCACATCTCCTTCACTCTGGATCTTAGTTCCTTAAGTCCTAACTATCTTGGAAGTCCTGGGCTTTAGATTCCAATTTTTGTCTCTCTAGCCTTGGAAAATTGCCAGAAGCATTGTTAGCTGCTCTGATTCTTATCTGTGACCTATTTCCATATTCTCAGCCAAGTAACAGCAGATGCCACTATGAGAAAAGTGGCTTGCACAATGTCAACTTCCCACTCTCTAATTCACTTCCATCTAGAAACCTGGCTCTCTAATACCTTATTGCCTTGGAATTTCTCTAAAGGCTTCAAACAGAAGATTTTTATGTTTTATTTAACTTGTACATTTACTCTAAGAAGGAGCTTTGGTCTGTAGAATGGTAATTCATCATACCTGGCAATGAAAGAGGTTCGCTGCAGGAGTTTAATATTTCGTTGATAAATCCAAAGAAATATTTTTCTATTTATTGCTACTAATTAGAATCAAAAGCACATTTTCAAGTGCCTCACATGAATATCTGTGAGGGAAAGGAAGTTTGGGGACTCAGAATAGCATACTTTTGCATAAACAGGATTACAGTATTTATTGGAACTTGGAAGTATTCAGATACCATTTTCTTCTCAATTTTTTCCTTTCAGTTATATATAGTTCTATATAATTAACAACACAACTGTTTCAATATTCCTTCTGACAATGGGGATATAATAGTTTATTAATAGTACTTACATGTTACCATTTCATGATGCAATAGCTCTTGTCCATTTCCACTTTCGCATTTTCTTTCCCGTATAGAGACTGATTCCTAAATAGAAAACATCTTCTATGGGTATTCATAATGATATGTAAGTTCATGACATAGAAGAAGGCAATAAAAAGGAAGATAATAAAACCTCTAGGTTGAGAAATATCCTAGTATTTATGTCATATTATATTATTTATTGAACAAATATGTGATGTAGGATATTCATTTAAGCAATATATCCCAACAACCATAACCCCATATTATGAGGGAAACTGATTTTTAATTAAATCATTATAGGAAAGAGTCAACACAAAATTTCTTTAGCTATATATAAATACTAAAAATCTGAGCTTTAAATAAGGAAAAAAGAAATCCTATTAAAGAACTTGTTTACTGTAGCTGTTAATAATGGACTGTAAGTTATAATGCTATAAATAACAAAAGACAAACTATATAAAGAGAACTGGCATTGTAAAAGTATTCTAACACTTAGCTATGAATTAAGATCAGTAGAAATGTGGAATTTTTGTAAATCTTTGCAGTGTGCATTATTTTTTATCTCAGTTTAATGATTCTCTACTACTAGGGCAGGGAAGAAAGCAATTGCTGTCAACATCCTCACTCATTAAAGTATTGGGGAAAAAATCCAATAAACATGTTTGTTTTTTTCTTTTTCTATTGTCTTAATCATGAGAGGCTTTTCCCAATTTGTGCTGTGCCATCTTTGAATAATTTCTTCTTTATTCCCACAAATTCTACTCAACTTAGGAAATGGAGGAATTTAAAAAAGAGCTAATCAAAAGTTTTGATTCATCATAGTTAAAATTTAAATATTATCTTTTCTTAGAAAACGTTATTTATTAGACATCAAGGAATTCTAAACAAAAGTAAAACAATTTTTTATAAATTTCAAGCATGGATCACATCCTTCTGTAAATATTTTGACTTTTCCCTGTACTCAAGAGAAAATAAATCTCTAAAGATCGTATTTGTTTTCACTGCCAAATACGCTACTAGATCTTGGGTCTACACTGCTTCATATCTTGTGGTTCATTGTTGTTAAGGCAGTTTTCCTTTCAAAAACTCTCTTTGTATGTTATCCATATTGTTATCCCATAAGCAATTGACATTCCGAGGCATTTTATTCCTTTGGTCTTGGCTAACTATCCCCTAAAACATTTTATAAAAAAATATCATTTTAAAAATAAGAAGAAAGAAAGAAAAGAAAAGCCTGATACACTTGTCTAACTGGAATTCACAATCAAATTCAATCAGAAATATTTCACATGAAAATTTCACACATGCAATTTCTAAGGAGTATTCTGGGAGGTATATACAATATGTCCTAAAAGTACTGCAGCCTACAAAAAATAGAATGAATAAGTTAATTGGTTTAAAGAATAAATGAAACCACTCTTGGTAGCTGATGTTGGGGAACTGAGGGAAGTATTTTATAATTATCACTCAAATTTCTTTGGGAGTCAACATTATTTTTTTCTAGTGGAAGAAATAGTGGGTGTTATATTAATATTTACAAAGGACTTAAGTGACCACTCTTATTAGTATAAGCCTAGTATATCCAATTGAAAGGATAGTCCTAGGAATGTCAAATTACAAAGTTTAAATAAGTCTTAGTGATTTTTCTTGCACAGCTAAAATTCTTAATAGTTTAATTCAGGACAAATTAAATTCAGGGGCATAGAGCAAGATCAATTACACAGGATTCTGAGAAATTGTAAGGGTATAAAACAGCCTGGAATTTCTAGTTAAAATGGCAGAAGAAAATTTTCCTTCCCTCTGCTTCTTCAAATCTCACCATCAAGAAAAAACAACGAATGATAGAAGAAAACATTCCATCACATGGGCAGCAAGAAAACTGTCATGACTCAAAGAACAATTTTTTTAAGATCACTTGCCAAATACTGTTAAATGATAATCAAAACGAGGGATCAGGGACTATATACAGATTTTCCCATAGTTAAGATGGCATACCAAATGATCCTGATTAATTATGAGTTCTAGGGTTGTCTAGAAACATGAAAAAAATGTCCCAGTGAAGATGTAGTTTGATATCTCAGAATGGTGGGGAAGGAAGAGATGAAAGACCAAAAGGAAAAAAAAGTGTGTACAAAAAACATCAAAACAAAATAGAGGCTGTGAATTTCTTCAGATTCTTCTAGGTCTTCCAGCCACCACATGCCCAGTTTGACCCAACATGACTTTCTACTAGCAGCAATTAACATTCAAAGATCAATAATATCATGCATACATCAATCACTACCATCATACAGTCCCAATATAACAAAGAATTTATTTATGGAAATTTTATAAGCAGAGAACTAGTACAGTGAGTATAGACACCATACCCCCATACTTTCATTTTTCTCTAACCTGGGATGGACATAGATGTCTTTATGCATCAAAGTCAAAGTTATAGGAGGGAGGGTCTGGCTAGGTTAACATGTTGCACATACAACTGAGTAGTCCATGAGTGAGCATGCACCTAACACCATGCTACATATTTATGGGTAAGCTTAGCATTGGATCTGGGAACACCTAGTTTCTCTAAATTAGGAGTAGACAAACTTTTTCTGTAAAGGGCCAAATAGCATGTATTTTATGCAGAAATAGCTTCTGTGGGCCATATGTTCTCTGTTGCAGCTACTCTACTCCACTGTGGCACTATGAAAGCAGCATAGACAGTACATGAATAAATGAGCTGGACTGTTTTTTAATAAAGCTTTATTTAGGGACAGTAAAATTTGAATTTCATATAACTTTCATGCTTCATGAATTATTATTCTTTTTTGGATTTTTTTCAACTTCATAAAAATGTAAAAACTATTCTTAGCTCATATTCCATTCAAAAACAGCCAGCTGGATTTAGTCTTTCGGTTATAGTGTTTGTTGATCTCTAAACTAAGCAACAAGAAATATATCAAGTGATCTCTGGGCTCTGGGACAAAGCTAGGGAGTATGCATTTCAAAGCTCAAGATGTGCAAATGAAAAGCCCTGGAAACAGATTGCATACCAGGAATGCTGACCAGAGCTAAAGACCTTGGGTCTCTGCAGCCCAGTCCAGTCCACTGAACCAGCTGTCAGATCAGCTCTTAAAAGGGGGAAGGACCCCAGGGCCATCCAGATGTGTCTCTCAAGTAACCATAAAAGCTCTAATATAATAAACCACACCTTAAATAAAGTGTGCTTTTAAAATAAGATTAAAATGTGCTTAAAGAAACTGATAAAGAAGAGATATCATAAAATGAATTATTCAAAGAAACACAGGTACTGTCAAAAAAAAAAAAAATAGAAAGAAATCACGGGTAGCATAATTACCTTAAATTTTAAAAATGGGAAAAGAGTCACAAGTATTCATATGAAGGACTCTAAAAGGGAGAAAGGATTGAAAATTGCGCTTATAGATCTTAGAAAAGAAATTCAAGTGAACAATAAAAATATAATGGTTCTGAAAGTCACATTAAAAACATCACATAAAAATGAACATCACTGAAAACAAAGTCAAAAGTACAGTGGAGGGCTTCCCTGGTGGTGCAGTGGTTGAGAATCTGCCTGCCAATGCAGGGGACACGGGTACGAGCCCTGGTCTGGGAAGATCCCACATGCCGCGGAGCAACTGGGCCCGTGAGCCACAATTACTGAGCCTGCACGTCTGGAGCCTGTGCTCTGCAACGAGAGGCCGCAATAGTGAGAGGCCCGCGCACCGCGATGAAGAGTGGCCCCCACTTGCCACAACTAGAGAAAGCCCTCACACAGAAACGAAGACCCAGCACAGCCATAAATAAATAAATTTAAAAAAAAAGTACAGTGGATATTATTCCTTTTTCTAATTCTTTTAGGTGTTAGGTTAGGTGGTTTATTTGAGATTTTTCTTGTTTCTCAAGGAAGGCCTGTATGGCTGTGAACTTCCTTCTTAGAATTGCTTTTGGTGCATCCCATTGATTTTGCAAAGTTGTGTTTTCATTTTTGTTTGTCTCAAGGTATTTTCTGATTTCTTCTTTGATTTCATCATTGACCCATTGGTTTTTAGTAGCATGTTGTTTAGTCTCCATGTGTTTGTTCTTTTCCTGCTTTTCTTTCTGCAGTTGATTTCTGGTTTTATACTGTTGTAGTCAGAAAAGATGCTTGAAATAATTTCTATCCTTTTAAATTTGTTGAGGCTTATTTTGTGACCTAGTATGTGGTCTATCCTAGAGAACTTTCCATACATGCTTGAAAATAATGTATATTCTGGGATTTTGGGGGTTTAGTGTCCAGTAGATAGAAAGTCTAACTGGTCTATTGTATCACTTAAGACCTCTGTTACCTTATTGATTTTCTGTCTGGATGGTCTGTCCATTAATGTCAGTGGGGTGTTAAAGTCTCCTACTATTACTGCATTATTGTCAACTTCTCCCTTTATGTCTGTTAATATATACTTTATATATTTAGGTGCTCCTATACTGGGTGTATATATGTTAGTGAGTGTAATAGCCTCTTCTTGTACTGACTCTTTTATCATAATACCTATTTGTCTTTCTTTATGGCCTTTTTTTAAAGTCTATTTCATCTGATATGACTATTGCTACCTCTGCCTTCTTGTTACCATTTTGCATGAAATATCTTTTTCCATCTCCTGACTTCTAGTCCCTGCATATCTTTCATCCTCAAGTGTGTCTCATGTAGGCAGCATACTATAGGTTCTTTTTTTAAAATCAAATCTGTCACTCTATGTCTTTTGATCAGAGCATTTAGTCCAATGACATTTAAATAATTATTACTTTAATAATAGGTGTGTACTTATTGCCATTTTAATCCTTGTTTTCCAGTTGTTTTTGTAGTTCTTCTTTGTTTATTTCTTCTTTTTGTTTTTCCTTTTGTGGTTTGATGATATTCTTCTGTAGTATGCTTGAGTTCCTTTCTTTTTGGTCTTTGTGAATCTACTGTCTGTTTTTGATTTGTGGTTACAATGAAGTTCAAGTATGTTGACCCACAACTATGCTGATACCTAAATGACTTTAAACTGATAGTCATTCAAGTTCAAACACATTCTAAAATATCTACATTTTAATACTTCTCTCCCCCACATTTTGTGATTTTGATGTCCTCATGATGTCTTCACGCTTATCCTTTTACTGTTTATTGTAGTTATAATCGCTATTACATCTTTTTGATTGTTTCTTAATTTACGTACTGGCTTATTTAAGTGATCTTCAGTCCTTACTGTATATGTCTTTCCTGTTGTGATTTTTTTTCTTTCCTACATATTCTTTCTTCCTTTCTATTTAGATAAAACCTTTCAGTGTTTCTTTTAGGGTAAGTTTAGTACTTCTGAATTCTTCCAGTTTTTGCTTGTCTGAGAAATTCTTTATCTTTCCTTCTATTCTAAATGATGATCTTGCTGGGTAGAGTAACCTAGGTTGCAGATTTTTCCCTTTCAGGACTTTTAATATATCATGCCACACGCTTCTAGCCTGCAAAGTCTCTGTAAAGAAATCAGCTAACAGCCTAATGGAGATTCCATTGTAAATAATTCTTTGTTTTTCTCTTGCTGCCTTTAGAATCCTCTCTTTATGTTTAACTTTTGTTATTTTAATTATGATATGTCTTGATGTGGTCTGTTTTGAGTTCATCTTGTTTGGGACCCTCTGTGCTTCTTGTACTTGGATATCTGTTTTCCTTATTTAGGTTTAAGTTTTCAGCAGAAGGAAGGAAATAATAAAGATCAGAGAAGAAATAAATAAAATAGAGATGAAAAAAAACAGTGGAAAAAAATCAGTAAAACCAAGATCTGGTTTCTTGAAAATATAAACAAAATTGGCAAACCACCAGCCAGGCTCAACAAGAAGAAAAGAGAGAAGACCCAAATAAACAAAATAAGAAATGAAAGAAGACAAATAACAACCACAGGAAAATACTAAGAACAGCTATGTGCCAACAAATTGGACAACCAGAAGAAATGGACAAGTTTCTAGAAACATACAGCCTGCCCAGACAGAGTCAAGAAGAAACAGATAATTTGAATAGAATGATCACTACAAGTGAAATAGAACCTGTAATTTTAAAAAATGACCTGCTAACAAAAGTCTAGGACTGGATGGCTTTACTGGGGAATTCTACCAAACATACAAAGAAGAAATTATACCTATTTCTTCTCAAACTATTCCAAGAGCCTGAAGAGGAGGGAATACTCCCAAATTCATTCTATGAGGCCACCATCACCTTGATACCAAAACCAAGACAAAAACACTACAAAAAAAGAAAGAAAGAAAGAAAATTACAGGCCAGTATCTTTGATGCATAAAGATGCAAAAATCCTCAACAAAATATAAGCAAACTGAATCCAACAATACATAAAAAGAATCATACACCATGACCAAGTTGGAGTCATTCCAGGGTCGTAAGGATGGTTCAACATATGCAAATCAATCAGTGTGATACATCTCATTAACAAAAGGCACAGAAAAAACATTTGATAAAATTCAAGATCCAGTCATGATAAATCTCTCACCAAAGTGAATATAGAGGGAACATATCTCAACATAATAAAGGCCATTTATTACAAACCCAAAGAAAACATAATACTCAGTGGTGAAAAGCTGAAAACCTTCCCACTAAACTCAGAAACAAGACAAGGATGCTCACTCTCACTACTTCTTTTCAACATAATACTAAAGTCTTAGCCACAGCACTCAAACAAGTAAAAGAAACAAAGGTATCCTACTTGGAAGGAAAGAGGTAAAACTGTCACTATTTGCAGATAACATAATACTCTAAATAGAAAACACTAAAGCCTCCACACAAAAACTACTAGAACTAATAAATGAATTCAGCAAGGTGGAAGGATATGAGATTAATATACAAAAACCTGTTGCATTTCTTTATACTAATAATGAACTATCAAAAAGAGAAAGTAAAAAGACAATCCTGTTTAAAATCACATCCAAAAAAAAAAAAAAAAAAACCTAGGAATAAACTTAACCAAAGAGTTAAGCTGAAAACTATAAAACATTGATAAAGGAACAGAAGGTGATCAAAGAAATGGAAAGATATCCCATGCTCTTGGATTGGAAGAATTAATATTCTTAAAAAGGCCATACTACACAAAGCAATCTGCAGATTTAATGCAATCTCTATCAAAATACCCAAAACATTTGTCACAAAACTAGAACAAATAATCCTAAAATTCATATGGAACCACAAATGATCCAGAATTGCCAAAAAAAATCTTGAGGAAAAAGAACAAAACTGGAGGTATAACCTTTCCAGACTTCAACCTATACTACAAAGCTACAGTAATCCAAAGGGCATGGATTGGCATTAAAAACAGAGATCAACGGAACAGAATAGAGAGCCCAGAAATAAATGCACACACACTTATGGTCAATTGATTTATGACAAAGGTGGTAAGAATATATGACGGAGAAAAGACAGTCTCTTCAACAAGTGGAGTTGGACAGCTACATGTAAATCAATGAAATTAGAACACTCCTTCACACCATGTAAAAAAATAAACTCAAAATGGTTTAAAGACCTAAATTTAATACATGACACCATAAAACTCCTAGAAGAGAACATAAGCAAAATACCATTTGACATAAATTGTACCAATATTTTCTTAGATCACTCTCCCAAGGTAATAGATATAAAAGCAAAAGTAAACAAATGGGACCTAATCAAAATTAAAAGCTTTTGCACATCAAAGGAAACCATCAACAAAATGAAAAGACAACCCACAGAATGGGAGAAAATATTTACAAATGATGCAATCAACAAGGAGTTAATATCCAAAATATACAGAAGGTCATATAACTCAATACTGACAAAACAAACAACCCAATCAAAAAATGGGTAGAAGACATAAATAGACATGTCTACAAAGAAGACATACAGATGGCCAACAGGCACATGAAAAGATGCTTCTCATTGTTATTTATTAGAGAAATGCAAATCCAAACCACAATGAGGTATCACCTCACACCTGTAAGAACGGCTATCATTAAAAGGTCTACAAATAATAAGAGCTGGAGAGGGTGTGGAGAAAAGGGAACCCTCCTACACTGGGTGGGAATGTAAATTGGTGTAGCCACTATGGAAAGTTATATGGAAGTTCCTTAAAAAACTAAAAATAGAGCTACCATATGATCCAGCAATCTCACTCCTGGGTATATATCCAGAAAAAATGAAAACTCTACTTTGAAAAGATACATGCACCCTCAATGTGCATAGCAGCACTATTTACAATAGCCAAGACATGGAAATAATCCAAGTGCCCATCAACAGATGATTGGCTTAAGAAGATGTGATGTATATATACAATTGAATATTACTCAGCCATAAAAAGAATGAAATATTGGCCTTTGCAGCAACATGAATGCTTAGTGAAATAAGTCAGACAAAGACAAATATCATATGATAACACTTATGTGTGGAATCTAAAAAATAATACAAATGAATCTATATATAAAACAGAAACAAACTCACAAACATAGAAAACAAACTTATGGTTATCAAAGGGGAGGTGGGGGAGGGACAAATTAGGAGTATGGTATTAAAAGATACAAACTACTACATATAAAATAAATAAGCAACAAGGATTTACTGTATAGCACAGGGGATTATATCCAATATCTTGTAATAACCTATAATGCAATATATTCTGCAAAAAAACAAAAACAAATCACTATGCTGTATCCCTGAAATTAACACAATATTGTAAATCAACTAAACTTCAATTTTTAAAAAAGTATCATGTGATAGACTAAAGTAAATCTCATAAATAAAACAGTAGAAAACAAAACAAAACATGAACATGACTATGGAGAAAATTATGGCTACCACAAAGGATACTGAACTATATATAACTTGTTTTCATAAAAACAGAACAAGTATCACAAAATTCAAGTACACAGTTAACCTGTCCTGAAGTATGTTAGGCTTGAATCTACTGATTGAGTCTCACAGTGTTCCAGGAAAAACGGATACAGAGAGATTGATATAAGTACACACATATATTCTGGCAAATTCCTCAGCCTTTAAGGATAAAAAAGAATCATATGGGGATTCGTGAATGAATGAAAGAACAAGTCACATTCAAAGTGGAATGTCAGGTGGTCTTTAGAGGTCTCCAATGAAATACTTAGTTCTAGAAAAAGTGTAGAAATACTTATACATTTCTAAGAAAAAGTGTTACCCCAAGTTTGTTAGTAAATGTCTTTTACATTTAAAGTAAAAGATAGAACTTCTCACTCTTGCATAATGATATTTAGTCAAACAAGAGATAACACAAAATAAAAAGCTTACGAAAATAGAAACTGTAGAAAAGCATGGTTAGTGAGAGTTGAATTCACTTATGCGGACACTGAAGATTAAAGAACTAATGTAATTACAGTTACATAATCTAATGTGAATGTTATACTTCTTGGAAATGTTAAAATGATAATATAATTAAAAATGAAAGCTAAAAGATCAAATGTGGGAGGAAGTATGAGTGATATTTTTCTCATATTTCTTATCAGGGAGTCAAATATTTTTCAAGCTTGAAATGTATAGTTAAAAATAACTCTTTTCAGACATGTGCTCAAAATATTATTACCGCCCATGTACAATTTCTCAGTAAGTATTATTGAGTGTACTCCCTGAAGAGGAGGAAGTAAATAAAAAAGATCAGGAAACGAGATACGTAATGGATAACTGTCACTGTGACCATCCTATACTTCAAAATTCCAACAAAATGATGAAGTCCCATTTTATGAGTCCCATCTTCCCCTAGGTACAATCCAGAACCCTTGCTTCTCTAGCTGCCATGGAGCTAGAGTACAGCAGGCAAATGGCCTAGGATCTACTAGACAGAAGCTTTCACAGGAGTCTTCAATTCCAAAAAAATGGACACAAGAAATGTAACAAACCCAGCTGTGTTTAGTTTTGTTATTTCTGTGTTTGTTTGTTTTCTGGAATAGATGGCCAAATATGTTCAGATTTTAGTAACACTTGGCAAATAGCATTTCTAGTATCTCAGATGTGAATGGTAGAAGTGGTGGTAGTGTCTTCTTAGTCATATTTGATCTTTGATATGGTTCTGCATATTCTTCATTGAATATTAGTCATGAACCTGGTCCCCCAGCTCTCTCCCAACTATTCTGTACGCTACATAATGCCTTTTACTAAACTGGAAATTATGCTAAAGGTAGAAGACGCTAAATTTTGTTATTCTCAATTTAAAAGCTATCTTTAACAGGTATGTCTTGCATACATGTACATGTACATGTGCTGCACACACATACACATAAGCTTCAGTAATTCTTTGTCTCACTTGTTTCTTTTTCTTCAATTAAAGTTAAATACAGTTAAGCTTAATTTTAAGTTTAAAACACTCCACATGATACCATTGCAATGTCTAAACTATTCCTATCTTTTAGATGGCTTGTGTGTGAATAAAGGGAGACTGGGTTGATGGTCACTAAAACTAAATGCTAGGTGATGGGTGGTAAGATTCATAGTAAGTTTTTGTTTTGTTTTCTGGAAATTTCCATCTTGCTTTGTTTTTTCTTCTTTTTATATATATGAATAGGCATTTTTTATAAAGGCAATAAAATGATTGTACTAAAAACTGGTATAAATGAACAGTTCCATTCAAAGTATTTATTGCACATTTAAGAAATATTTTTCCCTGTGTAGGCAATTCATCACATGTGAGGGTACATTTATATGTATATAAATGTGTTTGTGTGTGTGTTATTTAAGGATCACTGGAAACTAGCCCACTATTTGACAAAATGTTTTGCTGTCTTTATTATGTATTCATACCTCATATATGTATCTGAATAGAAATTGAGAAATAAATGTAGAGGTCAGGATTTCATATAACCATTCCTCATCACAACAAAACTTAACACCTGTGTATATGTATGTACTTTTATATGATATATATGAAATTTTGGAAAGAAAATAAGACAATTTAACATTCATTGTTCTAATGTGACAAAGCTTTCCTCTTCACAAAGAAGTCAGAAATAAGATAGAAAACATAAATTTATTTTCTTTTCAGATCCAAAGTCATGTGTATCTACAGAAGCTTATCTCCTGTAGTAATATGAAATGCTAAGTACTCTATACCCAAGAAGAATCTGAAAGAGAGATTGCACTCTACATAATTATGTAAATGGATTTTTTTAAGAAAAAGGAAAAAGCAGAAATGACAATATGCTAATAGGCCAGCAGCATTGAATATGCTGAGGATTATTAAAAAACGAAGTGCTTGTTCATGCCCAGAGCCTTTTTCTACTTAATACTTTTTCATGGCACCTCCAAAGGCAGTATTCAAGAAAGAAGGCCCTCAAGTCATAATTACCATAATTATGCTTTTTCATCTTAAAATCCTTTACACAACCCTAGAATAAATATTATATGTAGTATATAGTATCATAATTAAAGTAAATGTTCAAAGAAATGATGCTTTGATTGCTGTTTGCCACATAGTCTATCTAATGAGCCAGAACTACACAGTGTATATGTGTGTTATGTGTCTATTTGTTATTATTATTAGCATGGTGGCTTTGACTAATCTTAATTAAAAATCTGCATAAAATATTTCTATCCCGTTGTATAGAATGCACTAGAAATATATAATGAAAGTTAATATTGGAAGCAGGGAATAATTTAGACTATTGCCAAAGAAATGCTTTAAAAGAAAGCTTTCAAATGGAGATAAGGCTTGTAAAAGAACATCAGAGATTAGCAGGAGCTGTGAGCTCTTTGCTCGGCCATGTGAATATATTGTTTAATTATGGATCAAGTTTAGTCTTTAGTTGCTTGACCACTGTGGATTATTCTTTCCATTTTCTTCTATGAAATCATGCTGAGCTGGGTGATATATAGATAAAACTTGATATTATTCACCCGCCTATATTCTCTGGAGAACATCAAAACTGGGTAAGAGGTTTGGGGGAGGTGCAGAAAGACCTTTAGAAGGCTTTGATTTTGAGTAAAAAGAGAAATTCAATTCTTATTATTCTAAAACAAAATACAACTCACTCTGCGCAAAAAGATTTAAGAACCAGAGATAATATATTTTTGCGGGCTTAAGTCCATGAAAAAAAGTGACCAAAATACAAAAATGAAATTGTCTTTTTGCTGCTAACACTCATAGTTCAAAGAGTAGCTGAATATGGTATCTGTATAATGGAGACTTATGGGGAAATCATCTGCTATGCCTCTGAAAAGCAGAACACAAATTTAAAAAGGGAATTGGGAAACAATTCTTGTATTTTCACCTTTTTCAGAATGTCATAACCAAAATAATGGCTGGCTTCTTCTTGAACGAAGCAAAAATATTTTATTTCTAAAGTCCAGAATCTCTGTTTGTAGCTAATAATAAACAAAAGTAATTTACCTTTTTTTTTTTTCAGAAGGTGGCAATCTTGTGTGACGGGAAGATATTTAAAATGGGAGTGAGAAAATGTGGGCGTTAGCTCCTTATTTGCCACTAAAAAGCTATGTGTTTTGTGGTCAGTTTGTTGGGGTTTCCATTCCATACCTACAAAATGAAGTAGCTAACTAAAGTTCTGGAAACACCAAAATATCATGATTCTAAGATTATACTTGTTTGTAGTTCCTTTCTCATTCTCCTTTAACCTCTCTTCAATCAGGCTTTTGCCCTTCCCACTTCATTAAAACTGCTCTTGTTGAGATACACAATAATATCCGTATCACTAACTACAACAATCCTTTCTCAGTCCTCTTAGTATTTGATGTATCTCTGTTCTCTTTCCACTGGTAAATTGTATTTTCTTTGCAGCAGTCAAGACGATCTTTCTTCTTCTTTTTCCTCTTCTTCCTGTCCTTCTTCTCCTTCAACACTTTCTGTTCAACAAATTTTTCTAAACTTTTTATACTATTTTCAACAAACATTCTGTGGGTAGGGCCTTTGCCACCGAGTGAGTTTTGAGTCAAGTCAAATAAAGACAAGTCCTTTAAAATGAGCTTTTACAGAGAGCTGTCATGCAACTCGACGAGTGACAGTTCTTTAGTGATATGGATTTTAGGGCAGCTTCAGAGAGATTTTGTCCCTAAAGTGGTTGCTAGACTCTGGTTTTCACAGCTATTATGGCTGTGAGGCTAATTATTTTCAAGGATTCTATCAAGCTGGGAAGAAGGGCGTGGCTATAAGGCAAGTTCATCTAGCATTATCTGCTGTTCATACTGAGATTCAGCCATTTTTCTTGAATAAATATTCCTTGACTCTTGTAAGATTTGGGTTAATTTGAAGAGTTCAGGAAAATGTTGATTCTGACCATTTTGCACTGTTCTTAGTACTTTTATGGAGAAAAGGATTTTCAGAGTTTCTTAATCTGCCATTTAGAAATGCTTTCCTACAACTAAGTGAAGGACTTATTCCCAAAACTTGATTTTAGCTCATGTTTTCAAGATTGCTGAAATGGTGCAGAAAACCTCAAGCAGAAAAAAATAACAAAAGAACTAGACCCTGATGCATCATACTCAAGCAGCTGAAAATCAAAGAGAAAGAGAAAGTCCTCAAGGAAGTCAGAGAGAAAAAAGAAACTTTACATACAAATGAACAATGTTTTTCACCAGAAACTATACAAGCCAGGAGACAGTAGAGTAACATCTTTAAGGCAGCGAAAAAATTTTAGAAGTCATCCTAGTATTCTATTCCCAGTGAAAATATCTATTGAAAACAAAGGACAAATAAAAACTTTTTATGACAAATAACAGCTGAGGAAATTCATTATTAGGAGTGCTGCTGAATATTCTATCACCTGTGAAATTTATTTTTGGTTTGTTTTTCATGAAGTCCTTTTTTAAAAATTAAACTCTTTGTTTTGAGACAGATTCACATGTAGCTGTAAGAAATAATACAGAGATATCCTGTGTACCCTTTAGCAAGTCTCCTCTAGTGGTAACATCTTGCAAAACTATACTACAAGCAAGATACAGACATTGATATAGTCAATGTAAGACACAGTTCCATCTCCAAAAGGATGTCTTATAATGACATTTCATAGTCACTCCTCTCACCATCCCCAACCCCTGACAACAATTAACCTATTCTCATTTCTATAATTTTGCCTCTTTAAGAATGTTATATAAAGGGGATCAAAATAATTTTCAAGATTGGCTTTTGTAACAGCATAATTATCTCAAAATCCATACAAATTGTTCCATGTATCAAAAGTTTATACTTTTTTATTATTGAATAATATTCCATGCCATAGATGTATCACTGATAATTTAACCAGTCACCTATTGAAAGACATCTGGGTTGTTTCCAGTTGGGGCTATTTTGAATGAAGCTGTTATGGATTATTTATATATGGGCTTCTGTTTGATCATGGATTTCATTTCTCTGTGATAAAGGCCCAAGAGATCAATTGCGGCATCATATGAGAGTTACATGTACAGTATTAAAGGAAAGTGTTAAACTGTTTTCCAAAATTAATTACCAATTTCCATTCCTAACAACAGTGTAGGAGGGTTCCCTTTTTCCATACCCTCTCCAGCATGTATTATTTGTAGACTTTTTGATGATGGCCTTTCTGACTGGTGTGAGGTGATACCTCATTATAGTTTTGATTTGCATTTCTCTAATAATTAGCAATGATGAGCATCTTTACATGTGCCTGTTGATATTGAGCTGTATAAGCTGTTTATATATTTTGGATATTAATCCCTTGTTGGTCGCATTGGTCATCTCAATAGATGCAGAAACAGCTTTTGATAAAATTCAACATCCATTCATGATGAAAACTCTTCAGAAAGCAGGTGGAGAAGGAACATACCTCAACATAATAAAGGCCATGTATGACAAACCCACAGCTAAGATCATACTCAATGGTGAAAAGCTGAAAGCCCTTCCTCTAAGATCAGAAACGAGACAAGGATTCCCACTGTCGTCACTTTTATTCAACATAGTTTTGGAAGTCCTAGCCACAGCAATCAGAGAAGAAAAAGACCTAAAAAGAATACAAATTGGAAAGGAAGAAATAAAACCGTCACCATTTGCAGATGACATGATCCTATACATAGAAAATCCTAAAGACTCCACAAGAAAACTACTAGAGCTCATCAATGAATCTGGTAAATTTGCAGGATACAAAATTAACATACAGAAATCTGTTGCATTTCTAAACACTAACAATGAACTATCAGAAAGAAAAATTAAGGAAACAATCCCATCAAAAAAATAGAATACCTAGGAATAAACTTACCTAAGGAGGTAAAAAAAACCCTATACTTGGAAAACTGTAAGATGCTGATGAAAGAAACTGAAGATGATCAAACAGATGGAAACAAACACACATACCATGTTCTTGGATTGGAAAAATCAAAATTGTTAAAATGACTTTACTACCCAAGGCAGTCTGCAGATTCAGTGCAATGCCTATCAAATTACCAACAGCAGTTTGCACAGAACTAGAATTTTAAAAAGTTAAATTTGTATGGGAACACAAAAGACCCTGAACAGCCACAGCAATTTTGAAAAAGAAGAACAGAGCTGGAAGAATCATGCTCCCTGACTTCAGACTATACTACAAACCTGCCTCACTCTTATAAGAACCCTTGTGATCACACTGGGCCCTCTTAGATAATCGAGGATAATCTCCTCATTTCCAGATCCTTAATTTAATCACATCTGCAAAGTCCCTTTTACCAGGTAAGGTAACATATTTGTTATGTTAATGCCCATACTTATTCTGGGCATTAGAATGTAGACATCTGTGGGGGACATTATTCAACCTCCCACACCACCTTTCAGAGTTCTCCTCTGGTTGTCTTGTACTGCTTTTAGGGTATGTAGTTACACTTAGTGGAGAGGAGCAGGAAGAGATGAGTCTTAAGACTACATGTTTGTGTCCCTCCCAAAGGCATATGTTGAAATCCTAACTTCCAATGTGATAATGCTAGGACCTGAGGACTTTGGAAGGTAATTAGATCATGAGGGCTTTGCCTTCATGAATGGGATTAGTGCCCATATAAGAAAGACACCCCAGGGAGGATCCCTAACCTCTACAGCATGTGAGGACACGGTGAGAAGATGGCAGTCTGCAACCTGGAAGAGGGTCCTCACCAGACCTCATACTTCCAGCCTCTAGAACTGTGAGAAATGAATTTCTATTGTTTAAAAACCACCCAGTCTGTGGTACTTTGTAATAGCAGCCTGAACCAAGACAACGAGTATATGCCATTTTGCTTGGACTGGCAGTAAAATATTATTTTTGTCTCTAGCTTTGTGTCAAATTCAAAACTTACAAGTAGGGGCTTCCCTGGTGGCGCAGTGGTTGAGAATCTGCCTGCCAATGCAGGGGACACGGGTTCGAGCCCTGGTCTGGGAAGATCCCACATGCCGCAGACCGGCTGGGCCCGTGAGCCACAACTACTGAGCCTGCGCATCTGGAGCCTGTGTTCCGCAACAAGAGAGGCCGCGATAGTGAGAGGCCCGCGCACTGCGATGAAGAGTGGCCCCCGCTTGCCGCAACTAGAGAAAGCCCTTGCACAGAAACGAAGACCCAACACAGCCAAAAATAAATGAATAAACAAATAAATAATAAAAATAAAGGAATTCCTTAAAAAAAAAAAAAAAACTTACAAGTACCTGTTCTGTGTGTTTGTATTTAATTGAAATCACTGTTCAAAATATTGAATAAGACAAGGCCAAACACAGAGTCATATGGCACAGCTTGGGACTGTCTCATTCCATTTTGATCTTATTACACTATGTTTGAGAAGTATGAATCCATTTGTTTGTATCATCACCAAGTTAACCCTTCTCCATTTTTTCTCTACATATAAAAAAATATTTTGCAGGATGCCCTACTGAAATCACAATGATGATAGCATTGTCTCATAAATAGACCAGGTAATCCCACAAAAAATAAATTCTCCTACGTGTGATTACACCTTTCTTTTTTAGTAGAATCTAAATACCTTTTTTTAAATCTAAATCATTCCAAATTCTCTGCTTCATAAGATAATATAGATTATGGCAGAAATAGTCACTTCACTCTTCTGAAATATCCCAAATCCATCTTCTTTCCCCTTTTGAAATTGTGGATTAGTACTCTGATTGCATCTTTGAAACTTCTACACTTTGATCCTGAACACTGTTAATGACACTTCTCACATCAAATTTTCAGATTCTTGCCTCTTGAGATGTCAATTCTTAGTCTGCAGAGAGATGTAATTTTAAAATAACCAAGTCCCTTTATTAACTCCATGTTTTATCTTAGTGTTGAAATTTCTCCTATAAAAATCATATTTATTCTACTACTTTTCTAGTTTTGAAATCACTCTCACTACCTGAACTCCTCATCCATCTATTCCCTCCACCTGTGTGGTATACTTGAAAGGTGACAGGCACAGTGCTAGACCTACAGCATATAAAGGACAATAAATTGATAATTTGGTAAACATTCTAGTCATCTGTTAACAGTGTACCATTTTCCGCCAGCAGTGATCCTATCCCTTCTTTGTTCACAGTCTGTCTTTGAACATAGCTTGCCAAGCCTTTCCTTGTCTTTAGCAGTTCCACAAGCCTCAGTAACTCTGGCCTGGAACCGTTCTGACACTGTTCTTCCAAGTCTAGGCAGCTCTTTTGTTTTCATTCCCCGCCCTATGCCCCTCCTTCCACCTCTTCTACATGTTCTTTTATATTCCCAGTTCTTGATAAAGCTTCTTATGCAGCTAACTTAGTTCCCTTAGAAATATTTTCTCACTTGTTTGAAAGGATAATGTATAAACTGAAGTTCATTTTTCTACCATGCCCCTTGAGCAACATTCCCTTTTAAGGCTCACACAGAAGGAAAACCTGATTTTTTCCTTTAAGTACTTTTGAAGTCTACTTTTTAAATATCTTAGTCCCATGTCTGGTTATGGCCAGCACTTATTTCCACTTAACCACTTCTCATCATGAACAATGTCTTGCTTTTTGAGCAGCATTAGATTATCAGAGCAGCATTTTAATTTCTTCATTTGTCTTTAGAAAAGTAAAAAGAATATCTTAGATCCACTTTCTTCAGCACAATTAGATTCCCAGATGGTTTAAACTTATCATGACTTTTTCTTAATTGTGTTTGTATTTTTTTTCTGCTGTTTATAGTAAAAATCATGTTTAATTATAAGCTCAATTATTTTCTCAAAATACCTTTCCTAAATAAAGACCTCGAAACCATTCTTCCACCAGTTCCCTTTCCTAAATATTATAAAATTTCCACAGATACAAAGAGCCATGTTTTGTTTTTGGCTCTACTTAGAGCAAACCAGCTGTCTGCAGAGCTATCAGCAGGGTTTATTTTTCTTGGCTTAAATACAAACCTCTAGTTATTAATATGGGTGTGAGTTCTTCTTGCTGACAATTTAAGATAAAGTAAATTGGAAGTGACATAAAAGAGCATGTGTGTGTTAATGTGCATCACCAAGGTTCTTTCCTGACATCCTGAAAGGTCTTGTCTGGATGGCCCACACTGGCGACCATCGCAAGTAACCTCATGCTCTAAAGGGTGGGCATTCTCATTGATCTGTAAAAGTGACAGATGCAGCATATGATTGTAAATTAGCAATGTGAAGCTAGTCCCAAGAAATCTCCAAGCAGGCTCCACCACCAACCTCCTACCCCCAGAAATTATTTGGCTGCTTCTCAAGCTTTTAACATTTCCTCCGACTTACTGCAGTGAGTCCTTTGGGTTTCAGTGTATCTCTTTTTTCTCCTTTCTCCTTGGTCATTCAAACCAAAAATAGTCTAACCATTGAAAATTATCTTACCATTATAAGCGTTCTTTTCTCTTTACCTTTTTGTGGCCCTGAATAAATTTTTTGGATACCGTCCACATCATAGTGCTTCACAAATTTTAGTGTGTATAAAAATCATCTAGGGTACTTATTAAAACTGCAGATTTCTAAGTCTCCTGTCCAGAGATTCTGATCCAGCAGGTCTGGCAGGCAGCCTTGATTATCTGTACATTTCATGTACTCCCCATGTGACCTTTATGCAGGTGGTCTGTGGACTGCCTTTCAGAAGCATCCGATTCAATTCTTAACCTCTTTTCAAGCTTAAATTATGTGTTTCTATCTATTTTTAGCTAGTTTACATTTTCCTTAGGCAACGGTTTTAATAGTGAAGGTTGTCATCCTCACTTTCTGTGGTTCCACCAGTTTGAAATGAGCTCCCTTGAAACCTGAAGCACTTCACAGTGTAATAGGGAGGAAACAAGAGTACAAGAGGCACAGACACTGATCACAGGCTCTGCACTTCATGCTCTCCCATTTTATGTCTATGGTGGAGTGTGTTTAGAATGCATTTCAGCCCACCCTTGATAATAGCAACATTTCACTCTTGAGAGATTCCTCATTTAAATATTTTACATCAAATTAGATAATACTTTACATAGGCACATTTTTTAAAAAGAGCATGTTCATATAAAATATTTAAATACTATTAAATTTATAAGGCAACTAATGCCATGGCACCTTAATCAAAAGCAAAATACCACATGATGAAATGTCATGACTTAAAATGCATAGGGACAAACTTTGGCCCAGACTAAATGTCAGCAGTAAAATACTTGACAATGAAATGAGCAAGACCAAAGGTCAGGCTTCCATAAAAATCCCATTCTAGTTCCAGCTTCATTTTAAATCATTTCAGATTACATATGGTAAGTTGTCTATATTTTCAAGTGAGATATTCTTCCTCTGAACTTCAGGCTGGGTATTGCTTATGAGAGTGAAAGGTCCAGACTGGGAAGCTACACTTTGAGTGCTTTTCCTCTTCCTCTTCTTTTCAGTCTATAAAAGTCTGCCCTGGTGACTAGATCTCTTTTTTTTTTTTTTTTTTAGATCTCTTTTTATAAGAAGAGCCTATAATATCTTACAGGACAAATGAGTGGCTTATGGCCTCATATGTCCTGGTTTGTCCCAGACAATCCCAAATTACAAACTGTTGTAGATAAATTATAACCGTTAATTATTTTAGTCCCCCTTTTAGTCTCAAAAATGCTCAAATTGAGAGTATAACTCATGTGGCCATTCTATTTATGGTCAATCTATAGAAGTCTTAAGATAAATGATCAAGTTAGATCATGACATCCTTTGGCTTAGAATCATCTAGTACAGTGCTTCTCCAACTTGAACGTGCATCTGAATCACTTGGAGCACTTATTAAAACAAAGTTTGCTGGTCTCCATCCCCAGAAATTTGGGGCTGGGGTGAGGCCTGAGAATTTGTATTTCTGACAGTTTCCCAGATGACGCTGGTGCTGCTGGTCTGGGGACTATACTTTGAGAACCAATGACCTACTAGCTTCCTATTTCACTCAGAATAAAAGCCAAAATCCTTATAATGGCATAAAAACTTAAATGATCTGCCTGACAGCTACATTTTTGACCTACAACCCTTCAACCTGCTTTCCCCACTCCAGCCACACTGGCCTCCTTGCTGTAGCAGAAATAAGCAGGCAGTCTTCTGCCTTAGTGCTGTCCCTTCTGTCTGCAGAGATCTCCCCCAGATATTTCAGTGGTATATTTCCTCAATTCCTTCACGTCTGAATCATGCTCTCAATAAGGCATGACCACTCTCATCAAAATTACAACCAACCCCCCCCACAACCAGCTCTCTTACCCCAGCTCTCTCTTATCCCCAGGTTTTCCTTTTTTTGAGAGAGAACATAACAATTTATAACATTTTTATTCCACTCATTATCTGCACCTCCCACCCAGTGTAAGCTTTGCAAAGGGATCTTTTCTGCTTTATTGACTGATGTATCCCAAATGCCTTGATGAGAACCTAGCATACAATGGGCATTTTACATGTTTATTGAATGAAAAAATGCATCATCATTTTTAATTGTGCTTTTTATGTAAATGAGTAAGGCTAGAAGATTACCATAGAACCCTGAGACACTGTAAACACACATGTAAATAGTTGCATACATTTTTAAGATCAGAATGTAACGCCCAGACTTTTGACTTGCAACCTTATCATGTATAATATAATCTATACTCATCAAGTTTATAAAACCTTATATGGCACCTATAAAATTTTTGTGCTTTTCACTTAGCACTTAAATGTCACACATCCTTAACTTTATTTTAACACATCTGCTGGTCATTCATTCCCAAGCTATCTTCTTTGCTCTTCTACCCGTTACCACTAGTTTCAAAAGTGCAATATTAACTGTCTCTATGGAAACTATTAGAGATGTAACATCTATAATATACAAGAAAAAGAGGTAATGGGAAAAATTAGTGTCACTTGCATTATGTACTGTTTCATAGCTCTGCAAGAACTGATTCTACAAATAACACTCTTTCTGAAGATTGGACAGAATTAGAAGGTTAGAAAGATCACAAGTTTGTAAAGAAATATACTCAATTCTTTTGTAAGATTCTTTGTAATCACCATATTTTAGAAACCTGTTTTTTGATTTGATTTTAAAAGTATTTCCTTTTTTTCTCAAAGTCTGTGTTGTGGTGGACACCCTCACAATCCCACCCTCACTCTCAAGAACCCTGAGCAAAAAGGGAATTTTCAATTTCTGACTGTCCTGTTGTGTCCATACATGAAGAGCAAAATTAAGGGTGTGATTTTTTGAAGTCAGCTTAGTTAATTTGGCAGCCTTTTAAAAGTATATAATTTTTTATCACTTCCATCAAAAATATGTCACTGGAGTTCCTCTTCATGTTTCTGAGGAAAGAAAATATTCCTGGGAGAACCTATATCCAATCAGAGAGAAAATAAGCTTAGCAATTATAGGCATATAGGCTTCCTAGAGGAAAGAGACATTTTCCTTTAATAGTTCAGCTGCTGTCATCAATTATTCAAAGCCCAATTTAGATGTTGTTGTTCTTTAGACCCTACTGGTTAACTGATTTGGGATTAATGTGTTAACACTGGCCATAAGCTACCGCACCCTGTTTTCACTGTAAACTGCTCTCTGCTCTACAGAACTCAGTTCCCCTGGCTCTTAATTAACTACTCTGACCATCCTGTAAGGCTAAGTGGACTGATTAGCCCCACAAGAGGAGCAGCAAACACACTGATGGCTCTTTCTTATTTGACACGAAGGTTTAGGGGTCTCAGTGGGTATTTTTCTTCCAAATCCATTTTGTAACAGTTAGAATACTTTCTAAATGACTATTTCTCCTAGAAGAATACTAGTACAAATATGTCAAAGCTGTCAAAATTGTTGATGCCTAAGACAATTATTCAATAGGAAGAAAATACATAAAAAGGAAAAATTTTAATTTAATCTTTTTAGAGAAGACTCATGAAATTCAGCAGCTCATGGTATCTATACAATTTTGTGGGATATTATGACTTCAGAACTAAAAAGACCTATTCATGATCTTTGAGCTGCACTGGGTGCCTGTCTAAAACCTTCCTTATTGTTTTACTGTCTGTTTTTTGTCCTCAGCTTGGAAGCTGGCTCTTGTCTTATCTTAGCCTTTCCATATAGTTGTTTTGCTACATTCCCAAGTAGTAAACAAATTATTTAACTATAGTAATATTTTTAACTCATCCATCCATTATTAAAAGGGATTATTTTAACACATTCCAGTGGCCAGCCCGGTGCCTAACAAGACATACTGCACAATAAATTTTCAGTGAATAAAGAATTCTTTACGTCTTTTTTCTTTCTTTGAAATTCCTTGTGACAATACAGCAAACTGAGTATGACTTTGGGGAATAAACCAGAGAAAATAATTAGGTTACTTCAAAATCAGTTATAGCGTGATTCTATGTAATACTGGCATGGTGTGGTATGAAATTATTTCAGTGATCCTTCTGATCAAAAAATCCTTTCAAAGAAATCATGAAGAAAACAAATTATAGGGAATTAAGTCAAGTCCCTCCTGTCCAGATATTTTCTGTAATATGTTCAGAGAAATGCTTCCTATTTTCTAGAGCAATTTGGGACTCACCGGCCCTTCACAGAAAAGGTCTGCACCTCTCTGGGTTTTCAGTTCCCCAGCACTTTGATTCTCTGGTTGGTTTCATACCAACATTCTTCCTTGAGTCTTTCCTAGTTGAATATTACCCCTAGACTGTTTTGGAGGGTTGGTAGTGATAAAGAATATTCACTATGCAGGAAGATAGGGGTGATTTGTTCAAAATTAAAGTAGCTTTGAAAGTTTTAGGAGAAAAAGAATGATGCCACTCTTTCTCTCTGTTTTTTGTTTCTCTCACCAGGATGATATATTATCCTGGAAACAAAGAATCACCTTGTGCTCATCTGATTATTTTTGTATCATTTCTCCATTTTTGAGATTCATAAAGTAACTGTAAAGTGGATTTGTTCAGATGATTGGTTGCCATTATTGCATCTTCAACTCAGGACTCTGAAAGTTTTCTTCAAAACATGACTAGAATAAACTTCAGTTTTACTTAGTATCCATCCTTCTGAAGTCCACACCATAAGAACATCTGATAACATGCTAAGAAACCACACATTTTCTGTCAATGAACTTTCCAAAGAGGCACTTGAAGCTAACCAAATTCTTCTGCTCTCATTGTCTCTAATACTTTTGCTCTTTCCCTCCGTAAACCGATAAATGGCATTAAGGCCTAGGATTATTATTTTTTAATGATACTTTGTCTAAGACAAAAGAGTTTGGTAAAATGAATTAAAACCCAATAAATGTTAAGTATTAATAAACTCTACAGAATCCCTGGATGGATATCTTATTTCATTTAGTAAGTTAAAGCTCAGAAGCCAAGCAACTCCTATATACAGCTAAAGAACTAAGCAGAAGTAGAGAGCAATCTTAGCACAATTATGGACAGAGAATCAAAATTGATAGGAAATTGAGAGATATACTAATGTAGCATCTATTACATCCGTCATGTGAAGAGATGGAGATCAATTAGATTAACTTTAAATTCCTATCACTAAACATTACATGAGTCAAAGTTCCCCTAATTCACATACTAGTTAACTCTTGCTATTTTTTTTCCTCAAATGGCTAACATTTATTGACCACTTATACTGTAGCAGGCACTATTCTCAGCTCTTTATATGAACTAATTCATTTAATCTTTATAACACTCAGTGCTACATCTGTATACCTATTTTAAAGATAAGGTAACTTAGTCACAGAGAGTGTAAATAATTTGCTCAGGGTCACAGAACTGATAAACAGCTGAGCCAAGACTCAAACCCAGACAAGCCAGATCCAGAGTATGTGATCCTAACCTCTGCACTTCCTTTAATCATCATTAATGAATGTATTAGTCTCCCATTGCTATTGTAATAAATTACCCACAAATTTGGAGGCTTAAACAACACAGATTTATAATTTTATAGTGCTAGAGATCAGAAGTCCAAAAAGGCTTTCACTGGCTAAAATCAAATGTTGACAAGGCTGTGTTTCTTCTAGCGTTTCTGGGGGAGAAGTTGTTTCCTTTCCTTTTCCAGCTTCTGATGGTCATCTGCATTCTTTGGCTCATGGCACCTTCCTCCATCTTCAAAGCCAGCAGGGTCGCATCTCAAAAGTCTTTCTCTCTGTTTCAGTCATCACATCACCTTCTGTTTATCACTCTGATTCTCTTGTCTCACTTATAAGAGGGAGGACTCTTTTAATTACATGGGGCCCACCCACAGAATCCAGGATAACTTCCCCATCACAAAATATTTAATTTAACCCTCACCTGAAAAGTCCCTTGTACCATGTTAGGCAACACATTCACAGGTCTTGGAGACTAGGACAGGGACATCTTTGGGGGACCATTATTCACCCTGCCAGAGTCAGTCACAGTTAATTTGAAAGAGAAGTACCTGAATTGTATACGGGAATTAGAAGTGACTATCATGACTCTTCGTTTCACTCTCTCTCACTTTTTCACATATGAATTATAAATTTTTTCTGAAATAAGACTAAATCAATACTATCTCTCTGCTTTATTCAGAAAAAATTGCTTTAAGCTCTTCTTAGCTTATATATACTTCTTGATTATGGCTGTAATTTTCAATAGACTATTTTTACTTGCTTCTAGTCACACATAGACCCTAAATCAACAGCTACACAGCCAAAAGGCCTGGTTGTACATGGAACGCTTCCAATGTGAAAATAATCTATTACCAGACCTGACTGCATTGATGTGGACTCAGGTGGCGCTGAACCTGCAAAACCATAATTACAGATGGCAGGTGGATGGCGCTAAAGATAGCTTAAGATGGAAATTCCCTGTTTATCTCCTTACCATTTTCTTCTATCAAATGTAGAGAATTTGAAAGATAAGTTTGAGAGATGGGGTAGTATGTCAAATACTTAACAAACCTCCAATGGAATAAAAAACTAAATTCAAGTCTAAGCCCAACAATTAGATATAATTAGAAATTTCTTCATACAAAAATTAAATGTGATAATCACCTTCCTTCTTGTTTCCCTTTGCAGGGAATGGAACTGTAACAGTTATCCAGGTTGGGGGAGGGGATGGAGGTGATGAAGAGTCACATTGAGATATTGTCAGAAACATTTCCTGTCTGTGGCTTCTGCATAGACTTCTGTATTCTGAGCAGGGAGAACAAGAGAATTACAGCCAGCTCAATATTACCAGGTATTCTTCTTGAAAAACATTTAAAAATGTGTACTGCACTTTAAAAGACTAACTTTATATTTATATACCTAATATATGCACTGATCTCTTTGTTGCGCTTCAGGAACATATATCTGTTTTTCTCACATACTTAGCATTTCAAAACACTATTTTTTTAATTTTGGGGAGACTAGTCAGTCATTTTAAGTAATGGTTAATTTGAAATTCCCCCTGATATTTTAACATGCCTCTTTAGAAAACTGTACACAATTGCAATCAGAGTAAACAAAGACAATTTGCTTTACAGTGAAGTAGCTTAATGTTTTCCTTAAAGGTATAACTTGATTAATTTCTCTTATGAGGCTAAGCAGGATGATCCAAGAAGAAAGATGTCATGTAGCTACAGACTATTATTATTCATTACAATAAAGGCCAGGATAATAACAACCCAATAATAGAATATGAATTGACTTCAGCGAAATGACACAATGGAATTTACAGACGGCAGCAAGCAGCTTTAAAGAAAACAGGATTGGGACCTTTCATGACAAAAAAATGAATCTTGTTTATCCCAGTGAAAATGAAATAAAAACTGGTCATCTTTGGGTCTCTATTCTAGCTTTACATTTGCATTGGCAGAAGAAGCTCAGATCTACAGAAGAACACCCTTGCCCTTTTCCAATGGATGCAGGACGAAGTTCCTCCTATCAGCTTGTGTTTAATGTTATGAATCTGACTTCCTTGTCAGCATCATGATTCATAACAGCAAACAGAGAGAGTGTGAAGCCTGCATTTCTGTGGGTTGGGAATGGATTAGAGTATTTAGACAGCTTTCATGTCCAGTCTCAGCCAGTCATGCTGGACATAAAAGAAACTTCAGAAAATTCACCAGATCTACTACAGACTCAGAGTGAGATCCAGGGAGATGAATCATTACTTGCTGAAGGTAAGTGTCATGAATATATCATTGAAGCCTACACTAGCAACCTTAGGGGGAAATCCTGTTCTTGTGTGAGTAAAAAATGCACATTGATCCTAAATAAAATTAGCAATATGTGTTGAGGAAACTTTCTAGGTTTCTATCCTAATGGGCTAGTGAAAAACTACCTAAGGGAGAGAGCACATACACACTATGTGCATTACACTTGCCAGTTGAATTAGGTGGCAATTTTTCTCTGTTCGACAGCAAATATGTCCAGTGGTGGTTTGAATTCCACTCTTAGTGACTGTATATTATGACTTTGCCCCAGATTTGCTCCCTCTTTGGTTACTCAACACTTATTAGGAAGCTATTATGTACAAAGTACTGTGTTATGTTATAGAAATATAAATTTAAATGACAATGTGAGCTCAAAAAAGCTCAGTCAAAAAAAAAATATTTAGACATCCTCCCTCAAAAGTGTTATCATAGGGACTTCCCTGGTGGTCCAGTGGTTAAGACTCCGTGCTTCCACTGCAGGAGGCGTGGGTTTGATCCCTGTTTGGGGAACTAAGATCCCGCATGCCACGTGGCATTGCCAAAAAATAATAAAATAAGATAAAATGCTGAGTTAAAAAAAATTTTATCATAAAGTTGCATACAGAGTGCTTGGGAGAAAAGGAGGGCATTTCTGAGGAGGTCTGATGGTAAGAGGCACTGTTTCTTGAGGACATCACATATGAATTTGATTTTGTGGGATGATGATGTGCTTGACATTTGGAGAAAAGGGGGAAGGAAGAAGTATTTTGGTTAGAAGGAATAGTGTGTACAAAATCATGCAGCAAAAAATAAAGAATATGTTATGTTAAAAGAATAGCTTGTCTATCATAGTATTGGAATATAGGGGGCTTATTACTGCAGTCAGGGAGGAAGGGCAGATAAAACTAAAAGGGCTGGTTGGCGAAACTTGCTAAACATGTGCTACACAGAAATTTCAATCTTTATTATATATTTTATTTTCTACTGTATTTAAGTTGATTTGTGAGTTAGAAATATAATGTTGATGAAAAGTGGCTTGAGGAGGTGTTAACAGAGGCAGGAAGAATCAATTGAGTGAGAGGCAGTAAGGGTAATATGAGAGCAAAATGCAGAGGAAGAAATGAAATTGAGAAATATAGAGAAGAAACAGAAAGAACTTGTAGACATGCAAACACATACAAAAAAGAGCTTGTGTTTATCTTGAGTTACTGTGTAAACATCAATGTTTATAAGGAGGAAGGTGGTGGAGTGGTGGAGAGAAGGTAAAGCACTTGGCCAGGAGCAGACTGAGAGGGTGTGTTCAGGAGGAGATGTCCAGATCAAGCTGAGCTTGGATTGGATACATACTCTGAATGGAATGTAAGGATCTGGGAGTCAGCATGATGGTGGTGATCTTTCATATGCAGGATACAAAACAGACCACCTAGAAGCATACGTTGGCAGAGGGGAGAGTGGGACACAAAAACCAAGGCAATGCTAATGAGACATGTATTCATTTTGTTCCCCTCGTTAAGTTTCACCTCCAGCGAGTGCATCTGGGAAGAGGGAGGGCACAGATTTGGCCCACAGACAATGCAGAGTCCTCAAACTCTCTTGGGCTCCTCCAGGTGTCTTCCCCACTTATCGATTACACAAGTCACACGTGCCTATCAGGCTTTACTGAGTTGTTCCCCAATATAACAATATCATAATACGTGAAGAAAAGATTGTGAACCTCTTCTCGGTCAAGTGAAAAGCAGTCTAGAACCTAAATCTTTCATGATGTGTGTTCCCATGACTGCACCCCAGTTCCTAACTTTGCTTGTCATCCATTCCAAAAGATCCTCCTCTAAATCTGCTGTATGACTCGACAGCCATCTTTCATGATACATACCTACTTTCCAAAGGGTTTGATATTCTCCTAGGTTTCCTCATTCTCTAGCAAAACATGTCTGCACATTTACGTTACAGTCCATGGGGCTTTTATAAAAGAATCCAGGGTGGATGTAACGATTTCAGATTTAGCCTCTTTAAGTTCTCCCTGTGAGTTTTGTGTGCAAATATATGTGTTTTATTTTTTGAGTGTCCATTGAATAACTGTTGGAGTACAAGTATACTTCATTCTCTAGCATTCACACTATACCTGTGAAAAACTGATCTTGATTAAATACACCTGGGGTGCACATGGGGGTGATTCAGGTTAGGCTACCTGATGTTGGATTTGGGGGTTCAGTTACGCTTCCAACAGCTCTAATATGATGCGCTCTCATCCACAGACAAGATCATTAGCAACTGTACTCCACACAATGTGGAGCTAGAGGCTGAACCTGTGTCTATCCTGGTAAATGTTTCTGGTCTTGCCACACAGCCCAGAAGAACTTACTCCCTTCTGTTTCTTTAGAACAGATTTACCCACATGGAGTCTGTGCCAGGTCTAGTTCTTCCATCCAAGCTTCTTGTTAAGACTTGTTAATCCAGTGAAAGCCAGATTATAATGGGGATGAGGAGTGATCAAAACATGTAAATGTGGAGAAAGGAGTTGGCGGTGATGGGAAAGGGAGTGAAGCATACACTGAGAGGAAGGATTTTTAGGATGAGAAAGATTTGAGAACACTTGTACTCTGAGAGAAAAGCATTAAGTGGGGAGGAAGAGATTGAAGACACTAAAGAGATGGTATAACTGACGGTTCAGGAGCTCAGAGGGGACGGGAGAGTTTGAAATAAAGGATTTAAGAAATGGAAGCATCTAAAATTGTGGGTTCCTCTTTTCTGAGAATGGAAGAAAAGCACAAGAACAGTGAGAACATTTTTATGTTTGTCTATCATAGGTCCCAGGATGAGAGAAAAGCCATTTAAGGACAGAAGCCTATTTTATCCCCCCAGGGTCTGCCAGTCTGTCCCCTTGCTTGCATAAGTGCAAACCGAGTCTTGTGGGAAACAGAAGCCTTGTGGGAAACCTTTTTGGTGAAGTGCTTGCCAACAAGAAGCCAATGCTTCAGTGGGGAAGACAGAACAGTATGCAATTATGATAAATAAATACACACAATGTTGTAAGTTGTTAAAGCAATTCTGTAATATTTTCTAAATACGGTCATCTCTCTTTTGTACTAAAATAGGAAGGGACTGAGGGGTCACTTACAAATGTGTCAGCTTTTTACAAGAAAGAAAATGTTTAATGTAAAGAGATGGAACTAACCAGCAATCATCGTAGAATGGAAAACCTAATTTTGCAGGATTATAGAGGTTACAAGTTTTTTGCTTCTGCTCTTATTTGGATCACTGCATATCAACTTTGTGAATCTGAGAGTTCTTGAAACCAGGAAAAAAAAAACAATGCTAGAATGATTTTGGATTAAACTAACTAACTTTGGAAATGTCTAATTAAAATTGGTACTAGAATTAAATACAATGGTAAATATGGCAATTATACAAAAATCACAGGCATGAACCCATGAAACACCAACAGCAATTGGAGGATAGGAAGGGAGGAAAGAACTGTGGATTTGACACTAAAACTCAATAGGTGAACCTTATTAAGAAATACTATATGTGGCCTATTCCTTCTCTCCCTATCTCTGTCTCTCTGTCACTTACACACACACACACACACACACACACACACACACACACACACAGAGCAAGAGGATTTGCTACAATTCTTCCCACAGAAGGAAACTGTGGGTTGTTTCCCACAGGACTGTGCATTCAGTTCTAGTTCAGGCTGGAGAATCTGGGTTTCATTCCAGCCCCAACAGGACTTTGACTACAAATTACCACACTGAGAAGTTGCCAAAATAAATATTATCTTTTAAAACTCTTAAAGCTCTGTAAAGAAGTGTCTTAAAACTACTTAATGATATGTTACTCAAACTGGCAAACCAAAACAGCAGCAATTCCATGAGGTGTATCATAGCAAAATAACAAATGTTGGCCAAGAATGACATTGGGACATTTATGAGCATGAAACGCTGTGATTATAGAACTTATTTGATAGGCAACCACACAACAGGTTTAAGACAAAATGAAGTAGATATGTGTTTCCTATTTTAACTGGGAAATATATATGTTTCTCATCTGTTTTTCAGATGGAAACAATCTCTATTCCTTCCTAAAAGAATTATGATTTTGTTCAGAGCAGCAAATTGCCTAGCCCTGGTGATGCATAAGCTATTCATGGCAATTAGGGGTGACCCTGTGACCTGTTTAGCCAATGAGATCTGAACAGAACTTAGCTGAGAAAGATAGCACCATAGAAAGCTTTCTTTGTAAAAGAGGATAGATGAGGAAGGTTTTATTCTTCACTGCTTCTTTCTGTCTCCCACGCAGATATAATGGCTGGATCTGCAGCAGACATCTTGTGACTGTGAGATAACATTGGAGATGAAAATCAACATTCTGAGATGCCCAAGTAGAAAGAAAGAAAGATTCTAATTGAAAATAAACCAACACTACTAACAGTGAAACTCTGGATAACTTGTCATTCAAGAAAAAAATATATCCCATTGTTTAAGCTATTTTTTGTTAGCATATTTTTGCTTTCAACCAAGTATATCCCTAACTGATACACCATTGGTTTCCCTGGCTAGTAAGACTTTTCTCACTGTCTGGCCACATTCTTTTCTTATTTTTCTCTGGCACTTAGTTTGCCAGAGAAGTCCAACCTAAAGTCCTTAAAACATTGCCGCCTCCAATTTTTCATCCATTTCCCTATCAATTGTTGTTATTAAATTCTATTGTCTACTGCTTGCCTACTTCTTCTGTCTTAGAAACCATTCTCATCCCCCTTAACCTCTGTCTACTTCACAAGTTGAAGTGTACTTTAATTAGTTCATCTTCATATTACCTCTGACTCCTACACAGTTCTCATCACAAAAAAGGCACTCCTTTATCCATGTCTACCACCACAGTCCCACCTCAGAGCCTTGTTCAGACCCTAGGCCATGACTAATCCCACTTCCATTTAGTCATCCATCAATACTTCCTGAGCCCATGCTGTATGCACATGTTGTGAGCAGGGCAGAAAAGATAATCGTTAAGTGTTCAGACTCTAAAAACAGAATACCTGGGTTCAAATCCTGAGATTTTGGACAGTTTATTAAACTCTCAGTACATCAATTTCCTCATCTATAAAATGGAGATAATAATATCACATATACTTCTTAGGATTTTGTGAGTATTGAGGGAGTTCATGCATGTAAAAGTACTTAGCACTGTGTCTGGCTCATCATAAGAACTCACTATACATTATTTACGAACCACAGCACTTACCAAGTTGTTTAACCTACCCTTACGCAATCAGGAACTTAAAATCACTATGGGGGAGGTGGGGTGGCTAGGAGATTGCAACATATATTACAATTTAAAATGAAATATTTGTGCCAATAAAGGAGAGTTAAGACAAAGAAAAATTTATTTCTAGCTCAGGTGATAAAGACTTCAGCAAGGAATTGGGCGATTGGGATTGACATGTATACACTGATGTGTATAAAATTGATGCCTAATAAGAACCTGCAGTATAAAAAAACAAACAAAACAACTAATACTAAACTTTCATTGGGTTATTTGTATGGAAATATGTTAATATAAATGTTTCAGACATTACATGAAATTTCTAAAAATCTTATATTTGTATGTGTATGGAAATATGTATGGAAATATGTTAATATAAAAAAAAAAAAGACTTCAGCAAAGGGAGATTTTGAGCTTAGTCTTGAAACTAATGTATGCAGGACTCCTCCTTTCCCCATTCAGGCATCTTTCTTCAAGTCTTCCTTGGTCATAAATCCCCACAACTGAATCTGACTCCCTTTACTTAGGTAATGTGAACACCACTCTAAATAGTTTGGGGATGGAATGATGTTATGAGCCAACGAAGATACTGGTGAATGTTGTGCACAGAGCACTGAGGAGGAGCTATGTCCTCTGCTCTGGCCAATTCCATGGGCCCCTGATGCAGCCAGCTCTCTGCGTCCCTTCAGGAGAAGTCTCTTTTAATTCCTCTCCCAGTCACTTCCTTGTAGACCAGGCTGATCTATTTGATGGTAGAGATGGAATAGTTTCGGTGTGAGTCATACGAAGGGTATGGGGCAGGGAAGAGCTGAGCTGCTATAAGTGTTCCAAGTGCTGCTTGAGCACGAGGTGACCAGGAACTGGGCAGAGGCTGAGTCTGTCTGGGGAGGATTCACGCTACAGGGAAGGGCCATGATGCTCCAGCTGACTCGGGAAGGCTGGACCCACAGCTCCCCGAGTCTGACATGGTGCTCTGGCTCAGGATCCGTGCGACAGCGAGCCCTTCTCTGATGGTGTCCCGAGAGGAGGAAATCCCTCTGTGCTGTGTTTTAGTATCTTGCCCCAGTGTTACAGTTCTGCCATTTAAATATATGGCCTCCAGCCAGGGAGCATCCCAGATCACGACTTGCTCCAGGGTCCGCTACAGGCTCCCTTTGTTTTCTAGTCATTAATTCCCCCATTATGGCTAATTCCCCCATTTTGGAAATTTACATTAAATAAATGTATGTTTAATATGTAACATTTAATATTTAATACATTTTAATTTTTATTTTATATATTGAATAATATATTTAATATTTAATAATAACATTATTTAATGTAAATTCCCCAAATATATGCATACCCATTATCTAGCTTCCACAATTATAATCAATAAAGCAGTTTCTAGAAAAGTCACTCAAAATACATATGTCTTGTTAGGCTACTTACCCAGGACAACTTGCTCTATATTTACATAACTATTTAAATATGCATATAAATAAAACTTATGAATATTAAACTATAAATATGCAAATATTTATATAAATACTTGCTCTATACTTACATAAATAAGTACCCTAGTGGCCTTTCACAGAACAAGGAATGTTTATCTTAAGGTATTCTCTGTCTTCGTATCACCTAGAATCAGATAGCGACCTCTCTAGTTAAAGGAAACACACACACACACAAATACACACACACAAACAAAAATCTCACCTCTGGCAAAACACCCAGGTATGTTTTCATTCTTGTTTGATTAGTCACATAGCTTTAGTATCTTTCCGTATCCATGGATTTATCTTATACTTAAAACTCCTAACCTCTTCCATCATGCTGCTCTCCTCCCCTCTCTACCCAAGCTGCTGTCAGGACCTGGAACTGAGAAGTTGTGCTCCGGCCCACATCAGAGCCCCAGGGCTGTACTGAGTAACTGTGAATGCTCTTCCTTGCAGCTTCACCCTCCCTCTGCTCTTTTCCCTGCCCTCTGTCACCTCCTTATGTTAGTTAAGTCCATATCGCTCACCCCCACAAGATTGAACGTAGGGGTCATGACCTGTTCATCGACAAATCACCTAGAATGAAATGCATAGATGCAGCAGCTAATCTGTGTCCTAAAAAGCCTGGTTCAAAAATTCACAATCTCTGCTGCCCACGCTCCTACACACTCAGGATAGACAGGCCACCCTTGCAGGCTGAATCATAATCGCTTCCTGTTGCCTAGCATATCAAATTGATACTGCTCAACTTGGTTATGGAGATCTTCTGCCCAAACTCCTGACTGTCTCTTAGCTGGTAGCACTTCTCTCACAGAGAATCTATGATCAACTGAAACTAGACCACTCCCTGTTCCTCATCCAGAACATGCCCCTTCCTCTGGGCCACAGCACGTTCTATTCCCTCTCTCCTTTTCTCGACCAATAGTCTTTCAGCTCCTCCAAACATCCCTGCATAAAGAAGAAACCGATCACACAACCTCTCATTCTCTGCTCCAGAGGGCTTTGGGCCTCACACACTTCTTTTAGCTTCCATCTCTCTTTTTTTAGCAAAGACTTCATTCAGGAAGGACTCACCTTCCTTGCCTGGGCTGTCTGTTTTCCTAACTGGACCCAGACCCTTGCAGGCTTATGCTTTTTCATCGTCCCAGCTGGGCCTAGTGCAGAGTTCGTCATCAGGAACACACTCAATAAATGTCACTGATCAATATGCAGCAATGAAGATTTCGCTCTGTTTTTATGATAGCAACTTCTCCCACAAAAAGAAGGTGGACTTCTTGACCACCAAGTTGTTGTTGTTATTGTTGTTGTTAAACATGCAGGACAATAATATATCCCTAAGCTTGTTTCCCTATGAAAGAAATTCATCATTTCCATGCTTGTTTCAATTGCGATGTACAATACTAGAAAGTGCTACAGAAAAAAAAAATCTATGGCTATAGACTGCTTCTTGAAATAAAAATATCTGCCCTTTCTTTATGATGGAAAAAAAAAGAAAAGAAAAATACTTTGCACTGGCAAGGGGCAAGTTCAGGCATCTAATGGATCTTTCTGTCATCTGTCATTTGTTTCTACCAAGTGCTATATACACTTTACCAGAGATGAATACCACTTATGTCTACAGACAGACCTGGGGTGGCTTGGGGTGGGTTGTAGGCATTTCAAAGTCATTCTTCTCCTGTATCTCTGCCTGTGTTGTTCCAATGCCTATTTTCAATTTGCAGTTGTGCTGGGAAAACGTTTTGATTCTTGATTTAAAATGTGCCCTCCCAGAAGGTTCCAAGAGGGTTGCGGGCAGAGAGATAAAGCCTGTCTCTTTATGCTTCTATGCAGCGTGTGCTCTGTGGCAACAATACACACCCCACGCTGTGCTCGAATCCCTGGTTTTATGAAAGTCACTCCGATTCCTATTTGGTGGGGTTTTTGACATGCAAGTACTGTTCCCTGAGGAAGCAAGCCCCTTGCAGCACAGTGTCTCTCTCATCCTTCCTTTGTTTCCCATGTTATACATGATTCTCAGGAAAATTGTAGCGTGAAAGGCACAGGAGAAACTGAAACTGCAATGAAAAAGCCAGCTGTAAACAGTATATCTGACACTGCTGACTACAGTTAAAAAAACCCTGTTTTATGAAGATAATAAGGTTCAGGTTCTATGCTTTGAGCAGGGGTGAAACAAACATTCAGGCACCAACCAGACGAGTCCCAAACTACCTAGGCCAACTAAGGGCCCACAAACTCTCTTTCTCAGGTAATATAATCTGCAAATAGATCACATCCAAGAAGGCTGAGTGAAAGTTTAAATACATTATGAGCTAAGGCTGTTAAGCCAAGAACATACAATCAGACTCTGTCTATAGCCAGAGGGGTTTGATCTCACCTCAGAAACATCCTTCCATCTAACAAAATACTAAAGAAGCTTCCAAAAATTTCACCATTGGAGCCAAAATGTATCTTTCATCATGTTAGTAAAGTGCTATAAACTCCTTGGAGAGGAGATTCTGTATTTATGCAGAATGTTGTCATCTAGATGCTGGTATTTACTAGATTTTATTTCATAACATTTTTTTTCCCCAATCAAACTAGCTGGACTGAATTTCAAAACTGAGCTTTCTTTTTGGTGGTAGTCGTGGGGAATGGAGAGGTTGAAGAGCATCAAATCAAAATCTAATGAAGTTTCTAATGATCAAATAAATAATCACTTGACATTTATTGCCATGCTTGGCAATCTGCAGAAATGGAATAGAGCAGAGATGCCTAAAGCCCCATTTCCCATAGATTTACATTATGCTACCACACAGAATTAAGCTGACATAAGCTCTTTAAGACCCACTAAAGCATCAGATTTTACAGAACTTGTTTAGATTTTTTTTTTCCTTCTCCATGATCCCGTATTCCCTGAGTAACTCTTTCTATCCATTTTCGATTCCTTGTTCTTTTGCGAGGCCTGCTGGAGCCTTTTCTTCATGTCATTTTAGGCTATAACCCTGCAGTTTTGAGTTTATCTTAGCTGTAAAATGCAACAGTAATTTATATGCTTCCTTACTCCAGCCTCCTCTGAGGAGCTGGCTGCCAGCTGTCTACCCAGCAGTTTGAAGAAAGAGCTGTAATGAGCGAGAGTGCATCGGGGAGGGGCGGCGCCACATCAGAGTGCTTTATTTCTGCTTCCTTAGTGAGCACTGGAGCCACATAAATGGCATTTTCTGGGGCTGAGTGACAGCGCCATAACCTCCTTCCTCCCCTCCAGCCCCCTCTCCCCACTCCCACCTCACACCAGCCTTATGGGGACAGGTTTTCTTGTTTCTTCCTCTCATTTCTGAGTCAAGGAGAACAGAGTGAAAAGATGAGAGGAAGCCTGGGGCAGCTGTGATGTGGGGTGCGGTGTGAGTTTCTAGTGCAAACCTTGCCCCTCTGTATCAAGAATATGCTCTCGGAGCTGTAAGACAAAGCTTCCCAGTAGCTTAATGCACTCCACACTGTTAGATTTTAGCTGGGCTATTGTGAGTATATTTTCTGATGTGATTCAATTGAGGTTTCTTTTCTTTTTAAAAATATTCCATCAGTAGGCTTATTTGCCTCATATTTTTTTTAAATAGGGCACACTCACTTTTGTCTCAAATCTAAAATCTACTCCCTCAGCACACTATTTCTTCAATTTTGGGGGATAAAATATGTCCCCTTTCATGCACAGTAACATATACAACAAGTTCAGGGAGTGCAATTCAGCACAAAGCAGTCACAAAGGATTTTCCCCTTACACTGCTAAAATCATATGGCTCTTTTTTGCCAGTCCATTGCAAAAAATCCCACTGGACAGAAGGGAAAGAAATATACACACACACACACACACACACATACACACATACATATATATGTATATCACTGTGCAGGATATAAAGACATGCCTTGGCAAGGGATCTGGTTCCTTCCCTGTGATATTTCTGAATGTGATGACTATTAACATCTCCAAGGAAGACATTGTCACTTTAGGATTCATATTTCCCACATCTCCCTTTAGCTTTGTGTAATCTTGATTTTGTCCAAAACTGATATATTTCAGGAGACCTTGGCAAAGCAAAAACAATGAGCTGTGTTGAACAAGGTTGAGCTCCAGATCAGTGGAGTGCAGTTTGAAGGAAGGGTGGAGCAGTAAACTCTTCCAGGTACTGGTCCTTGATTCAGACACAACAGAAATGTTTTTTGTATCATTTGCTTTACCTTAGTCAAGTCCATTGGCCACAACTGTACTTTCTACTGAGAAATGATTCCCCAGTCTGACAAAGACTTAAAATATCTTTTTTTGTGTGTGGTACTCATTACCTTTTCTTCTACAGCTGAAAAATGTAGAAAAGATTCTCATATTTAAGAAATGTAAATTTACCGGAGGTTTCACAGTGCAGAGGGGAATAATAGCTTCTATCTGAGTGCTTAACATGATAGCTTTGTGATGTTTCATTGTAAGTGTAATTTGGGGGGAATTTACAGAGAGAAAATCGGAGAAAGCTAACTGCAGGGTACGCTCTTTCTCTATTAATCGTTCTATGCTTTCAGTAAAAGATAAGTTAGAGTCTTTCCAACCTTTCTTCTCATTTCCCTTCCAATGGTACTAGATTTATGAAGAAGGAAAGCAGATCAGAAAGACCCATGCATTTCTGGTGTTTTCTAAATGCACAACATACAGCCATTTTACTGTTGCAGAATCGCAATGCAAATGTACTTCACTGGTTCTAAGGTCTTTGAAGGGTGGGGGAACAAAACTTGCCACCACAAAATGTCTCTTTGGCATGAGGATTATCTCAAGCTGAAAACAATCAAGACCCAAAAGACACAGGAAGAAACTTCAACCTTTCCCTTAGCTACCTGAAGAATTTAGATAGAGGGCCTGTTCCCAGAATAGACCTATCACCTGAGGTATCTGCAAAGAACATGGGCTAGATGTGTGGGGAAAACTCTACGTAGAGCCTGAAGATAAGAGTTACCGTGCGTCCTATTGTCTGTACATGACGCAGCAAACATTTATTTACCAAACATTTGCTTTTCCATCTCCATGTCAATTGCCTTCTCCCCTACCCCCCTCAGTCCCAAACCACTATCCCCAACATCCTTTTTTGTCTTTAGCTGAAGACAGTATTTAAGGTGAAGGCTTAGGCCATTTTGACGAGTTACTCAGTTTTCCTGGGTCTCTTCCGTGTATACATGTTATTAAACTTTGGTTTGATTTGCTCCTGTTAATCTGTCTAATGTCAATTTAATTCTTATATCAGTCAGAAGAACCTAAAAGGGTGGGAAAAAATGTTTTCCTTCCCAACAGAAATATGACGGTCCCAGAAGTTCTCTGAGAAATAAAGAAACACTTTGGAAAGCCCAAAGAAATATACCCTATCCTACTTAATATAAGCCTGAAATCAGAGCAGTTTTCCAGACCCAAAGCAACATGAAATACAGTTGACCCTTGAATAATGTGGGTTTGAACTGTGTGGGTCCACTTGCATGCAGATATTTTTCAATAGTAAATACTAGAGTACTGCACGGTCCATGGTTGGATGAACTCACAGATGTGGAGGAGCTGTACATACAGAGGGCCAACTATAAATTATATGCAGATTAACCCCTGAGTTATTCAAAGGTCAACTGTACAGAGACTAGGAAAAGTGTAGGACAAGGAGAAGGCAGACTGGTCAGATCTACCACCTTTTGGAAAATTCTGAGCATAAACCATAAATCATGGGGCAATCACATCCCACTTTTTTGGTGTTGGTGGAAGTTTGGGGAAGTAAGAGGGTAACAGTGGTGGGCAATCATTTTTCATTTAAATGAAGGAAGCAGATGAATCAATGAAATCTATGTACATGATGATATATTGCAAAGGGCATTTTTAAAATGTGATGTTTTAAAACCTGGAATTGACTGTTCTTCCTTCTAAGTCAGCATTTGCTTTTCATTGATATTCAAACATGGCTGATTTATTGTACTTCAAAGAAATTATCTTTATACTGAATTAATTGTGCTTTTCAGTATGTAAAAAAGTTTAATCCACTTTTATATTATAGACTTTGATACATTATAAAGTCTCTCCATTAAACAAAACCAAAACAATCTTCAACCACCTCTAAAGATGGAGATTAGCACAATCACTGCTTTCTAGCAGGAGGACCTTGTGGTAAGAGCAGAAGTTAAAAAAAAAAAAAGGAAAAATGATGCAGTAGGAATGATTTAAAAAGATGTCAGGTGTAGACTCCGCTGCAGAGTGACTAGCAGAATGCATGAATTTTAACATCTTTGAAGCATGTTCTCCCTTTTGGTTCTGAGCAGGATCCCTAGAGAAACTGAATAGATGAATCAAAGTAAATGGCATCAACACCAGAAAATAATACATAAAGAATAATGGTGTAGAAGTTGGGCAATAATCAAGATGACTCATTTATGCATCTTTTTTCAAATTTAACATCCTTTGCACTAACCGTGACTTGAGGCTACTCTTAGGGTTTAAAAAGAAACTCTACAGCAATGTGTAACAGGATATGAGCCAATTCTTTGCCCATTCCCAATCAGAAATTCCCCTTTAGATTAACAATTCACTTTTTAGCACATTCTCACTATATTTAGTAGTGAATTCTCCATTGCAATTGCTGGCATAGTAAATGCTAGCATCTAGACCCTAGTTTCACATCACAGGGGTTGTTATCACCCTTCCCTAAATTACTAAGTACTAATTTGACCTGATGATGTGACATTCATTACAAGCACCTTTAAAAAAATTCTACATTTTTAGGTTTTCTTAAACCTAAATACACATGCTCAGAATATTTACACACACACACACACACACACACACACACAGACTACTTTGACTGAAACTATTCTTCTTTAAGATGGAAATTTCATTTTGCACCTGAGTTAACTGAACAGCCACATGGAGCAATTGTTTTTCCTCCACACAGAAATGTAGCAGGTAATAAAGCTGTCTTTGTAGTAAACTGAAACTCACTATGTAAAAAAGCACTAATTTGGTGACTATGTTAAACACATATTTGTATAAAATAGTTCTGGCCCTGGAGGAGCTTACAACTAGTGAGAAGGGGGAAAAAAGTATTACAAAATTTGGAAAATCACCAGCAACATTTAGCAGTAAGTGCCACGTGAGTGGTGCAGAGAATAAGGGCTCTCAAACTTCAGAGAAGGGAAGCATTGTTTGGGATTGGGGTGGCCCTGGAAACTTAGTTAGCTTCAAAGTTATGGGTTTAAACTTGGAAAAGGAAAGGGCTAGATAATTAAGAATAATGAAAAAGACATGCCAAGCAGGAGATGGGGATGAGAGTAGAGAATGCTATAGAAAAAAACAGGAACATGAACATGGGAGAAAATACTTGAAGTGAAGGAGTGAAGGAGTGAATAAATGTTTATTAAGATACTACAGGTGCCAAGCACTGTCTTATTCACTGGGTATATAAAAGTGATAAGATCTTTGACATCTAAAGATCCTTAATAACAAAGGCCAACCCTATTGGGCAGCATGATGTAATGGCCCTAGGTCCATCCTGGCTCTGTATAAAACAGAGCTATGGTTTCAACTCATTGTGACTCACAAAATAATAAATACACTAAACTAAATGTTTTTATATTGAGGGATTTTTTGCAAAATGGAAAGAAGCACATTGAAGAAAATATGTCATTGCGTTGGTAAATATCTGGTTTTGCGGAAGTGTTTTCTGTACGACCATCATAATATTGCTTAGAAATAATGTAGCACTTTAGACGTTTGGAATTAGTCTCTTTTAAAAAAAACTTTATAAATTTAGACTCAGAATCCATACTGATTGTACAACTACTGTCCAAACTACAGGACACAATTTCTTATTTCTTGAACCAGGATTTATGAAACGATCTAAAATATTTCTGGACTTCAAATAGTATTTACCAAAAAATCATATAAGAAGGTAAGAGCAAATACATGGGAAATATATGATGATATATTATAAACTTATAAAAGTAGTCCTTTTAACACCATGGAAAGCTTTTAAAAGAAGGGCCAATTTGTTTGGCAAAATAAGATTTGGTCCACACCAACATCCTAAATCACAAAAGCTTGTTTTCTGATAACTGTGGGACTCAGAGTAATTCTAATTCAATGCTTACCTTACTGTAGAGTGGCTTTTGGAAAATATACTCATTGAAAGATCTAAGTCTCACAGGCCCCAACACATTCTGTGTTTAACCAGTTACTGCTGGCCACAAAAAATGCAGTATCCATTCTCAGCAGGGAATTTTCTTTCTTGGCCAAAACTTAGAGCTCAGGGGCCAAACCATACATAAATCAACAAAAATCTGTTCATTAGAATTTCCTTGTTAGAGAGAAAAAAATGGAGGCAAGGGCTTCCCTGGTGGCGCAGTGGTTGAGAATCTGCCTGCCAATGCAGGGGACACGGGTTCGAGCCCTGGTCTGGGAATATCCCACATGCCGCGGAGCAACTAGGCCCGTGAGCCACAATTACTGAGCCTGCGCGTCTGGAGCCTGTGCTCCGCAACAAGAGAGGCCGCGACAGTGAGAGGCCCACGCACCGCGATGAAGAGTGGCCCCCGCTTGCCGCAGCTAGAGAAAGCCCTCGCACAGAAACGAAGACCCAACACAGCCATAAATAAATAAATAAACCCAAAGTTAAAAAAAAAATGGAGGCAAATGAGGTTTGGGATTTTCTTTCTTTTCTTCTTAACATTATCTTTTGATTTTTCTAGGCTATCCCTTGCTTTTCTTCTTTTTCCTATTTTCCCAAATTTCCATGTTCAACATCATGCCTAAAGCCTCTCCAATTTCATTAATTTTTGTTTCATCACATTCTTCTTCAAATTCTCCTTTGAATCCTCTCCCTTTCTAGATTCCCAGATTCATTTGGGGACCTAATGGATATATGTAAGCATGTGTACATTTACACACATATATACAGGTTTGCAATTAAGATAACTTCAAATGGCAGAAGTTGGACGTAACCACGGATAGGGAGGTCATGGTTATGGTGTCTAAGAGGCATAGTCTATTGATGAGAGACCTAGAGGGTCTGATTGGCCTCAAGTAATCCGGGGGCTAATTTCAAAGTCAGAAGCTGATCCCGGGCCTCTTGACTCCAAGGACCTGTCTGCTCAGTGATGCTACAGTCTTTTCAAAAAACGTCAGAAGAAGCATTAATAGAAAGCTCAAGATTAGTTTTCAATGCCGTACTTCTTCCAACACCAACTCACACATAGCATGAATGTCTAAAGGCAAATGAGTTTACAAAGTTTGACGCTCAAAAGAAAAACAAAGGAAAGGAAACGAATACTTCAGAAGGAAGTCAGATTATGTTACCCAGACTCTTAGCCTTAGGTTCAAGAAGTGAAATCAGGCAACACAGAGGAACCACTTGGTTTAGAATTCCTCTGAATTCCTTTAGTCCCTTAGGCCAGTTAAAAGGAAATGATCGGACGGTTCTGCATCTGCTAGTGATTGAAGGCAAATGGGAAGCATTGCGCTAGTTCCCCTTCAAGAAATATATAGTGCACATAGCTATTGTGAAAGTAAACACTGCAAATCTCAGCTGACCCAGTCTGACTAATAAACATGGAGACACCTCCAACATATGGGGAACGGATGCTTGAACAGACACAGAAGGAGTTACCAAAAACGTGCCAGAGAGAAAAAAAACAAATAATTTATTGCAAAGATGTGTGTGTTAGTTCCCATATTATCCTCAATATTTAGTCTGTTATAGAGAGTTATATTCAGGATGAAATGCTCTTGAGAACTTACCTACCCTTCCCCCTGTTTCAGTTCTCTAAACATTCTTCCCAGGCAGTCTATGTGATGACATAATAGAAGTGCAATTAGCTAGGGAAACTTTACAGGCATTTAAACCAACATTACTGGCATGTAGCATTGAAAAGACTCCCATATGGACTTATAATAGGCTGTGATTAAGTAAAAAGAAAATTTGTGTTTATCAAGGGGTGCTATTCATAACAAAAGGAGGTAAAGTAAGGCCCAGCTACTTGCACTTACCCTGCTAGATTAAATCATAAGTTACTGCAAAATGGATGTTTACCCCTTCCCAGCAAGCCCATTTTAATGATGCTTGCTCTTGACCTTTGTGAACTAGAAAGTCAGGCCCCTAAGAGGGGAACATAAGTGTGTAGGCGGCAGTGGTGTTTGTTTTGGTCCAGCAGGATTTCTATGATCCAAGGGTTGAATGGGAATATTCTTTCTAAGCCAAATGATTCTAAGCCAGAAATTTCTCAGGCTCAACTCAAACCTAACTTCAAACTTGAGCTTTCCAGAGGAGTTAGAAAGACCCAGAAACAGGGAGAGGAGAGAGAGAGAGAGAGAGAGAGAGAGAGAAACCTCCTTTAAGAAAAATAGGTTTAATCTAACAAGAATGAAGACATAAATTTCACTTTTTGCATTTCCCACATGCTCGGTAAAAGTAGCAGATTTACTTACAATTTATTTTGGTATCCTCTCATTCACATGACTCTTCCCAAACCACCAAGGACCCAGCATACTCACACTGCCCTCTTAATGTCCAAAGACAGACCAAGTCCAATTTTCACTCTGATAGTCTATTGGTATTGTTATTATCTTCTCTGTGATTAATCCTGAAAAGCCTTTTTGCGTGGAAAAAAAATTTGGCTCACCTTCAACTCTGAAATTAGGAACCTCTGAGAAATGACTTATGCTGCAAAATTCTATTGCAGGATGGTATTTTAGACTGTTAAGTGAATAATGCCAAAATCACTTTTTTTCTGGAAAAATGCATATATTCTAATGTAAATCCAAGATAATAACAAATATTTGAATATTAACCATTGCAAACAGAGCTTTCAAAATGAATAAAGTGGCATCAACCTTAAAGAGAGTGCAAAACTCTTATAGTATTCTGGAATATTTTTGCATTTGTTTCCTAAACAATTTGAAAAACCATGTCAAGCAAGTGAAGAAAGAGTAATAATAAAGGGATTTGTCACATTCATGTTCATGTCACATTCAAGAGCGTGTGAAATTATTTCGCACAGGAATCTAAAATGCTAGATCAGTTCTTGGCATAACTCAAAAATGAGCACTTACTTATTCACACTCCTTGGTCTCTTCCAGATATAAAAAGAGCAGCTTTGGAAATGCTTCTGCAAGCAAAATATCTTTGAGGGGAAAAATTCCTCAATTTAATTCTAGCTACAGGACTTAGATCAACTTGGAGATGTCTGTGTCTATTAATAACAGTATATTCTTACATCTGAAATAGAAGTTTTATTTTGCAAAAAGCATCTGACAGAGAAGTTTTGTCTTATTTTTAAGAGAAAGCATAACTGAACAACCCTCTTTTACAGTTCAGGTTCTGCCATGTGTGAGCAATGAAAAGAACCCCTGTAGCCAAGAAGGACCCAGGTGATGTGACCATGTCTTTCTTCCCTGTGAGTCTGAAGTTCTCCTTGGGGCTTCCCACCTTACTCACCCCTAGGAAGTCTGCTCTTCCCTAAGGCTCAAATAAAAGCCAATCATTTGTTTGACTTTTCTTAGCACAGTTGAGCCATGTTAGAAATTTCCAGTACCATATATTAAATATTAAATGTTAAAAATAGTTAATTTAACAGCTAATAGTTAATAATAGCTAATTAGTAGTTAATAGTAAGGCTAGATAGGGCTTTGGTTACAATGCCCAAGGAAGCTGGGAAAGAGAGTTCTCAAGCTTCACACTTTGGCAGGTGGTACTTATAGGGCAGGAAGGGTACCAAACATAGAAAGGGTAGTCAGATGGTTCTGAGCAACTATATAGTCCATGCTTTGGTTTTGTCAACATTCATATATTCCCTTTTCTAGTCTTAAAAATCCCAGTAACAACAACATGCTACTGCTTAACACAAATATACTTTTCCTTTTCCCATAGAGGAACAATCAAAAATCTTATCAGTTAAGGTATCCAACATTCTTCCTCTAGTTCTTTCACTATATAATGATGGACTGTAAGCTGAGAGCTAAACTGTGATATTAATCATCTCTAATATACCCTACATAAGAAAGCAAGGGAACAAGAGAAGATGGGGAGAAAATCACATCAGTAAAGAAAACAATCTTTGTTTCTGAAATTGTTATGAGCTTATACCTGGCACTAATAAGTTCCTTCTTCCACTATCCAGTCTATACTCCATTTGTCTTCCTTCAGTAGCACCTCAGTTGATTCAGGGTTCTTTGCCTGGTGAGGTCAAAACTTCACTCAAAAGCAGTATGCCTGAGTAGATATTATATAATCTTCTATAGAAGAGGCAGTCCCATGGGCATCATCAGAAAATCTACAAACAACAAATGCTGGAGAGTGTGTGGAGAAAAGGGAACCCTCTTGCACTGTTGGTGGGAATGTAAATTGATACAGCCATTATGAAGAACAGTCTGGAGGTTCCTTAAAAAACTAAAAATAGAATTACCATATGACCCAAAAATCCCACTACTGGGCATATACCCTGAGAAAACCATAATTCAAAAAGACACATGCACCCCAATGTTCATTGCAGCACTATTTACAATAGCCAGGTCATGGAAGCAACCTAAATGCCCACTGACAGATGAATGGATAAAGAAGATGTGGTACATATATACAATGGAATATTACTCAGCCATAAAAAGGAACGAAATTGGGTCATTTGTAGAGACATGGATGGATCTAGAGGCTTTCATACAGAGTGAAGTAAGTCAGAAAGAGAAAAACAAATATCATATATTAACGCATGGATGTGGAACCTAGAAAAATGGTACAGATGAACTGGTTTGCAGGGCAGAAGTTGAGACACAGATGTAGAGAACAAACGTATGAACACCAAGGGGGCAAAGCCAGGGGTGGGATGGGATGAATTGGGAGATTGGTATTGACATATATACACTAATATGTATAAAATAGATAACTAATAAGAACCTGTTGTATAAAAAAATTAATTAATTAAATTTTAAAAAAAAGAAGAGGCAGTCCCCGTCCCAAGGGGATATTCCTCTCTGTTACCATTGTTTGGCAGCAATCCTATTTCTCTTAATAACTAGGAAAAATAACCCCAGTAAGCTTAAGGACCCTCTTTTTTGTTGATTTATTCAGGAACATGAGGTACCTATAATGGCCAAGAGCAGCTTCAGCTTCTAATTCAATGGAACAATTTTTATGTTCCCTGGTAAAAGCATTAATACACTGAGTCCTAATACCTCTAAATTCATAGAGCTTAGGGAAAAGTTCACGTGGAGCAAAAATTGGGGAAGTTGATCATGGGCTGCAAAAGTGAAGAAGCCACTCTCACTTCTGTCTCCTTATTGCCCAGACCCATGTTTTTGGCCATGGGAGAATGATCACAAAATAGTAGCCACTGGCTTGTTCTACACCAGATTCTATAGGACGTATCCCAATCTCACAACGACCTCCAGCAATCGCAGAAATTAAGGCTTCAATAGACCTATCATATTTTCATAATGCCAGATACTTCATATATGATGATGAGCAAGGCATTTAATGAATCCATAGGTGGGGTCCTTGGCAGAAAATCATGGTAGACAAGGAAAGGGAATCTAAATACAGATAGTCATCTATTACAGAATAAGAAGGATATATCTGAACTCTCATTATAGGGCTGCTGAATCAGTAAGGTATGGAACCATATCCCATATTTGTCTCTGTTGCTAGCAACCTGGTTCCCTATGAGTGATGGTAATTAGGTTAGCCTTGGTGACAGTAAATATCTATTGGTAAGCTCATGCAAAATTTTATTCCTCATTCAATGACCACATTGCTCATGACGCCTATGAAAAAGCATTGAGGTGGCTTCCATGCCAGGGAAGGAGGCTGACTGACATCCATACAGTAGGTCATATTATCTACCTGAGTGTTGAAAGTCTGTTCCACACCAGAGCCTCATTATGGTCACTCACATGGAAAACATATTTTCAAACTCTCAGAAGTTCATCCAAACAACTCTTACTGAATCTTCTTTGTCACAAAACATCAGCATCTCCCTCACCTAAAATCTTATTCCTCCTACAATTACACAATTAGCTGCTGCTTCTGTATCAGTGGAGATTGACAGCTTTAGACAACTCTTTACCAAAGTAGACAGTGAGATGTACCATTTGGAATTATGACCAAAGAGAGTGGACACTATCCAGTGTTCTTCAGACCTCCAGAGCTACAAAGGTCACAAAAGCCTATCTCTGGCTGATGTCAGCATATATTATAACATATTCTGTTATCCAGGTTTAAATGACATCCCCTTCAGGTCAGTGAAACTGCCCGTGAAACCATAGGTGTTGACTGGAGCAGGAATGGTAATATGAGAGAACTGTGTCTAGTGGGAGTGCTCACATTACCTATTTGTGCTTTCTATATCTATCTATCTATCTATCTATCATCTATCTATTTATCCAGCTCTATATATTTATCACCTATAATTAATAATAAAGTGATGCCAGCCTTCTGACTTTATAGCTTCTTGGGAAGTTCAAAATGGACACCTCAGGTTACATGGTCAGCTGTTGCCTGATGACCAGGTATTCAGTATATATGTGTGTCCAGGGTAAAACCAGGAACCTTTCTCAAAAGGAAAAGAGCTATTAGGTGAAGAGGTATGGCTTTGCTACAAAATCCTAGGGTCTTCCTCATAATTCTACTGTTGTGTCTTTCCATCAGTTCAGACAGTTTCCTCATCTGCTACCAACACTCCTGCACTGAGTACTCTGGTTCAAAGGAGATGGTGCCCTTGTTGCTGCCTTGCAGCCCTGACCAGCAGGAAGTCTTTTCAAACTCTGATCATCTATCAAGTTTAAGCTGTTCCCAAACATCAAAGAGGTCTACCAAGCATTCTTTTGTGTGTTTGTTTTACAGGTAGGTGGTGTAAGATATAGCAACTAACTTTCAGTTTGAAAAGGCTATTTTGACATGAGTAGAGTCCAGAAATATCACTGAGGTTCCAGAACTCTATATTTTAATAGAATTTATTTTCTGGTCTCTGGCAGTCATGTTTTATGACTTCTAGAATACTCACTATTCTCTAGGTCTTATAAACGTATCAGTATGTTTGTTGCAGCTTGGATGCAAGTTGATGAAGGCAAATAGCTGTCTGTCAGGTAAAAGCAAATGGCTTCTGATGTTTTTTGCTTATTGACATAATAAAGAAAACAAAAAAGCATTTGTCAGCTCAATAGCTGCCTAACAGTTGCCGAGACCTAAGCTGATTTGCACATATATGCAATAACAGCTGCAATGGAAGATGTTACTTAATTAAACCCACAATAATCACTGTCCTTGTTCCAGACCCACATGTCCTCTGTATATGTCCACCACATGAGTTAAAAGGGGTTGTGATGGAAATCTTCACTCAGGCATCTTCCATGCAAACCAATTCCACACACTTAAGCCAGGCCACTGATTCCATAATCTATTTTATGTGTACTTTCCAAAAACTTCAGACATAGAAAGCATGTTCCTCCTTCCCTCACCTGATCCCTTCAGCAACACTTCTCACATACTTTTTCCAAATTTTTACTGATATGCAGAAAAGAAATCTCACAACTGCTTTGATGTGTAAGCCATCTTCTCCCAAGCTTGACCTCGTAATTGGCATTATAATTACAATCTCTTTTGAGCATTCTGTGTGATCTGACTCTTGATATAGGTCTGGAAGCAATGAGGACTGGTGGCAATGAGGACAAATACTGAGAAGTATCGGTTTCCTCTTCAAAGGTGATAACCCGGGGTAAGGTCAATCCAAGGGCTCCAGGCACCAAAAAGACAGCCTAAGCAATGTGGAGGAGGGGTGGAGGGCAAGAGGTTGCTGCTGCTTCTAACAAGGGATGATCATTAGGATATGGGGGCCTTGGGGTATTTAGAGATATCCAATACCCCCTCATATGGTTTCATTTCATTATTTAGGTTATACCATAGTTCATTAATCAATCAAAAGTAACACTGTAGAGAGAAGAAGGGAAGAGCTAGCCAACTGATCATTTACATGTATATCATTGAGGTGAGGGATAACAAAGAGTCACCAAATGTTATTTATTGGTGACAGAAAATCCAGTTCTACTGAATGGAAAATGATTCCTCTACACGTCAGACAAGTTTTCTAAAAACACATATGTAGTAGACAAAGCCCTCCTTTATTGTTCTGTTTGTATTTATGTAGCAAGTTTATAAATATATAACACATTCACAACTGACTTTTCACCCCTCATGTGGCAAATTACTTTGAAAATTCTAACTGGGAAGAAACTATTTCATACAGAAGAAGAATAGAGAGTATAAATTCATTGGCAAATAAGGTTTAAAAATAAAATTCCAAATTAAATAACCATTTTATAATGACACTAGGTGACTCTAGGGCATGCTTTACTGGGTTATTAATACATGACTCAAGCAGTTGAAGGTACCCAAGGCGTGCATTAATAGACACTAAAACACACCCTGTCATGCTTTAATGCTATATTAATTAAGCAATAACGTGACCTGTGTGAAGGTCTTTCCTGGTCCAGCAATTACTGAATGGAAGAGATAAAGATATTTTCAGACATTGCTTGACCAAACAATTGTTAGTTTTCATAAACAAACAACAAACAAAATTTTTATAAAGTACAGTTTGATTTTCTTTTTGTCCCAAAGTTAGTTTCAAAGTTAAGTTTAGGACAAAGAAAAGCAATTTTAGCACTTTTAGGCCATAGCCCTATCATTGTTTAAAGCATATTCCTTTTTGAGCTTACAAATATAAACACACATCTGATGACTTCGGTTTCACGCATTTTTCATTTGAATATTATTAGGCTGATCAGTGGGCCATAAAAGTAGACACAAGAAGGGCAGATTCAAAATACACATGTACTTGCTATAGGAAGCAAGTTTACACTCAACTGAGTTTCTCAATGCCCTTACAATTTCTCTCTATTAACTCTTGTGTTTATCTACTTCTTTTGAGGCTGAATTTTTCTAAATTTAACTTCAGAACTACTGCTGGTGTGAAAAAGCTCTTAAAATATTTTCAATGATAATTGCTTTGTAACTATAGACATCACTCTTCATATGTAAAGAAGATAGGAAAAATACATTTAGCATATGGTATAGATTATATAATTCAGCTTTTCCCGATTGTGAACCAGAATTTTGTCTATTTTGTACATTGATGTATCTCAAGTGCATAGAAAAATATTTGGTACACAGAAGATCTCAGTAAGCAATTGTTGTATGAATAAATAAATGAAAGAATGCTTGCGTATACCGTGTACTAGGTTAAGAAAATCAAAGCAAAAATATGTGGTTCTTGTTCTCAAGTTGTTCACAACCTCCCAAGGAAAGAAATGAATGCTTTTGTAACTAGCTATGATACAATTTTGTTATTTATTTTTGTTTTTACTTTAAAATTCATTTTGAAGACTCTTTGGGAAGTGTTCACTGTGCCCATTTTGAAAATGTGTCTTCCCTAGGCTGGATGGGAAGCTCCATTTCAGACAAAGAAAAAGATCACAAAGGAACAAATGCACAAAAGTATGCTGTGACAGCAGTATTAGGGCTGCAATGTGAATGTGGTGTCAGAGAAGGCAGGAGATGAAGACAGACCAGAAGTCTGGACACCAATGGTAGAGGGTCTTGAACACCTGCCAAGCGTTTTTTAAAAAGAAGAGAGCAGTTAACTTACATTCAATGTTGCTTAGGAATGCAATTTTAAAAATGTATAAAGCATCCACATTACCTATTAGGGGTTTCTTGATGATCGTTATAAAAATACGTTTAATAAAATGATAGCCAAAGAAGTCAGATCAGAGTGAATCAAAGAGTAAATGGAATGGCGAAGATAATTTTTAAGAATGAAAAGCATGGAGGACCACTCCCTCATAGTTAAAATCATAAATCTATACCCGTCAACTCAGTGGGATATGGAAAATTGAGATGGAACTGAATTAAGAGCCAAGAAAAAGACACACATGTATCATGCATCAAAAGTGATATACGAAGGAAGTGGTATCACAAATCACTTTGGAAAGAATGGACAATTAAGTAAGTGATGCTGGAATAATATAAAGCCATAACCATATTTCACTCTACAAATACATACACAAAAATATCAGAGGGGTTAAAAGCTTAATGCTAACAAGCAAAACTTTTAGAGAAAAATATATTTCTTATATCAGTAAAGAAAAAGATTTCTTAAACAAGACGTACAAAGCACAAATCCATAGAAAAGACTGTCATTTGACATAAAAAATTAAAATTAAAAAACTCTTCATGACAAAAGACACTATGAACCAAGTATAAAGATAAGTCATAGACTGGGAAAAGTTATTTTTAACCTAATTGACTTAGAGCTAGCATACAGAATATATAAACAAATCCTATAAATCACCATAAAGAATCCAATAGAAAAGTGGGAATTATATGAAAAGGTAATTTATAGAAGAAACCTGGATATGCCAATAACCACATGAAGAGTTGCTCATCCTTACTGATTCTCAGTACAAATTAAAACAAGGAAATACCATTTCATATTGATCCAATTGGCAAAACTGAATGTGCTGATTGCTAACTAGAAGGTACAGCTACATCTGAGAGAAATTTGACAATACCTACTGAAGTAAAGATGTACAAACCACAGTACTCAGTAATTCCACTTGTAGATATATTCAATATGGAAAATCTAACAAAAGTACACAATGCATCAAGTGTAAGGAGGATCATTTTAGCACATGTTTAAGTGAAAATTGGAAAGAACACAGTTGTTACTGACAGAGGAATGAGTGAATAAACTACTGCTGATTCATCAAGGGGAATATCTTAAAGTAATTAAAACATATCAATATGGATAAACCCAAAACACAACACAAAAATAACAGAGTTAATTCATCAAAGACTATATACAGTATGATAGTATTTAAGAAAAACTGTAACTGTAAACAAATATTATATATTTTTATGTCTACATATATGGAGTATAGAATCCTATTTGAGTATAAAACTCTCTAAATTTAAGACAGTAGTTATCACTGGGGAGAGAGGGGATAGAAATGGGAATGTAGAAATATAGATAAGACTACTATTTTATGAAACAAAAATGTCAAAATGATAACATCTCTTAAACCTGTGGGAAGAATACATGAGAATTTGTCGTAACATTTTTGGGTTAAATAATTCAGAAATAAAAATTAAAAATTACATATACATAATTAGAGTTTAAAGTAATAAGTGCTATATCAGATGTCTGCAAAACATTTGTTGTAAGTAAACATTTTATGATGTATATTACTTTGAAGTTATTTTAAACTCAATGAGGGAAAGGGCTACTCTCTTGGATTACTGAGTAGACAGGAGTTTTGCGCAGTTATGTGTAGATAAGGGACCTGGCAAGATAACTACACTTGATCAATAGATATTTGGGGGAAAGACTCTGGATCTCATTCATTAATTCATTTAACAATTACTTGCTGAGTGTGTACCATGCTCTAGGCAACAATCTAGATGCTAAAGATCTAAGCAGACAAAAATCCTTGCTTTCATGGAACTTACCTATTAATAGGTGGAGATAGAAAACAGACATAATAAATAAGTAAAATAGAAGATCATACACACATTCACACATTCATTGACCAACCAAAAGTTGGTCAAGGTTACCAATGTTGGGTGGTGGAAGAAGTCTGAGGTGTTAAAGAGGTAGTGGTCAGGGTAGTCTCACTGAGAAGATGACTTCTGAGCAAAGACTTAAAGAGTTGAAGGGGAAAGCTACATAGGTACATGGAGAGATAGCCAGGGGAAACAGTCAGTGCAAAGGTCCTGGAGCAGGAAGGTATCTAGTGTATTCAAGGAACAGTAAGAAGGATAATGTAGCTGCAGAAAAGTGGAACAAAAACTAGGAGATGCAGATCATGTAGGGAGTTTTGGTTTAGTTTGGATGGTTTTGAGCAGAAAAATGATTAACTTTCACTTTAAAAGACATACTGGTCACTGTGTTGAGAAAAGATAGGATGGAGAGCAGGATGAAATCAGGTAGGAGGCTGTTGTAATAATACAGGCAAGAGGTGATGATGGTTCAGATCAATAGGAAGATAGATTATGGGTATATTCTGAAGTCAGAAGTGATAGGATTTGCTAAGGAAATACATGTGGAGAGTAAAAGCAAGATAGGATTCAAGAATGATTTTTGGCCTGAGCAACCAAAAGAAAGGACTGGCAATTTACTGAGTTGGAGTAGAGCAGGTAGAGCATATTTGTGAAGAGAGAAAAGGCATTCAGTGTGCAACACAGAAAGTTCAGAATTACACCAGGAGAAAGGGGCTAGTGGGGGGAAAGGAAATCCAAGAGTATGGGTTGCCTAGAACCCAAAAGAAAGTCTGTCAAGGAGGACAGTGATAAACTTTATTAAATGCAAGAGCATTTCTATTCAACAGATGTGGGGAAAAGCCAGACCAGACTGTATTTAAGAGATCAATGGAAAAGGAGAATTAGAGAGGCTTAGCATAGAGAACTGTTTCAATGAGTTTTTTAAATTAATTTTTAAATTTTTGTAAAGAGAAGCAGAGAAATGGAGTGATAGATGAAGTGGGGGTGGGGGGAGTTCCACCCTTAAGTGAATTCTACTTGCTCAAGTGAGGTCAAGAAAATATATTAAAGATGAGAGAAATAATGGTTTGCTCATATGTGGAAAGAATGATGTGTGTAGAGAGACAGAGAAAGGAGAAAGAGAAAGAGGTGAATGTGAATCCAAGTGGAGTGCCTGGCATTAGATAAGAGAAAAGCTATTCAGTCTACAGTAGTATGAGGAAAGGTAGAATAGGTAGATGCAGATTCTGGTAGGAAAGTGTAGATGTGAGGATAGAATTTATGAATGTTCTCTTTCAACTGATTCCTTCTTAATGAAATAGAAAATGAGATCCTCAACTGTGAATAAGAATAGAGGGGGAAGAGTTAGAGATTTGAGGTGAGAGGAAATTGTAAGAATTATTTGTCTAGGATAGTAGGTGAGTGAATGGACTATGGAAAATATGACTGCTGGGCATTATTAAGGATTAACTTTTGAGTTAATGATCATGGATTTAAAGTGAAACCAGGCAACATGTTTCTTCAGTCATGCTTAGGTGTACAAGTACAGTTTATTTATTTAGGGTTGATGTTTGCTAAGAGATTATGATGAAACAAAATATAGAAAATGGAATTGTGGATGTTTGCAAGGAAGTAGTTAAAATGATTGAATTCAAGTTGGCTACATAAGAAAGATAGAAAGTGAGATAGGCATGGGAGATGGAAAGGTGACAGGATCATGGGTTGTCAGGACTGGCAAGGTAGAAGGATTGTTAGAGTTAGGGTACCAGAGAAAGAGAGAGAGTGAAAGAAATATGGAGCATGTTCATGAGACAGTGGGTACTTGAAATTGAGATTGTGAAGGGGTATCAGTTAATAGCAAAAACATGGCTAAGATACTGACTTGAGAATCACAAACATGTAGGTTGAATATGAAACTATGACAATAAGGTTCCCAATAACAGCACAGAGAAAGAAAATGGTAGAAAGATGTTTGTTTCCTTTAACATTTCCATCTGGAAAAATGTAAGCTACTCTACCCATCCTGATACTGTTTCTAAGATCTCTCAGTTCACATTTTCTCCTCTTTTTGATGGAGGTAACAAAATAGATGCAACGAAAAAGATGCTGTGATACCCAAAAGAACAACAGTTAAAGAATGAAAGAGAAGTAAAAAGACTACCATTGCCTTGTTTGTATTACTGCCTGTCCCTTCACTTTTAATCCTACAATTCTAGAAGACTGCTTTCAGAATCATTCTCTAACTTTATACTTAGAAAGAATCAGTAAAATTGGACTTGATACATGAAATTTCTCTTTACAGGTGACTTTTTCAAGTACATTTATTAAAATGGCTATTAAAAAAACCTTCAAATTCATGTATTGAGAAGAGACAATTGCTGTATCATTTGAACAATATTTGGTTTGGGGACTTCAGACAAGCTTGTTTGAAACTATACAGCAATAATATTTCATTCTAGCTGATTAATCCGCATTCTATTCTACACAGATATTGAGTAGCCTGAAGCATCTGAAAAGAAAGATTGTAGTCTTATCTGATATGACCACTACATTTGTGCACAAGCTTTAACCTTCCAATTTAAACTTTAGTTATAACTCCACTTTCTACAAGCATAGAAATGTCGGGTGCTGAGTTTTTGTTCATCTCTCTAGCATGCTCATTGAAGAGACACTTGGATATGTTTTGTTCAAAGTCAATGGGACTTCTGTCAGTGAGAGATTTCAGCAGTGTCTACAAACTGAACATTTGGTCTGATGTAGCATGCTGCGACCCACAGCTGTAACAACCAGCTGAGTCTGCTCAAACTTCAGCCATCAAGCAGCCCCATTCTGTAATGGAATCTTAGTCACAGAATGCCTACATAGCAATGGGCTTCACAAGGTCATTTTAGAGAAACTGGTTAGTATAAACAGTCCTAAAAATACAAAGTTTTAAGGGATTTTGAGTATAACAAAACCAAGAGATACTACTAAGGTTTTACACAGATTGAATGCAAATGAAGCATGAAAAAGTAACCTTACCTTACAGTTCAAACAAATACTAAATTTAACACACAAACTGTGAATTAGCAAATGGAATCACTATTGACCCAAGGACTAAAGATTGGGAATATAAAGAACATTGATACTCATATAGACTCTATTGGTTGGGAATCTCAATATTACACTAAGTGAATGAGATTTGTCACCCAAGGAAATGTCCAAGGATGTCACCAATGAAGGGAAGATTTTGAAATACGCTGGAAGGGAAGATTTATTCATATTAGAAAATATGATTATGGAATCACTAAATGTTAAACATATAATCTTTATATTTATAGCTTATAATAAAGTATAAAGTAATTATGTTAATAACCAAAAAAAGGTTCTGATGTCAAATGGGTAAACCTAAAAAAGCATTGAACAGTATAAATTAATCAATATCCAAAGAAAGAGTGCTCCGATTCTAAATTACCAGTCTTGGGTTTTATAAAAAATATTCCAGAAGTGGAGATAAAATTTCTCATTGAAGTGGCACACACAACCAGCCTAGATATAATCAGATTGTTGAGAACTGACCAAAGACAGTTTGTTCACATTTCGGTGGATACTGAATTCCTCAGTTGCAAGAGATAAGTAAATGCTACAGGTCTCTTCTCCTAGAACCCTGATGCCAAGTGGAGAAATAAAAGGAAATGAAGTCTTAGATCAAATTTGGCATTCATGTAAACATTTACTAGTAAAAAGACAACAGCATTTTTTTTTTGCCTCTCTGATAGCAACTCTTAGGAAGGATTCACTGGAGGCAGATTTATCATGTATACCATCGATGTATTAGATCAATGTGTTCTGCAGGCTATCCGGATGGTCCCAATCTCTTTCGATTATGTTATGGGAGAGAGCAGGAGAGTTAACACAACACTGGAGCAAATCACTGCCTCTTCCACATGAACAGAAATTCAAATCCTACATTCTGATTAGAATAGATAAAAGTATTCACCAAATTATCAGTCTCAGACTTTGGACCTGAGGCCATGTTAATGGCTCTAGAAAAATACATCCAGAACAGAAGCTGCAATTAAGGATACTACTTAGTTTTTAGCAGCCTGCTACCATCTTTTAGCATTCAACAGGTTTCTGCAGAGGCCAAACCAGTGAATTAAATGGAAACAAGATGAGGACCTCCACCCTTTAGACCTATGTTATCTACTAAGGTAGCCACTAGGTACATGCAGCTATTTAGATTTAAATATTTATTTATTAAATAAAAGTTAAATAAAATTACACATCCATCTCCTCAGTCACACCAGCCATATTTTAAGTGCTTGATAACCATTTCCATCATTACAGAAAGCTCTATCAGACAGCACTGCTTTAGACCCTTACGGATAGCACTGTTTTCAGCTACTCCCCCACTCTGGGATGCTTGTTTGATTTACTATTTTGACAGGAGGAAGGGATGTAGTTTCAGAGTCTTCTATTTGGACTTCCCCAGAATGAAAGCTCATAAACCACAGGCCAAAGACTCAATTTGGGGGTTAAGTCAACTATGACATGTGTCAACCCAACTGAACATGCAAACCAGGGAATTGACCACTGAGTTGGTTAGCTGACCCAGTGGACCCACTGTAAGCAAAATGTTGGTCAAGACTCCTTTTATTACTTGGTCCCTAAGTGGGCTCCACTATAAGTGGGGAGCCATGACGACACTTTGCTTCTGAGGGTATTAATGTCAACTTGGACACTAAGCCCAACACTCCTAGAAAAGCTTGGGTATTTCGCTTTCCTCCGTGTACAGCTACCTGAGTAAATTAATGTAGATCTTTTAAAGAAAGGATTAAAGGGATCACCACAGTGTATACTTTCTGTAATGTTGCAGCATCCTTTCTCAGGTTTCCTGTCTGAAAACCAGTTTGATTCAGAAACTGGAGGAAGGACCATGATTCTTTATTAGGGCAAGAGCACTCAGCCTCTGCAACGTCCATCTTTGCTTTCTTCTGATGGCTCAGGGTAAGTAGTACCCATGTTGGCTACACAAATATTTTGCCTCTAGGAATACTTTATTACATCTACATAATTCTCTACAAGTCAGGTCCTCTTGTCTGTCACTCCAACCCTGCAACTCATTAAGATAATTGTATCCACGTGGTTTCCTGCATCTAAGAATTGCCATTTAGCCTTTATTGTTTCAGGGTTCTGTAATACCTATCTGTTCCGTAATGCCTTTTCCTACCATCAGTCCCGGTTAACAGAAGAGAGACACCATCCAGCTTTCTACTGATGTCTGTGCTTCTCTCACAAGTACATTCCTTATAGCCTTTCCATGGGATGCAACCACCTGGTGGATCTTCTAGCTTTATATACCACATACACTCTCGTATGCCCACCATCTTGAGTCTTTCCATTTCTTTCTCTACCATATGTCAAGACAATTCTGACATTTCAATGGCACTTACTGTGGGCCATCATTTCTCCATGCTTTTAGGAACCATCCTAGTCATTATTTCACCCATCTCCTGGGATCTTTCCCAGGATATTTCAATCCTGTGTATCTCAGGAAAGTGTTCCAATATAAATTCTCCTCTTCCCACTCTTATAGTATGCTCTCCTTAGCCAAGAACTCTCAGACTTTGGTCCTTTCCAATCCATGCCGACTACTTCTTACAGCTCCTTTGGAGAATTGTCCCCTTCTTTCCTTACTAGACTCATGTGACCATTGCTGGATTATGCAGTGACTCAACCCAAGTTATAAACCTATTGGCCAAGAGGTAGTAAAGGGACAGATTCTGAGGTTGGTAAGGTCCTCAAGTAAGGAGGAGAGTGCTAGGACTTTCTCTCACCCAAAGAGAACTCCCGTGCCCAAAGGAATGCCCTCCTGCATTTGATGGCTGGTTAAGTAAGGTATATCTGTAAGGGGTCAGCACAGTGCCTGAACTCTCTGTGGATTGTCTAAATTCTCAGCTGAAGTTGTATCGCAGTTTAACTTCTCCTTCTGCCCAATCCTGGCTCCCTTATGCTCTCATAGGTGCTGTTCTCTAGGACATTCTCCAATAATCTTCCTGCAAGCACTTTTTTTGTCTCAGAGTCTATTTTCCAGGGAAATGTGAGCTAAGGAAATGTGTACATTTTATTTGTACTCTCATGTCCCATTGTGTACCCCTTTCATATAACCCACCCAAATTATAGGCAAAAATGCTGAAATTCATTTGCAAGTAATAATACCAAAGGCCAAATAGAATAATAAATTAATGCATCTGTAAAATACTGAAAATGAGAAGAAGAGTTATATAATGTTTCCAAGGAGAATAACTAGCAGGGTGTATTTGTTTGCAGATGATGAAGAAGGGATTTCTAGGCAGATAGTGAAGGAAATAAAAAGAAGAGAGGAAGAAATTTGGCATCAGAAAGGTTTATGTGAAAGAACAATATTTAAAGTGATGAGAATGCAATGGGAAGCCTGATTAGGGGAGCAGCACCCTATTAGAGGTTACTCAGGTGGCAACATGTGAAGAGACTGCCAGTCAGGAAAGCTTATAAGTGCTGCCCTGCAGTATACTCAGCCTATATCAGAACTGTTAGAACACCTGGTGCTTTATACTCTTGGCTAAGCCACATCACACCTCATTAATGGTGTATCTATTCCCTTTCTTCCCTCAGCAAAACATTAAAAACTTGAGATGAAAGCATGTCATTCTAAAACATATTTGGCTCAAAGAAAAAGATGCTTCCCAGAACTACAAAAGATCTTTCTGTAATGAAACTTTAATTAAACTTTGCTTTAATTTGGATCACAATGAAGAAAGTAAGGGACTTTTCATCTTGCCCCAAGTGGAAAGTGTCAGTGTGTGTCATGAATAAAATGCTGGCATTGAAATCTCTTGCAATCTTCTAGCTCTGTGAGCGCCACTGAAAACTAACTATGACAACAAACCAATTGTTTGCAATTTCATCTACAAATAGGTATATCTTTAGGATGAATACACATACCAGAAATATATTTTTGCATGCTCTCTAACGTGCTAATAAGAACAATGGTAATTTGGAGGAACAAAGGCTGGGAAATATAATTTAGAGGCGCTCCATCCTTTAGGGTTAATGAAACAATAGTTGACATCATTTAGTCCCCCTCAAAAGAAGCAGCCAAATGGCAACATACAATTAGCAAGCAACATTACTATTCAGAACAATACTATTCAGAACAATTCTTAGGTGCTAAATATTTTAAATTATCTATAAAGAACACATATTTGAAAAATGTCAACCTTAGAAAAGACTCAAGTTGAGCACTTGAATGTGTCACGTTTAGAATCTGGTCTGTTTCAAAGAGAATGTTCTTGCTGTCAATAGTAGTGTCTGTTACTTCTTTACTGAGAAGTAGTCCATGTATCTCAGATTTGCCCTGGACTAGAGACACTTGCCAAGAAGAGGCAGGAAATGTGTCCTCATTTGCCAAGTAGGAGAAAAAAGTTCATCTTTTTTTTAAGGAACTGAAATGCGTCCTATGTACTGAACATCATGACAGACATGTGGGTTACAGAGTGGAACAAGAGAGATGCAGCCTGGCCTTGAGAATTGAGAGGTGTTGTTAATGGGTATATTTTCCCCAACCACACCTTTCTTAATCATTTTGCTCCAGCAGGACAAAAATTGGGAAAGGACTGCTTTCAAAACTAGGGAAAGGTCTACAAATGATGATCACTGGGCCAAAGCCAGCCCCCTGTTTTTGGAAATAAAGTTTTATTGAAACAGAGTCATGTTCAATTTTTTATGTATTGTCTATGGCTGCTTTTATGTTACAAAGGCAGAGCTGAATTGATGTGACAGAGACAGCATGTTTTACAAAGCCTAAAATATTTACTGTCTGGCCTTTTACAAAACAAGTTTGTAAACCCTTGATCTAGGGGAAGGAAAGGACATTTGAAAGCAGATTCTCTCTATCTGTCCAGCAGCCACTACCAGTAGCAAAGCAGGGTAATACCCAGAGCAGTCACTAAAAGGCCTAGGCACACATTTCTTGTAATATAGCTTAAATTTATGAATGCTTCTGCTACAGAGTAATTCCTTTAAATGCATGTCCCATTCCTTTTGGTTTGGTTGTTACATATATATGCTGAATAAATAATTATAACTTGCAGTGAGATTAGCACACAATTACCATACTCTCACCACACTATTAATTTTCCACACTTTCTATTGACTCTCTAATGGTAGCCACGTTAGTTCTCTCCTAAGCACTAAGTAATTTGTTGAGCTTCAATACAATGAACATCCGGCTGCATGGGAGAAAAAAGAAGTTTCTAATATAAGAGCACAAGGTAAGGCAAGACATCACCCATCATCCTCATGGGTGATGTCTCTCAAGGTGTCTAGAACTCATAAAGGAGTGAGAAGGATCCTGTAAGACAAAGGGTCCTCACAATGGTAAGTAAATTTATGTCTATATTGCTTTTTAATAGGATATTATCTTGAGATATTTATCAGGAAAATGCAGAATGTGTGGACCTGAGACTTGAGAACTGGGAATTACAGCATGAAAATGAGGACCAGAAGAGGTGAGTTATATCTCAATGATGTCCAGGGCTTCAGAGGGTGACTAGGAGCAGCCCCTCACCTGGAGGCGGTGATACACATGCACCTTCTACTCTCCCCTATGAACTCAGAGGCCACCACAGACAGAAGGAAGCGAGGGGGAAGAATTATGTTATTGCTAAATATAAGCCCTGAAAAGCTTTTAAAATTCTGAATTGACTGTGTTTAAATGTGTGTTTAAATGAATTTGAATGAGTTTAAGCTTACTCTAAATTGACAAAATTATGTTCTCCACCATTAGCTGAAATGACCTCAGAGCTAAATTAAATTAGAGAAATTTTAAAAGGTATAATTTTACACTTATGTTTGTGACTGGAAATTCACGCCAACCCAGAGATAATATATCTAAAATCCTCCCTTCACTTTTCCCCTCTTGTCACACTATGTGAGTTGCTCTAACACATGTCAGACTTAGAGCAGGTTATTTGAGAATAGATCTTGCGGTAACACTGCTGCGGTGGGGAACTGTTGGCTGAGGCATATGAACCATCGTCCCAGTTGTAGTCTCCTCCACTAGCTGAGGTCCTGGGCTGCTGTACTCAAGGGGCTCGTCACTGCACACAGACAGTAAACATCTTCAAAGGTTCCCAGCCTTATCTTTTTTAAGCTTTCAGGTCCCCAAAGTCCATGACGAGAAAGAGAACCCAAAGTAATTTTTTAAAGTATGCAAGGTAATGCGGTTTGTCCGCAGTACCCGTGGGTTATGCATCCATGCATTCAACAAACCACAGATCTAATTTCCATTGGTTGAATGGTGAACTCAGAGATGCGGAGGGCTGGGCGTACTATGCCATTTTATGGCCTTGGGTATACCTGGATTTTGGTATCCACAGGGGTCCTGGAACTAATACCCCACGGATACCAAGGAAGACTGTATATTATTTTAGACAAAGGAAATAAGATGCCTTTTCTCCCATCCAATAGTTTTGTGCTTACTACTATAGTAACACCACTTAAACTTCGTTTTAACTGTCTCTGTTTATCCCCCACCTCCAATGGAATATGAACTCCTTGAAGATAGAGGTAGAAGCAGGTTCTTTTATTGCTGTAGCCCCAGTACTAAAGCAGCCCCTGGAACCATGCACACAAATAAATGACTCTCCATTACCCTTCATGAGTCCTCCAAAGTCAGTCAGCCTCTCTCTCTCAATCTCTCTCTCTCTCCTTATTTCATTCTCTCTGTGTAATTTTTCCAGGGCACTGGGTATTCCCACAATGGAATCTACTACTTTAATCAGTATGGTAACAGAAAAATATTGTTTTCCAATGGGGAAAAATCAAATTCACACCTCTACTTCCTTGTGTGAGGAAGGTAAAATGGTTTGGCTAAGAAAGGACATAGTTCTGAGAGTGAATGAGCAGTTTTTCCTCACAGGGTTGGAGTTACCATACCAAAGAATATGAAGCAAGAGCTCCCAAACTCGTTAAGCTGCTAATATTTGGCAGATGTGCAACTTATAATCCTCTCAGCCCTTGGATGCCTGGGTAGTGAAGTAGGAGATAGATGGGCCCCTGGGCCAGGCAGTTGGTGTTTGTCAAATGAAGCAAAACTGAAGTTTTGTCCTCAGCCAGACAAGAACGATACCCCTTTCCCTTCCTCCATTGAAATGGAGGGAATGAACTAGCAGCGGGGAATTTGTTGCAGCAAAAATAGAAATGAGACTTTTCTTTTCTGATAAACAAGGAAAATAAGGAAACAATGAACAGGTTGGGGAAACTGCATGAACAGGCCTGAAAGAGTTAAGCAATCTTGGTTATACTTTAGCTGTTACTACTAACAAACACTTGTAGCTAGACCTGTCCTTCACAAAGCTAATTACTCTCTGACTCCATATGACTTATACTCTGCACTTGGCATTCTTCTCCCCCTACACTCCCTAGTAGCACTCTTCCTTTCAGAAAGAAGGTCATGGGCCGATAACTTCAGGGACACCAGACCCAGTTGCTGAGCCACCTGATGCCAGCTTTGGCCATGAATTTACAGAAGAAAAGAAAAATAAATGCAAGGTCTTCATTACTTTGAGCCTTATCACCTACCCCAGACCACAAGCTCCGGCTATAAAAAAACCTTTCCCTATTCCCCAGGGAAGGTGTGTGGTGGGGGGGTGGTCACAGTTCTTGAGGCACTAGCCTGCTGTGTTCCCTCTTTGCCTGGCAAAGAATAAAGCTACTCTCTCTTTCCTCCAAAATTCTGTCTCCATATTTCTGTTCAGCATCAGTGTGCAGAAAGCCAGTATTTTGTCATCAGTAGGGACACTTGGACTGGTCTCCTCTGGCTAAGAGTGGTCTTTTAGGTTCAGTGTGTTATATTCTACATGAGTTATGACATGAGAAAGGATAGGAAGCACTGAAAAGTGAGGAAGTTCCCGCAAGCTTTGAAGCTGCTACATGGATATTGATAGGAATCTGTGGCATTTGAGAAATGGGCTCCTGGTTCATGATAAAAGGCTGCAGACTCCAGCCTGGGTAGAGGCAATGGCCCCAGAGAAAATACTTCCCTCTACTTCTCCTTCTCAGCACAGACTTCCTCTGTGGGTATGTGGCTCCAGTGAAGAGAATTCTTGCTACAGTGTTTCCTGATGTGGTCATGGCATGCTGTGAACTTGCTTGTAAAAGGCATTCCATCACTCTTAATATAACCTCATGGGCTTTATAACCCAAGGGCTCTGACACAAATCTTCTTGTGCAGGAAAGAGTTAACAGGCTTGGGTTGTTCAAACCCTGTACATTCCCAAGACTGACCTGTTTTCAGGATCAGCCATTGGCCAGCTTCTGGGAGATTAGCTCTGAGCCTTGGAATATTCTGCCTTGTAATAGTCTTTTTGTATGCCTTAGACTTGAGCCACAGTTTACCGATTGGTTTGATAGTTTATGCTAACAATGGGATTTACGGTGAATGCCTGCCTTTGCTCTGAGGGGCTGGAGTCTGAGTAGCTGAGGTCAGTCAATCCTGTGTGACTGACGTCCAGTAAAAATCCTGAACACAAAGGCAAGCATTTCAGGGGAATATCCTTGGTTGGCAACATTTTGTTTTGCTACATTTTAACACAGATTGAACATCTAACTTGACATAACTTGAATTTTCTCCAAGCATCTCCTTTATTACCTTCAGCTTTGGAATTATAAATCTAATTTCCTAGATTTTTATTTTCATCCCTTAGTTTTATGTTTAAAATCTTTGCTCCAATGTCCCCTAGTCAGGTTGAGAGGTCTCATTTTCCTTTGGTTCTGCCCAGTCCCTCTTCATCAACCTTCTTTTCCCTTGAGCCTTTCACCTGCCCAGGCATTGTGTGCAAGCCCATGAGTCTTTCCTGATTAACTTGACTCTGACCTGTTAATATGCTCAGTCATCCCTGAAGCAAGTTCCATTGTCAAACCAGTACTTCAAATGTGTTCTTTTCATTTCTACCCCCTATATAATTCACTTATTATCAACCGGTGCACAGTGTTTGTTCTCAAGATATCTGCTTTTCTATCATAAGGAAACAAACAAACAAAAACTAACACAATATTCTAAGACCTCAAATATATTTCAGAATAAATTTTCTGGTTTTTTTTTCCCCAAGACTATGGCTACTTTATACTCCAAAGAAAATCCAACATGTTTTGTCCAATATTTCAATATATTTGGGTATAAAACCAGTATTATATTCATCAAGACACTTTTGTTTAGAAAAACCCCAAATTCTCCTTAGTAACTATATTAGTTTTCTATTGCTGCTATAGCTAGTTACCACGAACTTAGCAGCTTAAAGCAACACATATATATTGTCTCACATTTATGTAGGTCAAAAGGCTGGATTGTCTTGACTAGTATCTCTGCTCTAGGTCTCACAAGGCCAAAATCAAGGTGTCAAGCAGCCCAACTGTCATTGGAAGGCACTTCAAAGCTGAGTCAGACTGTTAACAGAATATTCCTTGTGGTTATATGACTGAGGTCCTTAATTTTTTTGTTAGCTCTCAGCTAGAAGCCATCCTTAATTCCCAGTAGCCTCACTAGTTCTTGCGTGTGGGCCCCTACATTAGCGACTGAATTCTTCTCGCTTTTGGAATCTCTCCAACTTCCTCATCCTGTTGCATGAATCTTTGGACCCTAGCCAGAGAAGGTACTTGGCTTTCAAGGGCTCATGTGATTACATTAGATCCACACATAAAATTCAGAATATCTTCCTATTTTAAGATCTGTTCTCTTAATTACACCTGCAAAGTCCCTTTTGCCACATGGGCATTTTTGAGGGGCCATTATTCTGTCTACCATGGTAATTGTAACTCCAACTGTGGGACGGAAAAAGTCTAGTGAGTAGATTAAGTTTTAGGGAGAGCTGAATCTATTAGCTCAAAATACACTCAGGACTCTGTGACTCTCCATCCTGGTAACACTTTTCTCTGATTTAGCTTCATTCTTAGGTACTCCCCATAAAGTGGGGAAGATGGCCACCACAAGATATCAGCTTACACAGGTTCATTTAAGAGGTACATGTGCTGAGTGTTTGTGAAATGAACATGGGGGTCATATTTTTAGTTCTATTCCCAGCAGGATGTGATTGCCTATCACAGGAGTTGAAACATCCACCTCATCACCATAGGCCTAGAAACAACAGACCTGGATATATGATATCAGGGCTATAATTCTTTAAGAGGACAGGAATTGTAAGAGTATAGAAAGTGGTACATGTGTAGTTGGAAACAAAACAGAGCACAGGTATGATATTGAAAATGATCTATCTTGTCATTTACCTTCCACACAACCTAGGAAGTAAAAGCTTAGGATAAGCAAGTAATCTCAGTTCTTACACTGACACCAAATGATCAGGTAAAAATTAATTTCTTTCGAGTTCAAAATTGGGCTGATTTAATCTTAGTCGTGACATTCATTATATTTTGAAAACTTAAGTATCTTTAAAGAAAGATAGGTGAATTAGAATATATTTTGGCTAAACGCCACAGAAAACATAGCAAGCAAAGTAAACAGTATATATATGTATTACCTCACATAACAAATGCATGGAAGGAGGGTAATTCCAGGGCTGGGTAAGCAAACATGTCTTCAAAGACAGATTCTTTCTATGTCTTATGTACTTCCCCAGAGTTTTGACTTGTTGCTTTAAGTATCTTCTCTTCAAGGTCCTCAGATGGCTATCTCAGTTCCCGGAATCACACACAGAAACAACGTCAAGATGAAGAAAAGGAAATATCTCTTCATTTGTCTCTTTTACAAGTGAGGAAAATCTTTCCAGAATTGCTCAAACATCTCATTGGCCAGAATTATGTCACATGATCACAACCTAACCAATTAACTATAATGGGAAATGAAGCCACTAAGTGTCTAGGACCAATCAAAATTCTCCCTCAGAGCTGCTTTCCAAAAGTACTTGAATACTCTTTAATGATGAACAAAGTCAGCATTTTGAAAGTGAGGAATAAGGGGGAAATAGCTACTGGTTAGATGACAACTTGTGTCTTTCACAGAGTGTGAGAAATATTTATGCTTTCAAAAGCTTCATGGATCATAAAATATTGAAAAACACTGGATTAGAGACCCAGAGCAGCCAGTATTCATCTGTCAGTAATCACTTAACCGTTTTTTCTTTCGTGTATTTGAAGAGTTAATGTGTTTCTTTGCAATCAAATGACAAAGTCTTAGTTTTTTAAACAAATACAAAGAAGGCCTTGGAGCAAGAAGTGACCATCCTAACAAAATGTGATGGGATAAAAGGTGTGGACACATACGATCCAAACAGCAGAGATATTATTGCCATACATGTTCTACTAAGGGTTTATCACCAGGTCCACAGGGAGAATAAACTGCATATTAGTATCAGAATGCATGTGTGGGGGGTCTTTATGAAAGGAAGAGTAGTAAAATATATGTATTATTCTCATGGCAAAGTCTGGTTCAGTCATGTTCTACACATTTTTAGAGTCCATATAAACTTGGTGGTTAAAGAATCCTTCTAAGTAATGATTTTTACATGTATAACCACTTTCATTGTTGGTAAATACTTAGAAAATATGAGACCATAGGCTCAAGAAGCACAGAGATGTTATCTGTTTCATTCACTATTTTAATCTTGAGCTTAATACAGTGGAGATAGATAGATAGATAGACCTCTGAGTCTATCTATCAAAAACCAGGAAGCATACCAATTTACAACTGATTTAACAAGCATATTTCTGACAGGAAATGTTTTAAATTGCCCTTACAACAAACTGGTGAGGTAGACATTTTCAAGACTAACATTCATTTTGCCATAACTGATAATGAGTTATCTGATTTCAAACAGTTTTAGAATAAAGTTTGAGCACTATTTTTATTACCAGGGCACAATTCTTAGATTTATATCTTTGCATATATCCCTGACTCAACTTTTTTTTTTTTTTAAGTAAAACTTATTTGACATAGAATCAAAAAAATAATACCTTCAGTGTTCTACTTTCCTCAGTCATTGTATACTACCATTATTTTCCATGTGTTATGCCTGGATTACATTCAATAAAAGTTGAGATTAAAAAAACCATAAAGCATATGTAAGTTCCAACCAACATAATAAAATCAATGAAATTCCAAGCATGTCTGTGGCTGCGTCCTGAATCCATCTCAGATCCCCAATGACACAGTACAAATGAAATGGAACACTTCACCCTATTCTACAAATTCCCTCTGCAGCCTTTACAGCAGGATGAGTTATGGACCAGCTGAAAGAGTCAGAAGCTCAGTGCTTTGTACTGTGCTTGTTTTGTTACATGTGACACGTTGGGTCTGTGAGAGTCTGGACTAAATTATGGTTAGCTCTAGGTTTGCAACAGCAAGCATTTACATAGATCAGTTCTTCCTTGGGCGGTGGGGGTGGGCAGACTGTGAATCTTTACACGAGCAGTATCATCCTACCAGGACCCAGGCAGAGGCCACACTGTGCCTGTTGACATACTGGGCACATTGCCTGCATCCATTTCATAAATGTTCTCTTGGCCCCCTTCCTCACAAGCTGAATGCCGGGAAGTTGACAGGTGCACAAGTAGACCAGGCTGGCGCAGTGTCTGACTGTTTGAATGGCTGGGACTTTCCATCTGACAGGATTTACCCAATCATGATGGATAGTAGCTAGAGCACAGGAAAGAGAAGGGGAAGCTAGAAAGGAAACTAACTGTACTACAGCACGGGGTTCTGTAAAATGCCCACCTATGAAACGATATGAGGAGCTCAATATCTGACAAGAGTTGAGGGAATTAAGAGTAATTTGATTACAGGTGCTCAACTGGCATTCATTTTCCTCTTATTATCTGAGAACCCTCCCTCGAGAGAGAGTACTAACCTTCAAAAGGAGCAGATGAATGGCTCTATTAAAAGCTCTGTAGTTCTTTCATGGCTCTGTAGCATCTGACCATTTTATGAGCCCAGTGGTATTGTAAATAGGAAACAGAAGAGAGGAAATGTCCTCCTCAAAGAGTGTACAGATGACTCTGTCTTTAGTGATTTGTAATCCTGAAAGAGAGTTTACACATGGACAGAATGATGTAAAATAGTGATATCTTCTCCCACTCCACAGAGCCCCCAACCCTGAGTATACCTCTTAAGGGTCAGATATTGCAATACTATGTTATGTCAAACTGTGATGGTTTCTTATAAAAAACATATGAATAAAATACCTAAGTTAGATGTGCTTGGTTTTAAATAATTTGTTGTTGGTATTTTATATATTTGGTTCATTTTAATCTCAGTTAAAAATAAATCTCTAGATATTTTTTGATATCTACTTTCAAATACAATTTCTGCAATAGTGACAACTATGAATGGAAAATATCTTACCTGAATGATTTATAAATAAATAAACCTCACCATAAATATGGTTTACCTATAATGAAACCATATGACAACATCTACTTTCCCCCCCTAGTAAAAAGCAGAATAAATGACATTTATTGAAAACCTTGTCTCCAATATTGGTATTACTCTTAGCTTATGTAATCTTAATTTAGAAAACAAAGTAAATATTTCATTGGTGTTACAACTTGTTTAATATCTTCCTTCTGGTGTGTCACTGAGGAAGATAAACTAATATCTATCTTATCAACAGGAATAAGCACTTGGATACTAATCTGTAACATATAGAAGAGTGCTCTAAGATTCAAGAAATCCAGGGCTAATAATCTATGTGAGATATAAATAACTGTGTAAGTTCATATACTCTCTTAAACCTGGGATGGGGATAAAATCTAATATCTTGAAGTCCTGGTAATAGAAGTATGAAAGCAAAGTTTCCCTCTTTTAACAAAATGCATTAACTGTACCTTAACTATAAAATATTATTTAAATACATGAACCATAAAACCTGCTATAAAATTCTTCACATCTTCAGTCCCTAAAAGGTTGGTGGCACATATAAAAGTTAGATGACTTCTCATAAGCTTAGGGCTGAAACTAGAGTAGAAATATCCAAATGTTGCATTATATTTTTTTAGGTGGCAAATAAAGTTTTGGTGTTCTGAAATGTCCACTTAATTGCTCATTTAAAGGACAGAACGTTCAACTTTGCCCCGCAAATGGAATCATTCTCGCCTTTGCCCGGTACCTAAAAATTCAAAGTCATCAACAAGTTGAAGGGCACACTCGGATGTGAGTTTCCCTTGTGTGACTCCAGGACCACACTTTCCATACTTGTGCTCCACTGACTCTTTTATGACAGTATGATCAGTTAGTCATTTCTGGTCCAACTTCAGAGTAAAGATAACACCTAGAAAGAGCAAATAACTGGCCATTTTTATCCACTTATGAAGTGATGATACATGGATTTCAGCCCAGCTCTTGAGGACTCTTACTACCCTACCACCAACTCTGATTAGCAATCTGATTATTAGGGAATTGACATTCATTTGGTGTCTATTATGTACTAAGCTTTGTGTTATATATTTTACACAGAGTATGTGTATCTGTTAAAAAACAAAACAAAAACCCTTGGGGAAGTTATTGTCAAGGAGAAAGAAAATTTTCTCTACTATTCTAGTTTTTTTGGTTGGTCTAAGAATTAGACTGACATGAGACAGATGAACAGGAAAAAATCAAATGAAAGTTTAATAACATGTATACATGGGAGACACCAGGAAAGCTGTGTAACTTCCCAAAACAGCTGAAACACTCACCTTAAACATTATCTCCAGCTAACGACAAAAAAAGGATGTTGGGATAGGGATTTGGGACTTCAAAAAGGAGCAAGGCAATTCACATGGAGATGGAAAAGCAAATGTTTGGTAAACAAATGTGTGTTAGGCCATGCAAAGACAATGAGACAGAGAGGAATTTTCACAAACAGACTTTGCTAAGTTCCTCCCTGTCTGCAGACCTAGTTTATACCTCATACTATAGTTATCTATGGTAATAGTTCCCTTGCTGGAACAGGTCCTCTATCGTCATTCTTTTATGCAGTTAGGGAGAAGGTGAAAGTTTCTTCCTGTGTCTTTTGTGTCTTGATTGTTCTCAGCTCAAAATAATCCACATGCCAATGAGACATTTTGGGGTGGCAAGTTTTTCTCTCCTACATTATTATAAATTTCACTTTACATTAAAGGAAACTGAGGATCAGAGATGAGTTAAGAAATTTTTCAAGGTCACTCAGCTAAAATAATAAAGCTATATTATGAAAACAATACAGAAGAAAAAACAGGTCACTGTCTAACTACCCAAAATTTTTGCTTTGCCTTACAACACACCACAACTCCTAGCACAGTACTTCCAGAATGAAAAGCAAAATTAAACAAAACAAAAATTTATACAAAATGAAAAGCTAAAATAGCAGTAAAGTCTCAAAACAATAGAAAACTCATGAGTAAGAAAGTATAAATAAGAAAAATATATGGAATTTTCAAGAATGCCTCAATTTTAAAAATTCAGGGAAATGTAACAAGATATCAAACAATAGATAACATTATGATCACTCTGACACATCCCTTGGAAAATCTCAGAAACTCTAAGAGACTTAAGTTTGGGACTTAGTTTTATCTATGTTTTAGTAACTTGCTCTGGAAGGTAAATGAATAAGTAGAGAATTAGTCTGGGACATTACACACACAGATACAGAGCAGATGTGCACACAAATTCACGCATGCATTTGGTTATATTTTGCTCAATATTTACTTGAAATATCTAAATGTAAAGGATTAGTGAATAATTTACTTTAAGAAAGACTACTATGGCAGAGACATTTTTGACTCAACAAATATCCATGTGCTCCTTAAGATTCCCTAAATCTCAAGCAGTTGTATGGACTCATGTGACCAGTTTCAGCCAATGAACTATGAGCAGAATTGATGAGTGTCATTTCTAAGTCAAAGCATGGAAGAGCAGGTACAATAGCTCCATGTACTCTCTTCTGCTATAGCCAGTGGAAAGGTTCCAGGTGGCAGAGTCTCAGTCAGTCTGAATTCCTTACTAACTATGTGGGGCAGAGCCTCCTCCATCAAACAGCATTAGAAATACAGCATGAGTGAGAAATAAACTTTTTAGCTTTAGGCCATTGACATTCTGGCATCAATATGTTATTGCAGCATAACTTGGACTGTTTTGACCTAGAGATTTAAGAGCTGCCAATGAACACAAAACTTCTTACTTATGGTGATTCCAAATAAATTCCAAAAATGTCCATGTTGTGGTGAAAATGTAAAATGAAGTGTATGCCAAAATTAAACCTTGTCTTTTTCAGCACATTCTGAATTGCCAAAATAATCTCATAGGTACTTCCTCTTTCAGATCATGAAAATAGAGATCACTAGGTTCAGTATGAGGTGTATTGAATGAGACACAGGACTATTAAGAAGGAATCCATTTATGTAAAAATATTGATTAAATACCTACTATATGGCAAGCACTCATCTCAGTATTGTAAATACAATGATGAGCAAAAACAGACATGGTCCCTTCTCTCAGTCTACTGGTTAAGAGACATAAATAAAAATAAGCTACACAGAGGTTTCAAGGTTTGGATCAAGGTGGCAAAGTAAGAGGATGTGGAGCTCACCTTCCTCCATGGACACATCAAAAATATATCTACATGTGGAACAATTCTCACTGAAAACTAACTGGAAGCTAGCAGAAGGACTCCTGTATAACCAAGGCTATAACAAAGTTACACACTTTACTGGGTAGGAAGGAAAGAAAAGCACTCAGGTTGGGAGCTGTGCCCCTGGGAGGGGATTCAGAGAAAAAGGGAGATTACACCTATGGACACTTGCCCTGGAGAGTGAGCAGCTTGAGCTACAGTCCTGGGGTCCTATGCAAGAAAGATTAGCCCCCTTGGCTGGTTGGAAGAGAGCTGGGCCTAATAGAAGGGCTGTGGGAAGCCAGGACTCTGTTCATGAGGAGCACATATGAGTGAACTTGTCCTCAAGGCAGGGTGGAGAGCGTGGAGAGAGGTCTGCTCTAGTGGCTGGCGGGTCTTCCGCAGCTCCCTCACCACATGCTCCAGCCCAAATCAAGCAAATGCTCTGGCCCTGCTCACTCCACATCACAGTGTGGCAATGGATCTGGGGCAGTCATGACCAGTGAAAAGATGTGACCATGAGACACAGAAGTGACCCAGTCCTGGGGTGGAGTCTGGGTGGAGCAGTGGTGTCCATTATAGTGCTTACTCAAGCAGCAATTCAGAAGCAGCCCAGATCACTGATGGTGGCCACTCCACCACAGCTCACCCTGACATTTGTCCAGAGTCCACACATGTCCCACCAGCCCTACTGAGTGGTTTCACAACAGGACAGGGGCAGCGGAGGCTGGGGGCAGTGATCAGCTGTGAGGGACAAAGGGGACTTGCACACGAGACAGTGTCTGACCAAAGCCGTGTGTGCCTGCACAGGTAGTGCACTGAACCGCTGTCCACAGCTGACATAAGCCAAGAGCCTTCATGGACACAAATTAGTTCAGCACTCCTCCCACTCTGAGGCAAGTTTCCTTGTGTGAAATGAGGAAAAAACACACACTTAAAGGGAAAAGAGCCAACTTGAGCCTGACCTTCAGGGCTTCTGCCCTAGCAACTTAGGATAAGATCTTGTCCCTACTAGATCAGTGACAGCCACTGAGCAGAAGGAAATTCCTGCCTCACACTCAGCACCAGCTCTAGCCCCTCCATCTCCAGTCCCAATCCCTACCAAGGTGATAGTTGCCAGCACATCCTGAGGAGAGACATGATTTGCATCCATATCAAATCCTCCTTTTCCATCAAAGGCATTAGGCACACCCAGTCTACATAGGAAAGCTCCCATATAAGAACACCCCTTCAGGCTGCAATAGGCAACTATTTCACCAAAATTCACAGAGGCAGAGAAAGGTAAGCAAAAAGAAAAGACAGAGAGGCTACTCTCAATCAAAAGAGCAAGAAAACCCCTGAAAAAAATAAGGAAACAGAAATAAACAATTTACCATGTAAAGAATTCAAAGCATTGATAATAAAAATGTTAATTGGATTAGGGAAAAGAATTGATGCACACAGTGAAAATTTTAACAAGGCACTAGAAAATATAAAAAGCACCCAATCAGAAATGAAGAATTCAATATTTGAAATAAAAACCACACTAGAAGGAATGAATAGCAGACTAGATGATACAAAAGAATGCACAGGTGTTCTGGAAGACAGAATAATGGAAATCACCCAATCAGAACAGGAAAAATAAAAATTTTTAAAAATGAAAACAATTTAAGAAATCACTGAGAAAACACTAAGCATACCAACATTCACATTACAGGGGTCTATAAGGAGAAGAGAGGGAGAAAGGGATCAAAAAATGTGTTTGAGGAAATTATGGCTAAAACCTTCTCAAACCTGAAGAAAGAAACAGATACCCAGGTACAGTAAGCATAAAGGTTCCCAAAAAAGATGCAGCCAAACAGACCCACACCAAGATATATCATAATTAAAATAGCAAAAGTTAAAGAAAGAATTCTAAAGATAGTAAGAGAAAAATAAAGTAATATAGAAGGTAACCCCCATGAGGCCATGAGATGATTTCTCTGCAGAAACTGTGAAGGCCAGAAGGGAACAACATGGTATATTTGAAGAGCTGAAAGGGAAAAACCTGCAACCTAGGATAACCTAGGATAGTCTACCCAGGAAGACTATCATTTAGAATTGAAGGAGAGATAAAGAACTCCTCAGACAAGCAATAACTAAAAGAGATCATCAATACCAAGCCTATCCTAAAAGAAATGTTAAAGGATCTTCTCTAAGTGGAAAAAAAAGTAAGAATCTACAGGAAAGAGAAAATCCCACTAAGAAAGAAAAATATATAGTAAGGACTTAGGATCAACAAATTAAATAAGTCTGTACAAAGATTAAAAGACAAAAACTTGTAAAAGCAACTACAAAAAACAGTTGAAGGACAAGCATGAAGATGTAAAAAAGGACATGAAAAACATAAAATGTGAGAAAGGGAAATAAAAGCTGTAGATATTTTAGAATGTCTTTGGACTTAAATGACTACCAGTTTAAAACAAGTAGATATAGTAATAGGCCAACATATATGAACCCTATAGTAACCACAAATCAAAGACCTACAATGGATGCACAAAAACTAAAAAAAAAGGAACACAAGCATACTACTAGAGATAATCATCAAACTACAAGGGAAGAAACAAAAGGAAGGAATGAACAGAGAAGAACTACACAAGCAACCAGAAAACAAGTAATAAAATGGCAATTAGTACATAACTATCAATAATTACTTTAAATGTCAATGGACTAAATGTTCCAATCAAAAGACATAAGGTAGCTCACTGGATCAAAAAACAAGACCCTTCTATATGCTGCCTAAAAGAGACAAACTTCATAGCTAAAGACACACACAGACTGAAAGTGAAAAGACCGAAAAAGATATTTCATGCAAATGGAAATGACAAGTAAGCAGGGATGGCAACATTTATATCAGCCATAATAGACTTTAACACAAAATTCATAGCAAAAAACTAAGAAGGGCTTATATAATGATAAAGGGATCAGTACAAGAAGGTGATATTACACTCGTTAACATACATGCACCCAATACAGAAACACCTAAATATATAAAGCAAATACTAACAGATATAAAAGGAGAAATCAACAATAATACAATAATAGTAAGGGACTTTAACACTCCACCTACATCAATAAGATCATCCAGACAGAAAATCAATAAGGCAATAGTTGTCTTAAATGACACAATAGATGGGTTGCACTTTACTGATTATCTACAAGACATTCCATCCAAAAACAGTAGAATACACATTCTTTTCAAGTATACATGTAGTGTTCACTAGAACAGATCACATGCTAGACCACAAAACAAACCTCCACAAATTTAAGAGGACAGAAATTATATCAAGCGTTTTTTCCAACCACAATGGTTTGAGATTAGAAATCAATTACAGAAAGAAAAACAGGAAAAGAACAAACACATGGAGAATAAACAACATGCTACTAAAAAACCAGTGGATTAATGAAGAAATCAAAGAGAAAATCAGGAAATACCTCAAAACAAATGACAACAAAAACACACCCCAAAATCTATAAGATGCAGCCAAAAAAGTTCTAAGAGGGAAGTTCACAGTGATACAGGCCTTCCTCGAGAAACAAACAAACAAAAATCTCAAATAAACAACCCACTTAATATCTAAAGGAATTAAAAAAAGAAGAACAACCAAAGCCCAAAGTTGGTAGAAGGAAGAAAACAATAAAGATCAGAGAGGAAATAAATAAAATAGACACCAAAAAAACAACAGAAAAAATCAAGGAAACCAAGAGCTGGTTTTTTGAAAAGAAAAACAAAATTTGTAAGCCTTTAGCCAGACTCACCAAGAGGAAAAGAGAAAGGATCCAAGTAAAAAAATAAGAAACAAAAGAGGGCAAATACCAACTGATATCACAGATATACAGAAAAAAAATCATAACAGGATACTACAAACAGTTGTATGATAACATATTGGGCAACCTAGAAGAAATGGACACGTTTCTAGAAATGTACAACCTTCCAAGACTGAATTAGGGATAAACAGACAATCTGGACAGACTGATCACTAGCAGTAAAACTGAATTTGTAAAAAAAAAAACCTCTCAGCAAACAAAAGTCCAGGATCAGATACCTTCACGGGGGAATTCTACCAAACATATAAAGAAGAGCTAATACCTATCCTTTTCAAACTATTTCAAAATAGTGAAGAGGACAGGACACTCCCAAATTCATTCTACAAGGCCACCTTTACGCTGATACCAAAACCAGACAAACACACGACAAAAAAAAAAAAATTACACACCAATATCTTTGATGGATATAGATGTAAAAATCCTTGACAAAATATTAGCAGACCAAATTCAACACTACATAAAAAGGATCATTCACCATCATGCAGTGGAATTAATCCCAGGCATGCAAGGATGGTTCAATATTTGCAAATCACTCAATGTGAGACACCACAGTAACAAAAGGAAGGATAAAAATAACATGATCATCTCAATAGATGCAGAAAAAGCATCTGACAAAATTCAACATAGATTTGTGACAAAAACTCTCATCAAAGTAGGTATAGAGGGAATGTACTTCAACATAATAAAGTCCATATATGACAAACCACAGCTAACATGATACTCAACTGAGAAAAGCTGAAAGCCTTTCCTATAAATTCAGGAACAAGACAAACATGCCCACTCTCACCATTTCTACTTAACATAGCGTTAGCAGTTCTAGCCACAACAATCAGACAAGAAAAAGAAACAAAAGGCATCCAAATTGGAAGAGAAGAAGTAAAACTGTTACTGTTTGCAAATGACGTGATATTTTACATACAAAACCCTAAAGTCTCCACTTCAAAACTATTGGAACTATTAGAATAAATGAATTCAGCAAAGTTGCAGGATATAAGATTAATATACAGAAATCTGTTGCTTTTTATGTACTAAGAATGAAATATCAGAAAGAGAAAGTAGAAAACAATCCCATTTAAAATCACATCAAAAAGAATAAAATGCAAAAGAATAAACCTAACCAAGGGAGTGAAAGACCTATACAATGAAAACTATAAAACACTGATGGAGGAAACTGGAGATAGTACATAGAAATGGAAAGACATCCCATGATTTTGGATTGGAAGAATTAATATTCTTAAAATACCCACACTATCCAAAGCAATCTACAGATTTAATGCAAATCCCTATCAAAATATCCATGACAAATTCATATGTAACCTCAAAAGACCCTGAAGTGCCAAAGCAATCCAGAGGGAAAATAACAAAGCTGCAGTTATCACCCTCCCAGACTTCAGACTATACTAAAAAGCTACAGTAATCAAAATAACATGGTACTGGCACAAAAACAGCTGCATAGATCCATGGAACAGAAAAGAGAGCCCAGAAATACATCAACACACCTATGGTCAAATAATCTATAAGAAAGGAGGCAAGAATATACAATGGAGAAAAGACAGTCTCTTCAACAAGTGGTGTTACGAAACCTGTTTACAGCTACACGTAAAACAATGAGATTACAACATTTCCTCATATGATATATAAAAATAAACTTGAAATGGATTAAAAGCCTAAATATAAGACCAGAAACCATAAAACTCCTAGAAAAGAACACAGGCAGGATACTCTTTGACACAAAGTGTAGCAATATATTTTGAATAAGTCTCTTAGGCAAAGGAAATAAAAGCAAAAATAAACAAATGGACCTAATTAAAAACTTTTGCACAGTGATAGAAACCATTGACAAAACTCTTCCCTGGTGGTCCAGTGGTTAAGACTCCATTCTTCTACTGCAGGGGGCACAGGTTTGATCCCTGGTCAGGGGACTAAAATCCCACATGCCGCATAGCATGGGCAAAAATTTAAAAAAAAAACAAAACCAAAAAACTATACTTCAATTAAAAATAAGCTACACATATAAACCAGCAGTCAAAACTATGATAAAGAAAGAGAATATGAAGGCCATAGTGAAATGAACATGTAGGGCGTCCAGCAAGGGCTTTCCTGAAGAACTGAATACTGAGCTGGAATAGGAAAACAGTAAAGGAAGTACTTCCTTGGGGTACAGGGTCATAAGTCAGAGGACACAGTACATGCAAAGGACTGAATTGAGAAGAAATATGTCTGAGAAATTGGAAGAAGGGCAGGGAGGCTGGAGCAGAAAGAACTAGAGGAAGAGTTGTGCAAGATAAGAAGCAGGTAGAGAACTGACCTTACAGATTCTTGTAAAATCTTTTCAAAGATATTGTTCATTATCTTCAGGGCAAAGTAAAATACTGAAAAGCTTTAAGTTGAAGAGGAAACTACCATCAGAAATACTTTTGGAAAAGATCACTTTGATTCCAGATCAAAAGAGATAAGAGTGGATACTGGAAGAACAGTTAAGAAAGGACTGTTTGTGTGACTAAGGAACAGCATTTGTGTTTTACTGTATATTTTCTTAAGTGGTTGCTCCATTTGATGTACCTACCAGCAATGAATAAGGGTTTCACCTTCTCCATATCCTTACCAATACTTATTTTTTATCTTTTTGATTTGAGCCATTCTAGTGAGTAAAAAGCAATGTATCATTGTGGTTTAAATTTTCATTTCCCTAATGAATAATGATGTTGAGCATCTTTTCAGGTGCTTATTGGCTATTCATATATTTTATTTAGTAAAATGTCTATTCAAATCTTTTGCCCATTTTAAATGAGATTATTTATTTTCTTAATAAGTTACAAGAGCTCTTTATCTATTCTGATATAAATATTTATCAGATATTTAATTTGCAAATATTTTCTCCTAATCCATGGCATGTCTTCACTTTCTAGTAGATTTTAGAAGTGCAAAGGTTTTAAATTTTGATGAAGTCAAACTTACCAATTTTATTGTTTATAACCTATACTTTTGATATATCTAAGAAAGCATTCCTTAACCCAAGTTTATAAATATTTATCCCTAACATTCCTTCTGATTATTTATAGTTTAACTCCCATATTTTTGTCTATAATCCATTTTGAATTAATTTTTTGCATGATGTGAGTTACTGGTCCAAATTCTTCTTTTGCTTGTAGATTTCTAAGTGCCCCAGCCCCATTTTTTAAATGCTTAATTGTCTTAAAAAACAAAATAAATTCCTGGTACGACTGATTGATCCTATCACATAGTTTCATATCTACTCATCCCTGACTGAATATGAGGCCTAGTGCACAAAAGAGACATAGAAAGTCTGACAGAATGTAAAAGTCAGAAGCAAAGAAACCACATGTGAATAATTAAAGGAAAGTATAGGAAAAAATGACTTCTTAAACAGAAAATATCAATAAAAAGAAAATAATTATTTAAAAAAGAACTAAATGGAAATTCTGGGGTTTATAGTACAATAATTGAAATGAAAAATTTAGTAAAGGGACTCAACAGAATATTGGAAATGGCAAAGAAATGAATCAGATAATGTGAAGATAAAAATTATTTACTCTGAGTAACAGAAAAAAAGATAGAATAAAGAGAAATTGACAGAGCCTCAGAGATCTGTGACACACAATTAAACATACCAATATATGTGTAATGGCAGCCTCAAGGGAGATGAGAAAGAAAAAGAGACAGATTAAATATTTGAAGAAATAATGCTGAAAATTTCCCACATACCATTAAAAATATTAAACTACATATTCAAAAACTTAATGAACTCCAGGTAAAATAAAAACAAAAAGATCACACCTAGATAAATCATAGTCAAACTGTTGAAAGCCAAAGATAAAGAGAAAAACTTGGAGGCAACAAGAGAAAAACAAGTTGATTCATATAAGGGAAACACAGTAGGTTTAAAAACTGTCTTCTCATTAGATGCAATGGTGGACAGTAGGCAGTAGGGTGATATACTAAATGTGAATAATAATTTGAAAAAAACCTATCAACTAAAAGTTCTCTATCCAGCAAAATCACACTTCAAAAATAAAGTTGAGATAAATCCCCATATAAACAGAGGTAATGTGTTGCTTACAGATCTGCATTACTAAAAGTACTAAAGCAAGTCCACCAGACTGAAGGAAAATGACAATATGTGGTTATTTGAATCCACATAGAGAACTACAGAAAAACAGAAAATGTAATTATATAGGTAAATAAATGTAAAATATTGATACCACGTAAATATAACTTTCTCTTTTTTTCCCTTAGCTATTTAAAAGACAACCATATTAAAAATTATAAATCTGTATTTGGGGGCTTATATGTGTGACAATTATAACACAATAGAAGGAGAATAAATATAGCTATATTAGACTAAATTTTCTATTTTTATTAGATTATTGTAATTTTAATCTGAAGAGATTATAAGTAAAGTTACATACTATAATTCCTAGGAAAATCAATAAGAAAATAACTCAAAAACATAGTACCAATAAAAAACAAGGGACTAAAAGAGTACACTGTTTAACACAAAAGAATGCAGTAAAGGAGGTATAGAGGAACAAAACAGACATGAGCACAAGTAATATAAATACCAAAACCACAGACATAAATCCAAACATGTCATTAACTGCATTAGATATAAATATATTAAATAGTCCAACCAAAAAGTAGAAATTGACAGACTGAATAAAAATTAAGATACAACTGTATTGCATATACAAGCGATGCTATTTAGATTCAAATACACAAACAAGATGAAAGTGAAAGAATGGGAAAACATATACTGTGAAAACAGTAACCATATTAAACAGATAGGTAAAATAGCTACATTAATATCAGAAAAAGTAGAATATAAGACAAAAGCATTACTAGAGACAAAGAGGGTGACTTTAGAGTGATAAAATTATTAATTAATCAGGAAGTTACAACAATTATAAATATATACACCTAAAATAGTGCTCAGAATACATGCACCACACACACACACACACACACACACACACACACACACACACAAATTGACTGAATTTATGAGATAAACAGATAATTAAAAACAATAAGTTGGAGAATTCAATGTTCCATCTCAATAACTGATAGAACAATTGAAGAAAATCAGCAAGGATACAAAAGACTTGAACTATACTACCAGAAAATTTGACCTGACATTTATAGAACAGTACAACAATAAAAACAGAATAAATATGCTTTTTCTGTGCACATGACAGAGTCTCAGTGAACTTAAAATGACTGAAATATTAAGTATATTCTTCAATTCCAATGGAACTTTTAAAAGTAGAAATTATCACTAATCATCAGGGAAATTCAAATCAAAAACACAATGAAATATCACCTTAAACTTATCAGAATTGCTATTATCAAAAAGGCAACAAATAACACATGTTGACAAGGATGTGGAGAAAAGGGATCCCTTGTGCACTGTTGGTTGGAATGTAAACTGGTGCAGTCCCTATAGAAAACAGTATGGAGGTTCTTCAGAAAATTAAAAATAGAACTGCCATACAATATAGCAATTCCATTCCTGGATATTTTCCAAAGAAAATGAAAACACTAATTTAAAAAGATATATGCACTCCTATGTTCATTGTAGCATTTTTTACAATAGCCAAGATACGGCAACCTAAGTGCCCATCAATAGATGAAGGGATAAAGAAGATATGAGATATTTATATACATATTTGAGAGAAATTAAGAGGTACAAGCTTCCAGTTACAAAATAAGCCCCAGGAATGAAATGTACAGACTGGGGAATAAAGCCAACAATAATGTAATATCTTTGTATGGTGACAGATGGTAAATAGACTTAATTGCGGTGAACATTTTGTGATGTATAGAAATATCTAATCACTGTGTTGTGCACCAGGAACTAACATGGTGTTATAGGTGAATTGTACTTCAACAAACAAATAAACAAATGCCTAGAAAAAGAAATCAGATTTGAGCTTATCAGATGTAGGAGATGGGGGAGGAAGAAGTGGATGAAGGTGGTCCAAAGGTACAAGCTTCCACTTATAAGATAAATAAGTACTAGGTGTAATGCACAACTCTACATCCCTAGTGATAAATAAAATCAATACTGCTGTATGTTACATGTGGAAGCTGTTAAGAGAGTAAATCCTAAGAATTCTCATCACTAGGAAAAAAGGGTTTTTTTTTCTTTTTCTTTTTTTATCTATATGACATGATAGATGTTCACTAAACTTATTGTGTTAATCATTTCATAATGTATGTAAGGCAAATCATTAGGCTTTATACCTTAAACTTATTCAGTGCTATATAAATGATACAAATGTAAATTGTATCTCAATAAAACTGGAAGAAAAAAGACAAAACCAAAACCAAAAGAAGTAGAAATTATATAAAGAATGCTCCCAGACCATAATGCATTAAATTAGAAATAACAGAAAGACATTTGGAAAATCCTTAATATCTGAAAATTAATCATTACACTTCTAAATAATCCTAGATGTATCAAAGATAAAGTCTCAAGGAAAATTAAAAAAATAGTATCTTAAATGGAATAAAAATACAACTCATCGAAATTTGCAGGACACAGCTAAAGCACTGATCAGAGGACAATTAATAGCACAGAATGCATATATTTGAAAAGAAGAATATCTCAAATCAATAATCTAAACTTGCACCTTAAGCATATAAGAACTGAATAGCAAACTAAACCCAAAGGTAGCAGAAGAAAACATATGGAGAATCCTATGAGGTAAACCTGGAAAATTAGTTTGAACTTAGATTTTAATAGACAAATTCAAGCTTTATTTAAAAACCATGAAGTTCTCCATACTATTCTTTTTCATCTATTTTCTGTAAGTGCCTAGTTGACTATTAAGTATTTTCATCTATGCTGTCATTTTCACCAATAGTTTTCTACCAGAAATAGCTGCTTAAAAGAGAGATGCTTGAGCTAACTTGAGATTTGGTGAATTGGTAATGCCATAGGAAGTAGGGCCATGATTTTGGACTCATGGAGAAGGAAATATAACTTTAGTACACTACTTGGTTATTCCATGAACAAAATTTACATTGATATAATGTAAATACTGCTTGTTTTTCCCAGCTTTTAGAATATATAGCCAAAACACATAAGACATAGTTATGTTTACAGATACCAATTTTGATAATGTAGAAGACAGGGGATCCTAAGTGGGGACAGGAGGTAGAAGGGAGGTTAATATACTCATGTTACAGTGAGGAGAGTAAGGAAATAACACTGGAATTTGTACATTGATTTAGAGTACATTGAACATAAGGGTACAAATGGGATCATCAAAAAACGTACTTATGAAAGTAGGCAGAGTGGAGACATGGAGTACTTTAAGAGGATGAAATTCTCCCATTCCTTTCCGGAATGTAATTTTTTAAACTAAGAAATTACATTTTGCATTTTATTTCAAATTATGGAAGTGACCTGAAACATTACAAACAGAAGTGGTTAAGATTGTTTATGGGAAATAGACTAGAGCTGGGAAATGGCAGGAGAGAAATTGCTATCTTTCATTCATGGTCCTTTCATATAATTTGGTTTCTGTCATGTGCACCATATATATTTTGATTAAATAACAAAACAACAAATATAAACTCCACTAATTCTGACTTTCACTCCCTGGTTAAGGGATGTTTCACATCTCAAAAGAGAATAAATCAAATACTATGCAACAGATATGAGTGTATTAAACTATATCATGGTCTATACTTGTACCCATGGTTCCTTAAGAGCTGTGAGGCTATTTCTATCATATTATAGCTAAAGAAATTGTAGCCCAGATAAGGTAAAACCTATACCCAGGGAAACAGTGAGGAGTATAGCCCCAGTTTCCTAAGCTCACAAATTGAACGCATGCTATATATGAATACACTTAAATCTCACAAATTGTCACTGTACATGTTAATGAAGAAAACCATATTGTTGGTAACTGCCTTGGTTTGGGTTCCCCAGAATGCAGAGCCTGGGATAGTTAGTTTATCCTGGAAGCAGGAGTAAGGGAGGGGGAAGGGTAGAGAAAGGAGGAGAGGTCACCATTAGCGTGCACTACTGAGATTAACCTTGTGGGCAACAAGGGCTCAGTTCTAGCAGTTCTTCCCTGGAAGTGGACCACATACTTCCCAGAATTGTCAGCTTAAAGTGCAGGGGACTGGAGACTTTGTCCTCGCTGAGCTTCCCCCTGGCAGAGGGTTGCCATGGAGGCACTAACTCCCTTACACCTAGAGCTGCTACAGAGAAGACCATAGTCAGAAATCAGAAGAACAGATGATAAATATTTGGTGGGACTCTGTCAGGGCACTGAGGAGTCCAGTGTAGCTCTGGCTAAAATCAGAGGCTCAAGAGGGGATGTGATGTGACATGGGGCAACAGAGACATTTGCTAGAGTATCTTAGTAAATAAAGGCAATTGCCTTTGGCATATTTTAAAATGATTTATAGCTAATTCTGCTACATTTCTGTTCCAGCATATATTTCACAAAATAAATAGTCAGACATTTAAGTTGCTTTTACTTATAAGTACTCCATTACAAAAAAAGGGGGGCATCAGTCTTATGTTTGTCTACTAGTAATTTGAAATCTTCTTGAGATATTAATTTTTAATATATATTGTGAACTGAATTTTATTTGCATGCCCATTACAAACATATGGCTATCTTGAAGACAAGCACAAAAATTTCACAAGCCCATATTTCGTTTTTGACATTCTGTTCTTCCCACAGGCTATGTTAGTCTAGTAACAAAGCAAACAGTCCTTTACTGAATTTTATTTACACTGATTATATAGCTATCCACTAAGTGGCCTTTGACACACAATTCTCACACTTTTTATATTCATTGCATAAAATGTCATAGGTACACATGACATATTTTATGAGATATTTTAATATGCTTGTGTAAATGGATGCTTATATGTAACGTAAGCCAATCTGCAGATACACCGTAAAGATATAACACAAAGAGAGTACCACATTTTTTTAAGTTTTTAAAAATATTTCATAAAGTTTAAGAGTGAATGTGCTCTTCTTTATTACAAGTAAATTCCTATTAAAGAAAATATTATTTCAGCAAATATTTCTGTATTTAAAAAGTTATTTTTGTCCCTATAGCAGGGGCAAGAGGGAGGCTACAATTACTGTGCTTTAGAAATGTAATTAACAAATAAAGCCTGCTCTCCTGTATATATGAAGCAATTGGTCACCACAAGCTTTGCCACGTTTTCTTTTTTTCCTTCCTCACTAGTGCTGACAGATTGGCCAGATTTATCCAACTGAGCTTCATTTCCTATGACTAGTGGCAAAGCCACTGTCAGATGAGTTGGACCCTAAGCTCCTTTCCAGGTCTAAAATTCTACTCTTATTCTAGTTTAGATTTATGAGGTGGTTGGCTAGAGTTGGAGGCATAATCTATCCTCACTGAATAGAGAAAAATTAGTAGCCTATAGAGTAACTGTATTTACTATCTCACTAGCAACATATCACCAACAAAACAATATCACAATAAAAGTTTTCAGGTGCTTTCCTGATTAAAATAACTTACTGTGTACAAAAGAGGAAAAATACAATGTTTATTGATAGATCATTTGTTCTGCCACAAATCCATCAAGACTCTTTATCCAAAATGATTTGGGCAAATATAAGTTTCAAGTAGAGCAATATCTCATGCTCATTTACCTTACTTAACTATTATCCTACTTAATAGTTCCTCTAATTTTGACTCTATAGTTTTAGTTACTTTTCTTAGTTCTGTTTTAAAATTATCACTTATATTTTATGTTATGTTATTAAATGCAGTCTAACTGTAAGCCACAGATCAATTGTGGACTGATTTGAAAATAAATAAATAAATGAGAAAAAGAAATCTAGTGGAAAAGAAAGGAAGGAAGGAAGGGAAGAAAGAAAGAATGAAAGAAGAAAAGAAAGAAGAAAAAGAAAGAGGGAGGGAGGAAGGAAGGAAAGAAAGAAAGAGAGAGAGAAGGAAGGAAGGAAAGAAAGAAAGAAAGAAAGAAAGAAAGAAAGAAAGAAAGAAAGAAAGAAAGAAAGAAAGAAAGAAAGAAAGAAAGAAAGAGAAAGAAAGAAAGAAAGAAAGAAAGAAAGAAAGAAAGAAAGAAAGAAGAAAGAAGGGAAGGAAGGAAGAAAGAAAGGAAGGAAGGAAAGAGAGAGAAAAAGAGAAAGAAAGAAGGAGGGAGGAAGGAAGAAGAAAGAGGAAGGGCGGGAGGGAGGAAAGAAGAAAGAAAAGAAAGACACCTCACCAAAATTACTGCAAATTGCCCAAGAGCTTAGGAAATATAACTTTCCATTAATGTGAGGAAAGACAAAGATAGTCAGGGGAAGAAACAGACAAAGACCCAGAAAGATGGATATCTAAGAAAGATTTTAGAACTAAGACAAGGGACTCTTTCTGCTCTTGTAGACTGGAATGGTGGGTCCTTTCTGAGAAAATATGTACAATGAACAAATTCCACTTTAACAAAGCATCATGTCTTTGTCAAGGCCATTATCATAAGACTGACATTTATTACCAAAACTAACCTAGAGAAATGATGCTCACTTTTAAACTCAGTTTTTAAAAAGGGCACAAAGAAGAGGCTAGAAGAGACAGACCAGGAAAGACTCTTCCATTTCATGGGAAGTGGCCACAAATGGCACTGATTTCCTACACAACTCAGGAAGGTGTCATGTAACCTTGAGTTTTCAAAAGGTCATTTGTCATTTCAGGGAAAACACTTCCCCACACTCTGTTTAGAAATCACTTGCTTGGACACTTCCAACCAGAGCTGCTTTAAGTGAGGGAGCGCTGGCCCACCTACCCCCACTGCATCATATTTGGGAGTGCATGGCTGCACTACAGGCGTCCACACAGCTGCATACTCCTTTAAAATTATTTTCCTATCTGTTGCCAGTGACTGTAAATTTAATGAGAACACCTGCTGCCCTCTTGCTTAGTTAATTCATAGTGATCTGCCTGAACTAAAGAAAATTTCAGAAAAGCCTCTGTTCTTCAGTAATAAATTACCAGTCTCTACTTTGGCCTGAAGGATATTTGATTCATGTCATATTACACTTACACTAAGCATTGATGACAGTGGACATATTTAGTTTCTCTAAGTAGTGCTGGAGCTGGGGGAAAGGAAATGGCTACTAAGATTAAATGAAATGAGAAGATCAATTGTCTGCCTGAATATTGACAGCTGGGGAACTAGTCATCCTTGACCTCACACTGGAGGCATTTATTCAGTGAGGAGTAAAAGCACTAGCCAATAAAATTTTTTGCAATTGTGACTGACAGAGTGCAAAAAGAAACAATTTAACATCATTTATTTTTAAAAAATAATTTAAGGCTATACTATAGAGCAAAGATAGTCTTTTTTACAAATGGTGCTGGAACAACTAGACATTCACATGCAAAAAAATGAATCTAGACACAGCTCTTATACACTTCACAAAAATGAACTCAAAATGGAGCATAGACTTAAATGTAAAATGTAAAACTATAAAACTCCTAGAGGATAACATAGAAGGAAATCTAGATGACCTTGGGTTTGGCAATGACATTTTAGACACAACACCAAAGGCATAGTCCATGAAAAAATAACTGATAAACTAGACCTCATTAAAATAAAAAATTCTGTTCTATGAAAGATACTGTCAAGAAAATGAAAAGACAAACCACAGACTGTGAGAAAATATATCAAGAAATATTCCTCCTAAAAGGCAGTTTTCCAAAATACACAAAGAACTCTTAAAACTCAACAATAAGAAAATGAACAGCCTGATTAAAGAATGTGTCAAAGTCCCTAGCAGACACCTCACCAAAGAAGATATACAGATGGTAAATAAGCATATGGAAAGATGCTCCATGTCATATGTCAGCAGAGAAATACAAATTAAAACAATAATGAGATACTGCTACCTATTAGAATGACCAAAATGCAGAACACTGACAACATCAAATGCTGTCAAGGATGTGGAGCATCAGGAACTCTCATTCATTGGTGGTGAGAATGAAAATGGTACAACTACTTTGGAAAAACAATTTGGTAAACTATTTATACTCTTACCATACAACCCAACAATTACACTTCTTGGTATTTACCCAAAGAGGTTGAAAACTTAAGTTTACACAAAAACGTGCTCACTGATGTTTATAGCACCTTTAGTCATAATTGTCAAAACTTGGAAGCAACCAAGATGTCCTTCAGTAGGTGAATGGATTAATAAACCATGGGACATCCAGGCAATGGGAAAAGAAATGAGCTATCAAGCCATGAAAGAGATGTACAAAACTTAAATGCACATTACTAAGTGAAAGAAGGCAGTTTGAAAAAGCTACGTACTATGTGATTCCAACTATACAACATTCTGAAAAAGGGGAAACTATGGAGAATGAAAAAGATCAGTGGTTGCCAGGGGTTGGGGGGATGCAGTAGGACAGAATGAATAAGCACAACACAGAGGATTTTTAGGTCAGTGAAACTATACTGTATGATACTATAATACTGGATACAAGTCATTATAATTTGCCTAAAAGCATTAAATGTACAACACCTATGGACTCTGGGTGATAATAATATGACAATGTAGGCTCATTGATTACAACAAATGTACCACTCAGGAGAGGAATGTTGATAATGGGGAGGCTATGCTTGTGTGGTAGTAGGGAGTACGTGGGAAATCTCTGTACCTTTCACTCAATTTTGCAGTGAACCTAAAATTACTATAAAATATAAAGTCTGTTTTTTTAAAAATGTATGATTTGTTGCTTCAGATTTCCTTTACTTTCCAAATAACTACGTTTTAACTTTCTATAAGCTAAATGTATTTATTTTAACCCATCATGCTATCTTATCTCAAGAATATTTGGAGATATTAGGCAAAATAGCAAGAATAGTAAAAAATTACAATAATTAAATGTAGGTATCATTTTCATGATAATACCACCATCACTTCATTCCTGCCAAAATATTCAGTGAGTGGACTCTTCAGCAAAAGTTTCTCTAGAGCTATTAGAGTGAATCCATGTGGTTCTAAATTTGAGTTATTCTCATATTAAAAGGTCATTCATAAATTCACATGAGTCACAAGAGAGCCTAGCATAGCATCCATGGATACTGTATGTTGGATGCTTTCCAGAATCACTCCTCTTTTTTAACAGTGATTGACTCATTACAAACTTTATGAAAATTTAAGTACTAAGAAATGAGGAAACGAGGTCAAACCCATTCACAGATCTTTAGTGTATCCTTTTTTACAATCTTCTTGAGATATATTTGCATAAAACATAATGTACCTATTTACATTGTATAGTTTGATAAGCTTTGATACTCAAAGTAACTACCACCACAATCTAGAAACTGAACACTTCCCTTACTCCCAAAACTTTCCTTTTGCCTCATCCCTGCTAATCTTTCCTCACCCCCAATCCCTGGCACCTGGTTCTAGGCAACCACTGATCTGATTTGTGTCACTATACTTTCATTATGCTATTCTAGAATTTCATTTAAATGGATTCATACAGCATATATTATTTGTGTCTAACTCCTTTCACTCATCACATTTTTGAGATTCATCTACTTTGCTCCTTATACCAATAGTTCATTCTTTTTTATTGCTGAGTAGTATTCTACTGTACGAAAATGCCACGGTACATTTATCCATCCATTTGTTAATGGATATTTGGGTTGTTTAGTGTTTTCACTATTCTGAATAATGTTACTACAAACATTTCTCTTGGGTAAATACCTAGGAGTAAACATTTTGGGTCATACATTATGTCTTTTTAAATAATAACTAGTAAACTATTTTCCAGAGTATTTATACCACCAGTGGTGTATGACAGTTCCAGTTGCTACACAATGTCTCAAACATTTAGTATTGTTGATCTTTTTAATTTTAGGCATTCTAGTGGATTTATAGTAATGTTTCACTTTGGTTTTGATTTCCATTTCCTTGATGACTAATAATGTCAAACATCTTTTTGTGTGATCATTAGCCATCCTTTTACATTATTTTGTGAATTATCTGCTTAAATCATCTGCCCATTTTAAAATTAGATTATCTTCTTATGATCTATTGTAATAGCTTAAAAATATATTCTGGATATAAGTTTTTTGTTAGATATAAGTTTTAAGAATATAGTCACCCATTCTATGGCTTGTCTATACTTCTTTAATGGTATCCTCTGACAAAGATTTTGTCCTAGGATCTTCTCTAGAATTTTTATAGCTTTGGCTTTTGAGGTTAGCTCTAAAATCTATTTGAGTTTCATATTTTTCCATATGGAAATCAAATTGCTTTGCAAAATTTGTTGAAAAGATCATCCTTTTTCATTTGAATTACTTTGGTAGCTGTATAAAAAATTAATTGACCATATTATTGTAGTGACTTTCTGGACCTTATAATAGTTGCTTTTAGATTTAATCTGATTATCAATTCCTTTTAATTGGAGTTTTTAGACATGTACATTTAATGTAGTTATTGATAAGCTTGTGCTTGTGTTGACCATTTTGTTATTTATTAAAACTATTTTCTCTATTAGTTCTTTAATCCTTTTATTCTTCTTTTTCTGTTTTGTTTTAGGTTTTGAGTTCTTCTTTTTCTATTTTCTCTATACTATGGCCTATTAGCTGTATCTCTATATTTGATTTAATAAGTATCTGTTCAAAGGTTTACAAAATGCACCTTTAACATCAGTATACTTTCTAGTAATATTATACTAATTCAGGTGCTATGTAAGAGCCTTACAACATTATACTTTCCCCTTCCCTTCTTCTGTGCTACATAGAGTCATGCAATTAGCACATGCAATAAAAGTCAAGAACACTTATGTTTGCAAAGATTTAGAATCTCCTTTCAAAATAGTCTTTATATCTATCAGTATATAATAGTCCATGTCTTCAAAAGTAAGAAAAAGGAAGGAAAATATGTTGAAAAGGCACATTATTTAAGACTACATAGTAACTCATCACATATTTTTTACAGTGAAAAATAATCTTTACTTATATTTCTGAACAAAAACTTACTTTTCATTTATTTATATATGTGTATCAAATGTGACCAAGATATTGTGGAAGATACAAAGATAAATCAAATATAAACCCTGCCTTCAAATAATTTATATCCTCCAATGAATGAAAAAAGATATGATTTTTAAAATGCTGTAATTCAGTATTCATAATGTACTCAATGAGAGGTACAAAATGCTGTGGTAGCTCAAATAACGGAGGACAACTGGGAGAGAAGTCTAGAAGGGATGACTGAGTTGCCTTTGGAGTAGCTACTAATAATTTAATCACATAAACAGTACAATTAGAATCTTGCTTAAAATATAAAACTGATAAATGCATCAGATGACTTAGAGAGATCAATTAGGGGCTTCAGTAATCCAGAGGAAAGTCAATGGAAAGCTGAACTGAGATGGCAAAGAAAACAGGACAAAAATCTAAAGGATCAAGCAATTGATTTGATGAGAGAAATAAGAACAAAAATGGCTTCAAAATGATAGTACCTTAATATACATTGGAGTAATTACGAAGAATGAAATTTTCATAGAAAAGTGACCATGGGAACCATGAGATTTGATGAGCTTAAGGTGCCAGTGAGGCAGCCATATGAATATTGCTTAGGCAGCAGTTAAATATGTAGGACTGAATTTGGGTGAAAGTTGGGATTTTGTATATAATTTTACCTAGAGATGTGAACAGAGATGACAGCTGAAGTTGTTTGCTGGGATGAGATATTTAACAGAGAGAATGTAAGAAGACAAACTTGGGAAATGATGACTTTAGGATACACACAAGAACAGAAAGAGCAGACTGAGAAGACTTGTGAGAAATTATTAAGAAGCTGGGAAGATATTCAGGATAGTAATTTTCAAGGAAATTTTTAAAAAGGAGTTAAAAGAAGAAAAGGTCATCAGCAGTAATGTGAAGTCAAAAGAATGCAAATAAAGAAGAAAAAAATCCTTGATTTGTAGACTTAGAGGCCATTTGTGCATATGAGAGAAATTTCAGGTAGAGTATTTGAGGAAGTAAAATTGCACAGAGTTAGAAAATGAGACAATCTATAAACATAGGATTTTTTAAATAGTCTAGAAAGCTAAAAACAAAGAAACAAAAAGGACTGTTAGCTTAGCCTGAATATGTAACTAGGCGAAGAAAAAAGAAATATTGATAAGTGAAGGGAAAGAGAGGGTAACTGAGAGCCAAGATTTCCAAAAGAAGAGAATAGAAGCAGAAGAGGGGGTTTCAGACGGGAAACACTGCTTTATGCTATGATAGAAGAGAATAAGAATAAGTAAAGACAAAAGATAGTGTGATGAGAGAGAAAGCTTATAGACTTCTTGTATGCTGTTGTCTATCTATTCCTAAAGCAGAAATGTTAAATCAGGATGGTATAAAAAGAGCGTCAGAGTAGTTATCACAGCTGTGACGATAGGAACCTGCAGACAGATTCCAGTGTTATCTAACCTGAGGTTAAACAGCATAAAAATAATTGGAATTCCATTTGGAGTAAAGATTTTTGAGACACATTCTGCATAACTGTCTACCTGTTTGAAGATGTGCCAAGTATGATATTAAGTTTTGCTTTGTGAATAAAGATACTTGAATATTCTTTAAGAGAGAAAACTAGATATGAAAGTGCTCATTGTATTAAAATCATTCTAAAACTTCTTATTTTCTTATCCAGGATTTTTAAAACCCAACCTCATTTAAAATAAACATTTTCTTGTATTTCAAATATTGTTTTCCCTCATGCAAATGAAATAATCTTGAATATAGAAATCACTACAGTGAAAAAGCTGAATTTACAAAGATAATGTTATTTTTCTGTTTTTAAGAAATCTAAGTTCATGGATTATTCAAAATCTTTGTTGTGTAAAACCTAAAATTTTCTTTCCAGTAAAATTTATATTTTACAAGAAATCCAAAAATATGTAGTAAGCCTTTGGAACAAAATGCTCACCAGAGATAGTTAACCTGTCGAACCTGTGAATAAACATCTCTTTGGTAGCACATGGTGGTATTCACACAACAATTGGGTTCCAAAATATGTTTCTTCAGTGTTATATAAAAACATTCAGTTTGTGTAATGAACAACAATAGTGCCAGTAATCAAAGAAAATCAGGATTGTCAAGAAGCAGAAACAATGTCTCCTAGCAACCAAGTTTCAATTACTCTTTGTTTGCTAACAAGCACTGAGATATTTTCTGCTGGTAGCTTTATTCCAGAGAGTAATGCATTATCAAAGACCGTAAGAGAGAGCTCCTGTTTTAACCGGCTCTGGTTTCCAGTCAAACATCTTGCAATTAATTTTATTAATGTTTTAGACCTAATTTACTTTGAATAAGCCATAACTATGATTTGTTATTGTCATGTTCAAAAAGAAATTGTAATGTAGGATAATTATTTGTTTAAATAATAGAATCATTGGCATACAGATGATATTCCAATGAAGTAAAAATTTATTATCATTAATAATAAGATTAAACAAAATCATATCCCAGAACAGATCCCAGGAGGACCCTTTAGCTATTTTAGTTGAACTAGAAATAATACTACTAATTAAGATATAACATGACTGTCATAGCAATAGTCACAAAGGCGATTTGCTAGTGCCTAATAAAAACCCTCTATTGCCAACATGATACAACATGAAAGTACACCCTTATTCGAAATCAGTTTGCATTATGAACATTACATACCAAACTTTGGGAACAATTTTATTCAAGGCATCTGTACAAATTCCTTTACACCATTCAAATTTGGGAAATGACCATAGAAACTGAGTTGTTTCAGCTGTACTTTCTCTGCAATTGGTGGGTTAGGTTAGGTTTGTACCTCTTACTTCTTCTTTACATAGAGGCAATTCAGGAGACTGAGTGCCCCAGGAGCTCATTGTGTGAGTAAGACTATGGCCACACTGCTGCTGCTACAATTATTTCTCTCATTGTTGGATTTTTGCAATCCATCTCATCTGAACCTATTGAAGAGAAAAGGCTCATGGAAAATAGCCACACAAACTCCTAGAGGCCAAGATGATAATTAGTAAAAGTTCATATCAAAGTGGTCAAAGCTATAGTTGTGCAGCCACTCAAAGAAATGTTTTCAGACTGGTCATTTGGAGACACATTTCTGTTTAGTTGATATCTCACTTCTTGTTTAGTGACACTGGTATTACATAGGAAGGACATTCTATGTTTCAGATATGATTCTGTAGCAACTGAGAGCTATTCAAATTAGCGTTTGTAAGTATTTTAGGTAATTTGTCTATTATTTGTACTATTGCTTAACTAACAGTGAAAGATGAGTGATCTGATTTAAATTTACCTCAATAAATAAAGTATTTGTTTATGTAAATGAATAAAATTATCAAACTGAAATGCAATAATTTCTGCTTAAATGTTTCTTCAGTTTCTTACCGTAATTATAGTATAAGAAATATTTAAGACTTTCTCTTTTTTTCCTTCCCTGATTGCTTTCTTCAGCTAAAATGTCAAATTCTCTACTTTTTTTTTGGACTTCTGAATATAAATGTGTTCATCCATGTCTTAACAACATCTATGTTCTAAAATCCATGTCTTATTACTTCCTAAGCAGGAGCAAGAAATCATAAATCTTATGACAGTATTTTAGTCTATTTCTAGCCCTAAACTGCATAGTTGTCTTTGCCAAGACAGAACTATTGCATATAAAGAGTCACATAAGCACACAAATGAGGTTAACTGTAGAAAATGATTAGGTTGTCTATGTACTAGTAAGTCTGTGGACTGTGTTATTTAAAATTATTATGGAATATAATGAACAGTATAATATAGAATACATGATTTCAAAACATTTTCTGGCAAACAAATTATTTTTCTATATGAAAGAAAGAAGATTTAATCAATCTAAGAGCAAGGATTTCAGTAAAATGCCATTTTAAGAAGAAAGTCATAATTTTACCATTTTTGTCCAAATGCAGTTGTTGCAGGAGATACTAAAAAAAGATCGGCCACAGTCTGCTTTTGAGCAATGAGTTAGAGCGAGTGTCTGAGCATGCGAATGCATCATCTTTCAGAGGCACTTCCATAGCCACCGTTTTTACGGTTTTAATACAAACCTTTGCAAAAATATTTGCCAGCTGACCATGACAAATTTAAAATGATTTGTCACCCTATCCTTGAGACTGAAAACAAATGTAAAAAGAAATTTTTTTAATAATTACACAAAACAGAAAAATACGAGTCATAAGAATAAGAGTCGAGAGACTTGTATTCTAAACCCAGAGCTGGGTCTTAGGTAAACTGTGTAATTTCTTTGGGTCTTAATTTTCATATAAGTAAAATGCGTGTGTGTGCATGCACATGTGCGTGCACGTGCGTTTATAAAGAACTAGATTAATTTTCCAAAAATGCCTTTTAATTTCTCACAGATATGGAAATGTTCTCTAGGGGATAAGGTAAGAGGGAGGGAAGCAATACTGTGACAGTGAATTTTGTGTTTCCTATTGGCAGAAGCAGGGTGTGCATAAACGTGTCTCTGAGGAAGACAGAAATGCTTCCTTGGCAATCTCTTCTTTCCATTGGGAATTCTGATGAGACTGGAAGTCACTGATATAGGTAATTTATTGGCCTGAAAATTCTTTTACTCTCAGTATAAACAAGTTCCTAGTTGCACACATTTATACATAAATATGTGCCTAGGCCAGAGTGTAAAATGAGTTTCTACTGGGGAACAAGTCATACAGTGGAGACTTGAGCACACCAGGCTTCTTTCCAGACTCCCACTGCTTTGTTTTTGAACCATTACCAATGCCTTTCAGCAGTGCTGTCAACAGAGCTCAGATAGGGTCTTGAACTCCAGAGAATGAATGAGATATGCCAAATGAAGCATAATTACTTTATTGACATCATTCAGCTTTCAACTCACAGTTAGTGGAGGAGCTTCTACTGCTTGAAACAGTGGGCCGTTTGTAGCACATTATGCAAATGATAAGACTAATCTTTTGCATTATACATAAGAGCTGCTTATTGTGCATTAACTAATTTATCTGACTATGCAGGGGCTATGAATGCTGATTTTTATTAAGCTCTTCATTAAGTGAAAACGTAGGCATGGCAAGTGCATATATTAGCATGTGCCTGTCTTGTGTGGATGAATAAATACATACCTACATCTAGTTACCAAGTGACATTCTTTTGGTGGTAGAAATCATCAAATATGATATTTTTTCCAGTCATATCAGTAAGATGAGAAAGTGAGAAAGAATCAGAGGAAAAGACTCTTGTATTGTTAACATTCATCACACATCTTTTATCATGGTCACAAAATTTCTCTTTAAAAACACAGAATGTGTAGTCTAAAGTCAATAATTTAAATCTTATGTAAGTATCCTTTAGTATACTGGTGACTATTTTTGTGATTATCATAAAAAGCAGGTGAAGAACAATTGAATACAAAGTCTAATTAAAGCAGTCGCTTTAGTTTTAAGATAAGATTAATTCATTTGAGTAGAATAAAGGGAAAAAAGAACAAAATAATATTTTATTAAACATGCACAAATTAACTTGGTTCAAATCTAGGTACAGTCACATCTAAACAGACATATGAATAATGTTTTACACAATGCTCACTTAAATTAGCACATTTCATTAAGGCGCACATTTGAAGCCAACACAGACTCTCTACATAGTCCCCACTCTTCTCAGTGAGTTGTTTAGAATTTGACCACCAAATTTCACAAGAGAAGAGATAGCAAAAATACCACATATTTTATCTGCTTTATTATATTAATATAGATTTGATTTATTTTAATTAATGTATATTGGGAATGTTCTATGTGCAACTTATTATGAATACTTTGAATTTATTACTTTAAAAACATTTTAACTATGCAGTTAACAGCTCACTAATAGGAGGTGAGTGAGTGATTACTTTTATAACTGATTTTTGAGGTTAAAGGGCTAGGGGAAATGATGTGAGCCTCTAACTTTGAAGATACTAAATAGCAACAGTGATTAGTAAAACTGATTGAGGAGGGGCAGAGAAACCTAGTACACCCTCCGGACTTCAAATGTGAATTCCCAGTTTTTGTTCATTAAAATTAATGAGCGACTGATGCTTATCATACATGAGAACAGTTCATTCTTTTATCAGTCAGGTAAACTAAAACACACATTACTATATCCACAACACAAAACCAGCCCTGGGATTTGGCCATGAGCCCAACTTAATTGGAGAATGTTTATTAAATTATTAAAATTTATGGGCTGATAGCACTCTCAAACAATTTATTATAGCTGTAAAACATTTTTAAGTTTTGAAAACACAGTAAAGTTGATTTAATAATCCCCCTAATCTTATACACAACTTCCTCCAGAATTTTCTTCAATTATGCCTCATAAATTACAATTTATTGTATATTAGAGAAACACTAAAAAACAAATACTTCATGAGAATTTCATCAGCTTCATTTATTCTGAAACGCTTGCCAGGAAGCATAACAAATTCACATGTGACCCTTGCACTCAGAAGAACTGAAGTTCAAATCAAAGCCACAATGGAGAGTTCCTTTGCCAAGGATAATAACTAAAATCTTCCCTTAACTTGAGCCAGGAACTCAGCTTTAATGAATGCAAGGGCGAAGGGGTCAGGGAAGGGAGAGAGAGGCAGTTCTAGGAAAATTCTCTCCACTCTAAAAACAGCTTGAATTGCAAAGCACAGATAGTCACATCACCTCTTTGTAGGACTTTGTTAGAGAACAAGCAGCCAAAGAGAGGGAACACAAAGAGCCAGTAATTGTGAGCACACATTGTGTTTTCCTCAGGGACAGTAGGTCATCAGAGTAGGCAAATTCACTTAGCTTTAATGACTTTTAACTGAACTTTCCATACTTTTTTTAAAAAATAGAATTGACAGTAGTATAGGAAGAATTATCACTACTGGTGGAATAATTTAGAATCTGTTTCATATTTTATAGTGACTCAATTAGGGCAGAATTATTTGCTGGACATAGTGGGTTTTATGGCTTATAGGACTTTGTTTTCAAAACTGAAACAGATTTTTTTTTTAAAGCATTAAGGGTTCCTTTATTGTAACAAAAAGAAAATGCATGCATAGTAGATAGCTTCCCTAGCTAGATGGAGGAAGAGGGGCATAACTGTGCCCTGAGGAAAAGCTATATGCCAGTGGTAGGAAATACTGCTTCTTCATTCCTTAAACGTTTCAGGTTTGTGCCCGAATACTCATTTTAGGAGGCTGGAGGCTAAAACTGCTATTCAAGCAAACCTATCATTGACTCCAATTATGCTAAATCTGCAGCTGGTTATTTCCTGGTCTTCCAGAACCAGACACTAGAGCTGGCTCTAGGAGAACCTCTCAGAAGCAGAGAATTTCTTCTAGAATGGTATTTCTTCCTACTTGGGATAAACAGAGGATCTATCTTCTTAAAAATGAGCAAGATCCCCATATAAGACTTGAGAACAATCAGGAAAGAGATGACAATTTCATTACTTAGTCATATCATGATGAAGACCATAATGGGCTATTAGAGTCAGTTTAAAGTTCAGAACTCTATAGAAGACTAAGTTGGCTCTCATTTCCCTCTCCCTCTTATTTATTCTGCCCTTGGTGTCTGATGATCTAAATACTTGAGCTGACTATGATAAATGTCATTAGAGCACCATGTCTAGCTCTATTCTCTTTCTCATGCACGTGCCTGGGTGTCTATACCTATACCAAATGACTCCTCCCCCTCATCCTGGCCACAGTAACATCAGGTAGACACATCCAGCCTAGGTTGGGCCAAAGTCCTCTCCCTGAAACAATGTGCCAGTTAAGTATATAAAGGTGAGCTGAAAGATCATGAAGACCAAGGACTGAGGGTATTATTTTGTGGATACAACAGTGACTATGAGCTGAGGAGGCCAGTCCACAGGGGAGGAAACATGGAATGGAGTTATACAGAGAAGCAGAGGTAGAAAAATATGAAGTCATAGAGAGAGTTAAAGAAAGTAGTTGCTGCATCAAAAAGAATAAAATATCTAGGAATAAACCTACCTAAGGAGGCAAAAGACTTGTATTCCAAAAACTGTAAGACACTGATGAAAGAAAATGAAGAAAACACAAATAGATGGAAAGATATACCATCTTCTTGGATTGGAAGAATCAATATTGTTAAAATGACCTTACTACCCAAGTCAATCTACAGGTTCAATGCAATCCCTATGAAAATACCAAGGGCATTTTTCACAGAATCAGAACAAATAATTTTAAAATTTCTATGGAAACAGAAAACACTCTGGATAGCCAAAACAATCTTGAGAAAGAAGAACAGAGCTGAAGGAATCATGCTCCCTGACTTCAGACAATACTACAAAGCTACAGTCATCAAGACAGTATGGAATGGACTGGAATATATATATATTATACATATATATTTTATATATATATATTATAATACATATATAATGGAATACTACTCAGCCATTTAAAAAAATGAAATTTTGCCATTTGTAACAACATAGATGGACATGGATGGCATTATGCTAAGTGAAATAAGTCAGACAGGGAAAGACAAATACTGTATGATACCACTTATATATGGAATCTAAAAATACAACAAACTAGTGAATAAAGCAAAAAAGAAGCAGACTCACAGATATAGAGAACAAATTAGTGGTTACCAGTGGTGGGGGGGAGGAGAAACATAGGGGTGGGAGAGTGGGAGGTATAAACTATTTGGGTGTAAGATAGCCTCAAGGATGTACTGTATAACACGGGAAAACAGCCAATATTTTGTAATGACTGTAAATGGAAAGTAACCCTTAAAAATTGAAAAATAAATAAATAAATGAAGTTGCCCTCTTTTTCCACTATGACTTATCAGTTTCTATGGGGTCTACATATATTTCTAATTCTTGGATCCTTTATAGTCTTCTGTTCTACAAACCCAATTTTAATTTGAGCTAGTGTACCTAGGCTCTGCTCCTTAAAAACCAATGGCACTGTGTGCATGAATGGGGAGATGGAGTGTATTCTGTCCTCATTCTACTCCAAGTCTGCTGCAAGTACTGGAAACAGAGCAAAATCTATGCACAACCAACACAGGCAGGAAACATGATAACCTCTCACCTCTTTTGCTCACTTGCCCAAGAGGCACCAGGCACACTGCTTTGCCCAGAGACTTTCTGGACCCCTGATGGCTATGTCCTGCCCACATTAACCCCCCTTGACGACCATAAAGAACCGTTTTACAGCCCCCAAGCCTCCAAGTTCTTCTTTCATGTGGAGCTAGGTCAGAAATTATAAGCTATCTACCTAGAAGTATTATGCCATCTGTACTTTATCCAAGAAGATCAAATTTGTAGATTGTGCACAAAAAATCTGCAATAAGTTGTGAAGAATATACCAAAAGTTTCAGAAGTGACCATGAAGTATTTTCAAATGAAAAGAACTACATAAATGTGACAGTAATAATCACCAGTTTGAATCTGGGTCACTTCATCTATGGCTAAAATATCATGTATGTTCCAGCTATGGTGGAATGACAAAGGCCAAATTTATCTTCTCACATAAACAACTAAAATAATAGACTAAATATATAAACCAGTAGATTTCATATACTGGGTCCTAGGATGCACAGTACAGAGACTTTGAGAAAAGGGAAACAAAAGGTCATCCTTACAGTTGCTCCAGCTTATTGACTGAAAAAAGTGTCTCAGCAATGGTGAAAGGAGATATAATCCAAACAGAGTGCTGTGGTCTTCATGAGTAGAAAAAAACAGAGTTGAATATCTTGGGAATCCATGGTGGCTAGAATTTGCAGAACAGAGTAGCAGAGTCAAAAGAACTGCAAAACAAGCTACAAAAACTTGTAAAAGTTTTATCTCAAGTCCTTTACTGAGGACTGATAACTGCATTAATTCAAGAAAATTACCTAAGGCCAGGGAAAGGATTACTAGAGAAAAGTAGAAAAGCCTCACAGATCAAACAAGGCCAGGAATAGTCCATGGTCCTACAGTAGAAGTCCTTGGTAATACTTGGGACTTCAGGGAGAGAACCCCGTAGATTATAGTCTCAGTGCTGGGGAAAATTAGCCCTTGCATAAAAGCCACCTAACATAGCTCAAAAGCAACCCTAAAGAAACCAAAACTGTTTCCCAGTACCTTAACTGCATCCCAGAATAAAGTTCAGGAATACTTAAAGAAGTTAAAAAATATTCAACACCTGATACAGTAAAATTTTTAAAACTTGGCATCAAATAAAAAATTACTGAGCATGCAAAAAAGAAAGAAAAGAAAGATAAAAATAAATCAATATACACAGAAATGACACAAATGATATAATTAGCAGACAAGGATATTAAAACTGTTATTACAAGTATATCTATATGTTAAAAAATACAGAGTCAGAAAGAATGTACATGTTAAGGAGATCATAATAAAAGATCATATTATAAAAAAAGAAACTATAAATTTTTAAAATCAAACTTCCAGAGATAAGTAATATATAGGATTAACAGAAGATTAGACACTGCAGAAGACTAGATTAGTGAATTTAAAGACATAGAAATAGAAACTATAATAAATTCAACACAAAGAGAAAAAAAGATTGTAAAAAATGATTATAACATCAGTGAGCTCTGGGACAAGTTCAAGCAGCCTATTACTTGTGTAATTTGAGCCCTTGAAAAGAGAAAAAAATTGAGACAATAAAATATTTGGAGTAATGGCTGAAATTTTCCAAATTTGATAAAAACTATAAACCAACCAATCCAGGAAACTCAATGAAGAATAAGTGCAAGATATATGAAGACAACTATACCAATGCAGAGAATAATCAAAATGTTTAAACCAGTGATAAAGGTAAAATCTTAAAAGCAGCCAAGGAACACAATACTTACATAGAAACAAAAGTAAGAATGACAGCAGACTCCTCATCAAGAACAAAACAAATCAAAAAATCTGGAGCAACATCCATTAAAGGACTGAAAGAAAAAATTGGTGGCAATATTCTATATCCGGTGATAATACCTTTTAAACAAAGGTGAAATAAAAACTTTATCAGACATAAAACAGCTGACAAAATTGATTACACACAGACTTACATTATAATAAATATTGAAGGAATTCCCTTAGGCAGAAGGAACAATAACAACTAGTTGGAAAGTTGAATTTACATAAGGATGGAGAGAATGAGAAACAGTAAATGAGTGGGTGTAAAACATTTTTCTTGGTTTCAAAATATCCTTTAAAAACAGCTAACTATTTAAAATAAAAATTATAAAAATGTATTGTATGTAGAAGTGAAATGAATGCCAACAAGAACATAAAGTCTAGGAGAAGGGAAAGAGATACACTGTTGTAATATTCTTATACATTACACAAAGGGGTGTAATATTAATTGAATATATGTGATAACTTAAATATATATACCATAAAACCCAAAGCAAGCACGTAAAAACACCTCCCCTCCCCACACACACAGCAAAGAGTTATAGTTAATAAGTCAATAAGGAAGAGAAAATAGAATCAGAAAAAAATACACAATTCAAAAGCAAGCAGAAAAAGTAGACTAGGAGAACAAAGAAGACCTGAGGCAAACAGAATATATATAGCAAGATGATAGATTGCAAAACAACCATTACAATGATTACATTAAATGTAAATGGTCTCAGTTCACTAGTGAAAAAGTAAAAGTTGTCAGATTGGTTAAAAAAGCAAGATCCAACTAAATATTCAACAGGCATTAAACTAAAAATAAAGAAACATGATAAAGATCTTTATGCCACTAAATTTGACAATTTATGTAAAATGGATATATTATTCAAAGGAAAACAACAAGCTATTAAAGCTCACTCAAGAAGAAATAAACAGGAAAGCCTCATATCTTTTAAATAAATTAAATTTGTAGCTAAGAACATTTCCACAAAGAAATCAGAAAAATGAGGTACTGAATTCTATAAACATTTAGTGAATAAGTAATACCAAGTCTTCAAACTCTTCCAGAAAATAAAACAGAAGGAAATACTTCCCAGCTCAGCCTATGAAATCACAATTATCCTAATATGCAAATAAAAACCAATCTTATAAGAAAACTTCAGATCAAGGTTCCCATGAACACAGATAAAATAATCTAAAACAAAATTTTAGCACATAAAATTCAACAATATATAAATAAGGGAATATATCATTACTGTGATTTTTATCACAGAATGCTATGTTGGTTTAACATTTGAAAATCAAGCAATGCAATGTACCATACTAACAGACTGAAAATAAAAACCTACAACTAACTTCATACTTAATGGTCAAAGATTGAATGCTTTACCTCTAATATCAGATAGAAGGAAAAGATTAACATTCTTGCTATTTCTGTTTGACAGTAAACTAGAGGTTTTAATCAGTGCAATAAGGCAAGAACCAGAGAAAAAAGGCACATTACTGGAAATGTGTTTGTATACACACACACACGTATGTGTAAAACGTATTTTACAAGTTAATAATAGGAATGTATATTGTATGGTTGCATTTAAATGATTGTCTTGAATAGGCAAATCTATTTGATACTGAAAGATTACTAGTTGCCAGGGGCTGGGAGAGGAAATGGGAGTAACTCTTAATGAGCACAGAATTTCTTTTAGGGTGATAAAATATTCTAAAATGAGTGAAGAGTGGTGATTGCACAACTCCATGAATATACTAAAAGCACTGAGTTGCACACTGAATTTTATGCAATATAAATTATATCTTAATAAAACTTATAAAAATAAATTATATAAATGTAAATAAATTACATTAAAAGCAAAGCTAATAAATACTCAAAACTCATCACTTTCTTATTTTTTTACTGTATTTATTTTTTCACAATAAAATGTTTATTGTAATCAAAGAAGAAGATGACAGAATAGAAAAATAGGAGTGTGTAAGTCACAAATCTAGAAATTGGATAAAAAGAAAAAAAAGCTAAGATAATACATAGTATAATCCTATTCTAACAAATGTGGAAATTTTTAAATAAATGATTTTCAAGAAAAGAAGCACCTCCAAAATTGACACAAAAAGAATATCTGAACAAATAAATAGCTATGAAAAAGTAAAAATAATTTTAAACCTCTAGAAATGTTGACATAAAACTGTGGCTGAATTTTCTGTAATTTTCAGGAGATTGAAAAATTCTAAAACTGCATTAATTATTCAAAAAAACACTATCAGATGGAAATATAACAATTCACTCTACCATAGTCTTGATATCAAAACTTGAGAAAGCACATATAACAAAACTATGAACTAATCTAATTTATAAATAAAGAAATATATAAATACTAATAGAATTAAGCAGTGCATTATCAAGTATTTTATCAGGTACTTATCAAATAGTGTATATTGATAAATGTTTATCAATTATCTTTCTATATGTATATGTAAAATATATTATTTTGTGATCTATGGATCTTTTCTATTATCAAAATGAAAATAACATCATATATGAATAAAGATTCTATTTAAAAAGCAATCTACTTAAAAAGCAGTTGAAATAGACAAATTTTATTTAATCTATTTAAAAAGCAATCACTAATCACTATACTAAACACTACAATAAAACTGGAAAAATAAAATGTAACAAAAAATTTTCAGCTTTAATAAACTGTATTTTTATTCAATATTTGCATATATTTCAAAATGATCACCACAATAAGTCTAGTTAACTTCTATCACCATACATAATTACAGAAACATTTTTCTTGTGATGAGACTTTTAATATTCATTCTTATAGCAACTTTCAAATATGCAATACAGTATTATTAACTGTGGTCACCATGCTGTGCATTACATCCCCATGACTTACTTATTTTATAACAAGAAGTTTGTACCTTTTGACTCCCTTCACTCATTTTGCCCATCACTCCCTCTACTTCTGGAAACTGCCAATCTGTTCCCTGCATCTATGAGCTCATACAGTATTTTTCTCTCTCTATCTAACTTATTTAATTTAGCATAATGCTCTCAAGGTCCATCCATATTGTCACAAATGATAAAATTTTACTCTTTTTTATAGCTGAATAATATTTGCTTGTATATATACCACATCTTCTTTACCTGTTTATCTGTCAATGGACACTTAGGTTGTCTCCCTAAGTTGGCTATTATAAATAATGTTGCAATGACTGTGGAAATCAACATATCTTTTTGAGTTACTGTTGTCATTTTCTTCAGATAAATACCCAGAAGTGGAATTGCTGAATCATACGATAGTTCTATTTTTAATTTTTTGACGACCCTCCATAGTGTTTTGTATAATGGCTGCACCAATTTACAATCCTACCTTCAGTGCACAAGGGTTCCCGTTTCTCCACATCCTTGCCAATGTGTTATTTGTAGACTTTTTGATGATAGCTATATGACAGATATGAGGTGATATCTTATTGTGGTTTTAATTGCATTTAATTAAAAAGGATTAATTTAATTTAAAAGAAATGAACAAAGAAGAACCATAAAAATAACTGAAAAATAAGGATTAAAATGGCAATAAGTACATACCTATCAATAATTACTTTAAATGTCAATGGACAAAATGCTCTCATCAAAAGACAAAAAGTGTCAGATTGGATTAAAATAAAAAAACAAGAACATACAATATGCTATCTACAAGAAACTCACTTCATGGTGAAATACAGACACAGACTGAAGTGGGGAGATGGAAAATGATATTTCATGCAAGTGGAAATGACAAGAAAGCAGGGGTAGCAAAACTCATATCAGACAAAATAGATTTTAAAACAAAGACCATAAGGAAAGACAAAGAAGGGAATCATATACTGATAAAAAGATCAATACCAGAAGAGGATATAACACACCCAATATAGGGGCACCTAAATATATAAAACAAATACTAACAGACAATAAAGGGAGAAGTTGACCATAATACAATAATATTAGAAGACTTTAACACCCCACTGACATCAATGGACAGATCATCCAGACAGACACTCAGTAAGGCAACAGAGATCCTAAATGCCACAACAGACCAATTGGACTTACTTTATATCTATAGGAAACTACACTGAAATAAGAGAATACACAGTCTTTTCAAGCACAAATGGAACGTTCTCTAGGATAGATGACATACTAGGTCACAAAACGAGCCTCAACAGATTTAAGATGATAGAAATTACTTCTAGGATCTTTTCTGACCACACTGGTATGAAATTAGAAATCAATCACAGAAATAAAAGTAGGAAAAGAATGAACACATGGACTATACAAAATGTTACTGAAAAACCAACGAGTCAATGATGAAATCAAAGAAGAGATCAGAAAACACCTCAAGACAAATGGCAATGAAACACAACCTTACAAAATGTATGAGATGCAGCAAAGGCAGTTCTAAGAGGGAAGTTCATATCAATACAGGCCTTCCTTAAGAAACAAGAAAAATCTCAAATAAACAACCTAACCTACCCCATAGAAGAATTAGAAGAACAAATAACACACAAAGTCAGCAGAAGGAAGAAAATAATGAGGATCAGAGAGGAAATAAATAAAACAGAGATCAAAAGAACAATAGAAATGATCAATAAAACCAAGAGCTGGTTTTTGAAAGATAAACAAAATCTACAAACCCTTAGCCAAGCTCACTTAGAAGAAAAGAGAGAGGACCCATATAAACAAAATAAGAAATGAAAGAGGAGAAATAACAACCGATACCACAGAAATATAAAAAAATCATAAGAGAATACTATGAACAGTTATATGTTAACATATTGGACAGCCTAGAAGAAATGGACAAGTTTCTAGAAAACATACAACCTGTGAAGACTTAGTCAAAAAGAAAAAGATAATTTGAACAGACCAATCACTAGAAGTGAAATAGAATGTGTAATAAAAATACTCCCTGCAAATAAAAGTTCAAGACCACACGGCTTTACTGTGCAATTCTACCAAACATATAAAGAAGGACTAATCCATATATTCCTCAAACCATTCCAAAAAATTGAAGAGACAGGGAAACTTCCAGATTTATTCTATGAGCCCACCATGACCCTGACACCAAAACTGAATAAAAACACTACAAAAAAAGAAAATTACAGGCCAGTATCTTTGATAAATAAAGATTTAAAAATCCTCAACAATATATTAGTAAACCAAATGCAACAATACATAAAAAGGAACACACAACATTATCGAGTTGGATTCATTCTAGGTTCACAAGGATGGTTCAACATACGCAAATCAATCAATGTGATACACTCCATTAACAAAAGGAAAGACAAAAACCTCATGATTATCTCAATAGTCACAGAAAAAAACATTTGACAAAACTGAACATCATTCTTAATAAGAAATCTTACCAAAGTGGGTATAGAGGGAACATATCTCAACATAATAAAAGCAATTTATGACAAACACAGAGCCAACATAATACTCAATGATGAAAAGATGAAAGAAAGCCTTTCCTCTAAATTAAGGAACAAGACAAGGATGCCCATTTTCAATACTTCTATTCAACATAGTATTGGAAGTCCTATCCACAACAATCAGACAAGAAAAATAAATAAAAGGTGTCTAATTGTAAGGGAAGAGGTAAAGCACTTACTATTTGTAGAAGACATGATACTCTATACAGAGAGCCCTAAAGTCTCCACCCAAAAACTTTTAGAACTAATAAAAGAATTCAGCAAGGTAGTAGGATAAAAGATTAATATACAGAAATCTGTTGCATTTCTCTACACTAACAATGAAATATCAGAAAGAGAATGTAAAAAAAAAAATCCCATTTAAAATCTTGCTAAAAAAATACCTAAGAATATATTTAACCAAGGAGGTGAAGAACCTGTGCACTGAAAACTATAAAACAGTAATAAAGGAAATTGAAGATGATTAAAATAAATTGATTGATATCCCATGCTTTTGGATTGGAAGAATAAATATTGTTAAAATGTCTACACAATCCAAAGGACTCTAGATTTAATGCAATCCTTATCAGTGTATCCATGACATTTTTCACAGAACTACAACACATAATCCTAAAATTTATATGGAACCACCAAAAGACCCTGAATTGACATAGCAATCCAGAGGAAAAAGAACAAAGCTGGAGGTATAACCCTCCCAGACTTCAGACTATACAACAAAGCTATGGTAATCAAAACAACACGGTAACGGCACAAGAATAGACATACAGATCAATGGAACAGAATAGAAAGTCCAGAATTAAATCCATGCAGGAACAGAATAGAAAGTCCAGAATTAAATCCATGCACCTATGGTCAATTAATCTATGACAAAGGAGTCAAGAATATACCATGGAGAAAAGAAGTCTCTTCAACAAGTGGTGTTGGGAAAGCTGGACAGTTACATGTAAATCAATGAAGTTAGAATACTCCCTCACACCATATACAAAAATAAACTCAAAATGGTTTGAAGACCTAAATGTAAGACATGATATATGAAAATCCTAGAAGAGAACATAGGCAAAACATTCTTTGATATATATTGTAGCAATATTGTCTTACTCTCCCAAGACAAAAGAAATGAAAACAAAAATAAATAAGTGGGACCAAATTAAATTTTAAAACTTTTGCATAGCAAAGGAAACCACCAACAAAATGAAAAGATGACCTACAGAATGGGAGAAAATATTTGTAAATGATGAGACAGATAAGGGGTTAATATATAAAATATACAAACAGCTCATACTATTCAATATCAAAAAACAGACAACCCAATTGAAAAATGGGCAGAAGACCTAAATAGACATTATCCCAAAGAAGACATACAGATGGCCAACAGGCTCATGAAAAAATGCTCGACACTGTTAATTATTAGAGAAATGCAAATCAAAATCATAATGACATATCATTTCACACTGGTCAGAATGGCTATCCTCAAAAAGTCTATAAACAATAAATGCTGGAGAGGGTGTGGGGTAAATGGAACCCTCATACATTGTTGGTGGGAATGTAAACTAATGCAGGTACTATGTAAAACATTATGGAGGGTCCTCAAAAAACTAAAAATAGAACTACCATATGATCCAGCAATTCCACCCCTCAGCATATATCCAGAAAAGACAAAAACTCTAAGCCAAAAAGATACATGCAGTCCACTGTTCATAGCGGCACTATTTACAATAGCCAAGACATGGAAGCATCCCAAGTGTCCACAAAAAATGATTAGATTAAGAAGATGCGGTGTGTGTGTGTGTGTGTGTGTGTGTGTGTGTATGAATATTATTAAGCCATAAAAAATGAAATACTGCCATTTGCAGCAACGTGAATGGACCTAGAGCAGCGGTCCCCAACCTTTTTGGCACCAGGGACCAGTTTCATGGAAGACAATTTTTCCACGAACGGGAGGGGGATGGTTTCGGGATGATTCAAGCGCATTACATTTATTGTGCACTTTATTTCTAATATTATTACATTGTAATATATAATGAAATAATTATACAACTCACCATAATGCAGAATCAGTGGGAACCCTGAGCTGTTTTCATTTGCCACTCATTGATAGGGTTTTGATATGAGTCAAAATTGATTTATTATGGTCTCTGTGCAGTCAAACCTCTCTGCTAATGATAATCTGTATTTGCAGCCGCTCCCCAGTGCTCAGCCTCAGCCTCAGCTCCACCTCAGATCATCAGGCATTAGATTCTCATAAGGAGCATACAACCTAGGTCCCTCGCATGCTCAGTTCACAGTAGGGTTCGTGCTCCTATGAGAATCTAATGCTGCTGCTGACCTGACAGGAGGCGGAGCTCAGGCGGTAATGCAAGTGATGGGGAGCGGCTGTAAATATAGATGAAGCTTCACTTGCTCACCCACCGCTCACCTCCTGCTGTGTAGCCTGGTTCTTAACAGGCCACAGACTGGTACCGGTCCGTGGCCCTGGGGTTGGGAACCGCTGACCTAGAGAATATTGTGCTTAGTGAAATGAGTCAGACAGAGAAAGACAAATACTATATGATATCACTGACATGTGGAATCTAAAAATAATACAAATTAATCTAATATACAAAACAGAAATAGACTCACAGACATAGGAAACAAACTTATGGTTACTAAAGGGGAGAAGGGTTGGGAGAAGGACAAATTAGGAGTATGGTATTAATAGACAGAAACCACTATACGTAAAATAGATAACTGACAAGGATTTACTGTATAGCACAAGGAATTAGATTCAATATCTTGTAATAACTTATAATGAAATAAATTCAGAAAAATATAACTGAATTACTATGCTGCACACCTGAAACTAATACAATATTGTAAATCAACTACACTTCAATAAAAAAGAAAAAGGAAAAGGAAAAGAAAATAATTTTTTTAAAAAGGGGAAATTAAAAAAAAAATGATGGCACATGATTGTTTTAGCAAGACAGAGGGAGAGCATGGAAACTGGCTCTCACTGGCTGGAGAATAAAGATGACACCCAAAATCAAGGAAAGAAAAATGATGGTGTCTGCCGGCTTCAGCAAGGCAGAGGGAGAGCAGGAAAATGGCACCCACCAGCCTCTAACCCATAGAGTATCCCAACAGGCCTTTCCCTTCAGACTAATGCTTTAAAATTAGGAAATGAGTCTCTTTCACGCAAAGTCTGAGTACTTTTCAAAGGGCTGCTTCTGTACTAGGCCCTAGGTCAGATAAGTCTGTACGTGACCCTTTAAGAACCATTCCTCAGTTTGCCTTAGTCCCCCAGGTCTCCTGAGCAAGAGAGCCCCATTGCTCTTCATAGCCAGTAGTTTTGGGAGTTTGTCTCTTGGGTGCCTGTCTTAAAAGTTGGAGTGCCCCATGTGGGGTATGAACTCTTTGTTCCTCACACAGAAGCTCTGGCTTTTAAGTTTCCTCTTGATTGTGGGTTGCTGCATGTGGGGTAGGGTTTATGGCGAGACTGTGTCTCAGCTTTTCCCATCTGCTTCACTGTGGTTTTCCTCTCCTTTGCCCCATGTAAAGGGATTGTTCCACTAGTTTTTAAGTTTTTTCAGAGGAACTTGTTCCATACATAGTTGTAGGTTCATTGTGTCCATGGGAAGAGGTAAGTTCCAGATCTTCCTACATCACCATCTTGAACCAGAACCTCCAATGACTACACTGTAATATTATCTATGATCTCAAGGCTATTTCTATCTTTTAAATCTGTATGGTAGAAGCACAGTATAATTGTGTGTTACTGCATGTATCTTCCAAGCTCAGAATTCAGTGACATCATGTTGGTAGATTGAAATTGGACACTGTGAGAGTATGGACACCACAAAAAAGGTAATCACTACAAATCTTATCTTTTATCCCCCAGAAAGCCAGTTGCTAATCATTTACAGGTACATCACTACCTGCTCTATTTCATCCTTTCCAGCTGATGACACTTGGATTAGAGAAGGTAGCCAGGAGTGGTAAAATGCTGAGGGAAAATGCATGCAACAGTAAATTTCTGTTAGACCCTGTAATTAGAGAATGATGTCCCTGGAAGGAAAGGGAAGAGGCTTAATAGACACCTGGTTTGTACATGTTACGTGGGAAAAATTTTATTTTGGACTGGAAGCTAAAGTCCAAGTGTACAGTGTTGCTGGATTACTGATCCTCTTCTTCCCCATCTGTAAAATAAGGTCAATACCTAAAAGCCAAAGCAATCTTGAGATACAAAAACGGAGCTGGAGGAATCAGGCTCCCTGATTTCAGACTATACTACAAAACTACAGCAATGAAGACAGTATGGTACTGGCACAAAAACAGAAATATAGATCAATGGAACAGGATAGAAAGCCCAGAGATAAACCCACACATATATGGTCACCTTATCTTTGATAAAGGAGGCAAGAATATACAATGGAGAAAAGACAGCCTCTTCAATAAGTGGTGCTGGAAAAACTGGACAGCTACATGTAAAAGGAAATTAGAACACTCCCTAACACCATACACGAAAATAAACTCAAAATGGATTAAAGACCTAAATGTAAGGCCAGACACTATCAAACTCTTAGAGGAAAACATAGGCAGAATACTCTATGACCTAAATCACAGCAAGATCCTTTTTGACCCACCTCCTACAGAAATGGAAATAAAAACAAAAATAAACAAATGAGACCTAAGGAAACTTAAAAGCTTTTGCACAGCAAAGGAAACCATAAACAAGATGAAAAGACAACCCTCAGAATGGGAGAAAATATTTGCAAATGAAGCAACTGACAAAGGATTAATCTCCAAAATTTACAAGCAGCTCATGCACCTCAATATCAAAAAAACAAACAACCCAATCCAAAAATGGGCAGAAGATTTAAATAGACATTTCTCCAAAGAAGATATACAGATTGCCAACAAACACATGAAAGGATGCTCAACATCACTAATCATTAGAGAAATGCAAATCAAAACTACAATGAGGTATCACCTCACACTAGTCAGAATGGCCATCATCAAAAAATCTGCAAACAATAAATGCTGGAGAGGGTGTGGAGAAAAGGGAATCCTCCTGCACTGTTGGTGGGAATGTAAATTGATACAGCCACTATGGAGAACAGTATGGAGGTTCCGTAAAAAACTACAAATAGAACTATCATACAACCCAGCAATCCCACTACTGGGCATATACCCTGAGAAAACCATAATTCAGAAAGAGTCATGTACCACAATGTTCATTGCAGCTCTATTTACAATAGCCAGGGCATGGAAGCAATCTAAGCATCCACTGATAGATGAACAGATAAAGAAGATGTGGTACATATATACAATGGAATATTACTCAGCCATAAAAAGAAATGAAATTGAGTTATTTGTAGTGAGGTGGATGGACCTAGAGTCTGTCATACAGAGTGAAATAAGTCAGAAAGAGAAAAACAAATACCGTATGCTAACACATATATATGGAATCTAAAAAACAAACAAACAAAATGGTCATGAAGAATCTAGGGGCAAGACGGGAATAAAGACACAGACCTGCTAGAGAATGGACTTGAGGATATGCAGAGGGGGAAGGGTAAGCTGGGACAAAGTGAGAGAGTGGCATGGACATATATACACTACAAAATGTAAAATAGATAGCTGGTGAGAAGCAGCTGCATAGCACAGGGAGATCGGCTCGGTGTTTTGTGACCACCTAGAGGGGTGGGATAGTGAGCAGGGGAGGGAGGGAGATGCAAGAGGGAAGAGATATGGGGATATATGTATAGGTATAACTGATTCACTTTGTTATAAAGGAGAAACTAACACACCATTGTAAAGCAATTATACTCCAATAAAGATGTTTAAAAAATAATAGTAATACTAAAAAGAAAAACAAAAAAACTAAGAATTATAAGAAAAATAATCACATGCCTGTCCTAACACAAAAATATCCTATGCTCCATCTCAGCATTTCTCCGATTGGCCTTTCACAAAATACCATCCCATCAGCTGAATATAGGTTTGTCAAGTAAGTGTAAGACTGAATTAAACAAAATTAAATTAAAAAAAAAAAAGGTTAATAATGGTACCTATGTTTCAGGATCTTTGTGGAGATGATTTCTTGTAAAAAGAGATGATCTCGTGCAGTACAGAACAGTGCCTGGCACTTAATAAATGTTTGCTATTTATATATTTTGCTGTCAAGATTTAAGTAGACAATCATCATATTTACAGTGGAAATCCTTGGCAGATTTCATTCCAGAAGTACATGTTTAATGTACTTTATAAGAATTTATTTAATAAGATTCATTATATTATTTTTCCCTGTGCAATTCCTTTGCGTGTCTTATATGTGTAGGCAGTATATTCAGGCACAAGATCCTTGCATAACTCGGGGATTATTTGTACTTTAAGGCTTACTGAAAGGGATGGCTGTCCTATGAGGTATATTTCCTCAAACACTGTAAAATTGCAAAGGAAGCAGCTCTTCCTCTAGCAGGGCTGCCTTTTATCTTTAGTTGCTTACAAGCCCTTAGAACTCTTGGGGGATAATTGCAATGTAATGTGTTACAGCTGCTTGCTAGGTAATTTACTCAGCTGCCACCACCTGGGGAGATTAGAAGGGATTTCCCCTCCTGACACTGGGCCCCTGGAATTTACAGTCTTTTCCCTTTCTCTTCTCTGGTGGTATCACTCTTCTCCCTCAGGGTTCACTAGGAAGTCAGCCATTTTTTTTTATTAGTTATCTATTTTATACGTATCAGTGTATATATGTCAATCCCAATCTCCCAATTCATCCCACCCCCCCCCCCATCCCTGCTTTCCCCCCTTGGTGTCCATATGTTTTTTCTCTACGTCTGTGTCTCTATTTCTGCCTTGCAGACCGGTTTGTCTGTACCATTTTTCTAGATTCCTTGGAAGTCTGCCATTTTAAAGTACACAAGTAGTTGGCCTGCAGGAGGAAATACAAGCAAGCAAACAAACTCTATAAGGGCTAAGTAAACTTTAGGGTATAGTCTCTATGTGACCAGCCCATCTAAACCTGAAGACTTATCAGGCTCCTCCAAGCCCACCTAGGTTTAGAGTGTATTCTTACCTTTTTGTGTGCCACAGACCCTTTGTAAGTGTTATGGGCTGAATTTTGTCCCCCCCAAAATATATGTTGAAGTCCTAACCCCCAGTATGTCAGAATGTGACCTTATTTGGAGATAGAGTCTTTACAGAGGTAAACAAGTTATGATGAGGTCATTAGGGTGAGCCTTAGTCCAATATGACTGGAGTCGTTATAAAAAGGGGAAATATGGAAACAGACATGCACACAGGGAGAAGACATGTGAGGATGAAGGCAGAGATAGAATGATTTATCTAGAAGCCAAGGAATGCCAAATATTGCCAGAAAACCACTAGAGACTGAGAGGCATGGAGCAGATTCTCCCTTATAGCCCTCAGAAGAAACCAACAGTGATGATACCTTGGTCTCAGATGTCTAGCCTCCAGAACTGTGAGACAATAAACTTCTGTTTAAGCTACTCAGTTTGTAATACTTTGTTACGTCAGCCCTAGCAAACTAATACCGGAAGTCTGTGAAGCCTCTGGACTTCTCAAAATATTTTTAAATGCATAAAATAACAAGGTAAAACAGACATATTAAAATATTATTATCAAATTTTGTACAAAAGAAACTTTGTGATGTGGTCACATGTATTTCTATATTGATTTCTATATTTGATCTAGTAGTGGATCAAAGAAAACCACTGCAATTTTGAAGTATGGATGAATATAAATGATATTTTGAGATCTGCAACAAATTTAATGGGATATAAAAATATTTGTGATTTCTACTGGCTATAGGTACTGATGTTATTACTATTGCTTATTGCCTATATTCATGATTGAAGGAAATACTAAATTCCAGTCAGAAAATTAGTAAAAGTTAGATCAAATTCATTGACCACCTGAATTCCCTCTACAAACACCTTGAAGGTCTGTGGACTCTGGGCTAAGAACTTTGGCTTTAGAGACTTCATTTCAATGAAACTTCCCTTATTATAAAGTCTGGTCACTTTGCTTAATCTTAGTTGTTCATTTATAATTTGATCTCTAGTTTCCAGACTGTGTCTTTCCTGGGGACTACAGTGATAAGATGCTCTTCTCTCTGCATCCCTGTTTATTCTACAATATTGCACAGAGGTTATTCTCTTGGATCTGGCATTGATCTTTAAGTTGTTATCGAAGACTCCCAGAATTTAATATTGCCTTTGGTATGGATATAGAGCTTCCAACTGAAATCCCCTAAACTGAGCCTCTGCTTCTTCTCTTTGTTTCCAGATCTGGACTGTTTGAAGTCAATTCTTATTGATACACCTTAAACTCAGAAAGCTCCATGTTCACTCATCATATCTCACCTGTAAAGATCTGTTCTTTTCTCTGTCTTCCCATTCCTATATCCTCTCATGTACACTCAGTCCCCTGTTCTCACCAGCATACAATGAGCCTCCTGTGACTTGGACAAACTCCTACTCCAGCAAGAACTATGTCTAAAGTCTCCAGCTGAAGCAGATCTTGGCTTCACAGTCAAGGTCTATGGGAAGACCTCGACAATGTTCTTGACATCCATCTATCCATTTATATGACTGTTTTTCTTTTACCCTTCACTTCCTGGGCATGTCTTATTTTCATATTTCCCATCTGGCCTTTTTCCAAGATTTTTCCTGTTCCCTTCTCTCAGTATCCCCTACAACCTGCATGTTGGCCTTCCTGGCTTAACGCCTTGACTTGCCTTGAATCGTCACTGTTGAGTCCCCTGATTCTTGACTGCCTCTCTGACACAGCACTCTGATACTATACGATAGCTTATTTATGATAATTTCTTTGGCTTCTCATCTCAAGCCTTGCTCAGTTACCAATTTTAGGATGCTTTTATATATTTCTATAGCCACACTTTCAGATTCTATTTACTCTTTCCAGTTGTGCCTCAGGCTTTTTGACCCCAGGTACTGCCTAAGTAGTATACATACAACATAAGCATAATGAAAACCTCTCATCTGTCTCATCTGTCCACTCATACATAACTGATGAATGTGCTAAATTTTTGAGAAATATATATGTATATATAAATTATCATATTTGAGATATACAATTCATTTTGGTTTATATTTTTTACTGTGCTATGCTGAATCCTTAAGTGATTTTTAGTGATTCCCTAAAGAATATGTTTCATCTTTTTGTTTTTGAATTGTTCACATTTGTTCCTGCCAAAATTCCTATTCATGGGAATCACAATAACATAATTTTAATCTGTCATTTGTGACACAGTAGGGGCTCAGGTGTGCCCAACATACCAGATACATGGCTGCACTGAAAACTTTTATCTTCATTCTATTAGGCTCCATGCGGGTGTTCCTACATTTTCGGCTGAATTTAGATTATATTGGATTAAAATCCATTCCTTTAGCAACATCCTTGTTTCTGTGTCCCTTCATCCACCCACGTATAAAAGGCCCAACACAGCATGTCTGTATTCAAAACCTGGACCAGCCTGCTGTATTAATGCTTCTAGAGAAAAACCATAATGACGGTGACTGTTCTCAATTTGTCCTGTGAAACTGCCCAGAAATTCAGTTTTGTTTCTATTACTTTGTCAGCTCTTTCCCTTCTCTGTAGCACCAATAAAAAATATTCCAATCTGTGAAAATCTTATACATTCTAACTTCACATGCCCTCAGCATATGGTAAAAATACTTATTTCAAGTAGAAAACAGACGTCAGTTGATGACCTAATATCAAACCTATAAATTTATTTGCATTTGCGTAAAGACTGTCCTATTTAACTCTTGTTAACAACGTTAAGAATGACGATCACATGTAAAGTCAGTGCGTGTATCTGTGTTCTGAAAGACTTTCCTCCTTCAGCTCCTCAGGATTCTTGCTTCACTAGTATCCTTGCTTGGAGCACACACTGTCAGTGTCCTATGCCTATACCAGTGCCATTACTGTTCCCATCAAATCAATCAAGTCTCATGGGAAGCACCAGGGACTCTGCCTGATGGGTTTTTCTGGCTGTAAGAGCTTGCTTAACCTGCATGTGAGTAGGAAGACAGTGCTGGGGAGTTGGAGTTATCATTCCTAATAGCAGCCTTTATCCAGTGACTTCATGAGTTGGTGCATAAATATCCCATTTCCCTCACCTTAGGGTGGGATAACTGAGCCTCAATTGGCCACAGTGATAGCATGCTCAGTAACTCTCTGATTGCCTTCCTTGTCTCACTTTTCTATCCTCCTACTGTTGGCATCTAAGATCTCCTCCCAGATAAACCACTTGCCCTCAACTCCTTGGCTCAAGGTCAGTTTCTGGGGGATCCTAACTTAAAGTTGAACTAATTGCAATCCAGGGCAATGCTAATATTAAGTGGAATGAAAGATATCCTGCCATCCTATAAGCATCATAATCTCTGTGGTAGTGTGGAATAAGGTATAAATCGGGGTTGCATTGACTTATTCAGGAGCTCTACAGCCTGATCTCTGGCACTGTGGAGTTAGCTGGCTTTTATTAATGGACATAGACATTCTAATGGAAGAATAAAGAAGACACAAATCAAATCAGCCAACTATGGACTCGGGTTACAGTGTAAAAGCTAAAAGTTGTCTGTGACAGCTTTAAGGAGACCTTTATTTACTGCAACCAGAGAGCAGATTCTGCTGAAAATCAGAAATCAGATTTGATTTTGAGAGCTGTGGAATTAAAAAGTGTGCTTATATCACAGCTTCTATGTAAAGATAGGACCCCAATAGGAAAGGACTGAGATTCTGTGACTGGAGCTGGAGACATAAGTGGATGCATTTAAGAACATGGAATCTTCTGATTCCCCAAACCCTCTGTGCTGGTAAACATGGCCCCTTCTCCCTTGATAGAGGAGACGTGTTCCCCATTGCTTGGAGATTTTACAAAGCTCTCGCCTGAATCAAATGCTTTGTAATATAATGCTTTCTTCTCAGGATATATGCCCATATTAACATTAGGTGCCTAACTGTAATATAAAATCTAAAAGGATTCTGAGATGGCATAAGACAACTGGTGGTATTTAGCCATATTATTTGCGTAATAATTATAATTATTAATATCATAATAATATTTCAGCAAAGTCAAAATGTCAACTAGAAGGTCCTGACCTGCAAGAGATCTGTGGCAATGGCTAACACACCATCATGCCTCCAGAATGAAGAGAAATGGGAATCTAACAAGAGTACTGCTTTACTTACATGTCCAAAAACATCAAGAAAGGGCAAGCAGAAGGCTCATCTCAGTGACTACAATGGAAAAATCACATTAAGTTCTCAAACCCAGATCCCATCAATTGAAATGGAAACCAGGTACTCTAAAGGAAAAAAACCACATGCAACAATATCAAGCATATTTAGTTCCTATACCCATCCTTCCAGATAGGGATTGTGGCCATTTACCAGAGCAAGTGTACATTGGGTAAAAGGGGAATACCCAGATCTTTTGAGGGCTATTGGACACAGAGTCTGAGCTGATACTGGTATTAGGAGACTCCAAATCTCATTATGATCTTCCTATTAAAATGGAGTCCTAGTGCAACTCCATCTCAAGTGAGCACAGAAGGTCTACAGATCTACCCTGAGTGTGAAACTGCAATAGATATATCTGGAAGCTGGAAGAATCTTCACACTGATTTCCTAAACTCTGAGTTAAGAGACATTATGAAACTGCCCCTGCTTCTACATGGCTAAGATAAGTAAATCAGAAAAGCAATACTGCATTTGAAGCGGATGGGAGAAATTATTGCCACCCTCAAAGATTTAAAGTTTCACTCACTGATGGAGGAAGAAGAAAATTCAGCACTGTTTATGCATTGGTCAGTTAATATGTTTATGCAACCTAAAAATGGATACTACAGCCCCACTCAGGGCAGTCCCTGAAAAAGAAGAGAGTAAATCTTCCCAGTGGACAGAGCTTTTAGCAGTATACCTGTTCACTGACTTGGCGTGGAGGGAGAAATATCTGAGATAAAGATATACATAGACTCAAAGGCAGTGGCAAATGGCTTGGTTAGGAGGCCTGAGAGGAACAAGACTGAAAAGTGAAAGACAAGGAATACAGGGAAGAAGAATATGGGTGGATCTATGGGATTGGAATGTAAGTTTGCCGATATTTTTGTGTCATGTCAATTCCCACCAGGGAACATCTACTAAAGGACACTTCTGTACAACAGATGACTTATCCAGTGGATATCAGCCAGCCTCTGACCTTGGCCACCTCAGTGTTGGCACAGGGAGATCTTGAAGAGAATAATCATAATGGCAGGGATGGAGGCTATGCATATGCCCAGAATCACAGGCACCTCCCCTCTATGCTGACCTAGCTGCTGCCACTGCTGAATGTCTCATGTGTCCTCAATAGTGTCCAACAATGAGTCCTTGGTATGGTTCCATCCCTTGAGAAGAACAACTAGCCACTTGATGGCAAACTGTTTAGAACAAATGCATTCCACCTGGGACAGGCCAAGGATAAATACATATCCCTGGTATGAGTTTCCCTTCTCTACTCACTGTACCTCAACTGACAGAACTATCCAAGAGCTCACAGAGTATGTGATTTAGCAACATGCAATCCCACCTAATATCACCTTGTCCCTCCTAGACTATAACCACAGGTAAGAAAGTGATCAGGTCTGTCATGGAAACCACTGTGCTCCCCAAGCCTTGCAGAGCTCTAGGCAGTATATAGATATTCGATTGATTGATATTTACTTTTATCCTTAAAAAAAGGAAGGCATTTTGAAAACAAATCTCTCTTCAAGGATATTTAAAAGTATATTTCACACCCTTCTCAATGAACTATACATCACCTCCACAGACAAACTCACTAAATCTTTTAGACATTATTTTCCAAGAATGAATAAAATATTAGTGAATTTCTCTTAAGTTCTCAGATATATGAGTTAGAGCAATAGGGTTTTATCACAAAGGAATGAGTAAAGAATTGGCTATAAAAGAATTTATTTCTTAAGAGAGAAAGAAATGAATTTAATCTCACCTTCCTGATTGCATACTTAGCTGGATAATTTGCAAAAGTGTGAGCTGATGCCACGTTCAAGCAAGAATTCAAGCTTAAGTATGTCATAATGGGTTATATTGTTAAGTCTTACTAGTTTTTAATTTTTAAAAAAAGTCATCAAGGAGACCTTGGACAAAAATAGTTCTTATAAATTGTACTCCATTTAAGCAAAATAATGTGTAGCCTCAAATCATTTTGCTACACATGGCAATTCAAGGAACTCATGGGACACTGGATATTATGAACTACATTTGATCCGAAGAAAGTTCTGTTATGGCTATTTATAAAGAGTGCTTGCTGATGACCCTCACAGATATGTATACAAACCTGGTCATATAAATTTATTAGAGCAATAAAATCTCAATTATTTAAATTCTATAATAAAATTAATTAGGTGGTATGGCTATAACAAGTATTTTTCTCGTAAGTTTGCCAATCTTCAACTGCAATGTTGCTCTACCTACACACATCAGTCGGTGTGCATATCATGGACAAATGGCTAGAAATGGAAACATACGTGGACAAAGGGGCAATTCAAGTACTGACTTGCCAAGTGATCCAAAAGTCATTTAGTTAATTGATTACTGGCAATTTGGTATGCATGTTTCTAAAGGCACAGCTTTATAAATAAAGGCAAGTATGTGAACAATAATACACAAACAATATACTAAAGACATTTCTAGTGAAAACAGTATAAATAGATAGTGTTGGAACAATGCCAGCCAGTTAATGCTCTAATTTTTCTAAATCTATTTGCTCCCTTCTGAGAGTCTTCCCTTTCTTTTTTCTAGGCTGAATCCTATAGTCCCACAGCTCTACCATCCCCTAGCTCCCTGCCCCTTGGCTATGCTTACATAACAAAATCTCAACTGGATGCATTTTTTTGGCTACATTCTCTGCTCCTACACAAAGGTTACTGGAAGAAAGATCTCATGATCAGGTAGGTTAACATGAGCACAATTTCATGGCCTTTGACATCAAATGGGGCGGAAATGCTACCAATTTCCTCCACAGTTTCCATAGTCAACTCTCTTCCTCTCCTCAGAGTGGCTCCATCCTCCTCAAGTCCCTCTACCATCTCCTCCATCCTCACTCTACATAGGAAACTTTACCTCTACTTCTCAGAGAAATTAGAAAATATGGTGGAGGATGAGGAGAGCATGGGAAATGGACAAGACGGTCTCTTAGCTTTCTTTGCCCAATTTATAAAATCATGTCTTCATTCAAAATCTCCTTTCATTCCTATCCACCCATCCCTTGGAGGAAATCCTCCCCAACCATGCGCTGATGGTAGGAATAGGAATTAGAGCTATTTGGCAATATGTTAACAATTTAAATCTCCTGTTCTTTGGCCCAGCCATTGTATTTTTAGAAATGTATTCCAAAAAAAAGGGATGATAATATGATATAGTTATTGTGTTTTTTAATAGCAAATATTGTAAGCTTTCTGCCTGTTCATTAATAAGGAACTGGTCATATACATCTACTGTAGACTAAATATTTGTGTCCCCACCTCAAAATTCATGTTGAAACTAATTCCCAGTGTGACGGTATTAAAAGGTGGGGACTTTGGGAGGTAATTTGATCCTAAATGTGGAGTCCTCATGAAGGAAATTACTGCCCTTATAAAAGAGACCTCAGAGAGCTCCCTTGGCCCTTCTGCTATGTGAGAAGACAGCCATCTATAAACCAGGAAGTGGATACTCACCAGAATGCTGGTGCCTTGTTCTTGGACTTCTAGCTTCCAGAACTGTGAGAAATATTGGGTTGGCCAAAAAGTTCATTTGGGTTTTTCTGTTACATCTTATGGAAAAACCGGAACAAACTTTTTGGCCAACCCAATGTATTTCTGTTCTTTAAGCCTGGGTAGTCTATGGTAGTTTTGTTATAACAGTCCAAATGGACTAAGGCAATATCCTACAGTGGAATACTATGAATACCGTGGGGACTATACATATTAGGAAGACTTTAAAAGGCTGAAGTTGCTTTCTATTACTAAGATTGAGAGATGTCTATCCATAATATATTATTTAAAAGTGAAAAAAATCTGTTCATATACCAAGATTTACATTATAATTCCATTTCAAATAATAGATATATATGTTTATAAGTTCATTTTTAAAAGCTTGAAAGAATAAACCATTTTCAAAAACAGTTATCCTGTGTTAAGTTTGAACTTACAGGGTTACTTTTAGATTCTAATTTACATATGTTTGTATTCAAATTTTCTAAAGGAGGCAAAATTACATTTACAATCAGAAAAAAAAATTTTTTTTAATTTTAAAAGTCTAAGGATAAAATTCTAATCCAAGGCTATGGTGGGCTCCCTCAGCAACATTACTTTATCAATTACACCCTTTCTTTACAAATTCACTATTGGATGTTTACTCCTTCCAATTAGCATCTAGACATGATCTAGTCTCTCTCATGTTATCCCTCTACTATATGCTTCACCTAACAAGTGCCCTTCATCTCACCTCATCTTCATAGCCTGACAGCTTGAATTGTTTCTATGTCCTCACTGATCTTTTATTTATCACTCCACGGTGATCTGCTTCAGCATTTAGCACCAGTCTTTGCTCTCACCAAAGTCAGCAAAGACCTCTTTGTGGATAAATCCAATAGAAAATTTTCTGTTCTCTTACTTGAACTTCCTGTGGTGTTTGCCACTGTTAACCATTTCCTCCTTGAATTTCTTTCTTCTGTTAAATTCCATGATGCCACATTCCTTTGGTTTTCCTCTACCAATATAGCTGTTCCTTATCACTAATTTTCAGGGATTCTTTTCATCTGCCTGCCCCTTAAATGAAGTCCATCTTCAACTGAACTACTTTTATTTTTGAAGAGAGACAAACAGGGGTAGAATATGTTCTAGGATTAGGAAAAGCTTGAGTATGAATCTTGGCTCTGTCACAGGCTTATCAGGGGACCTGTGAAAAGTAGCTTCCTCCCTCTGGCACTTGTTTTACCTATAATAAAACAGGAAGTAGTTTTCTTGTAAGGTTGTTGTTAGCATTAAATACTGACAACTATGAATGCCACATAATAAATGTTTAATAGCTGGTAGCTGTTACTACTCTGATTTTATAATCTCTCTTGGGAAACTTCTACTCTCCAACTATGACATGTAAACTAATGACCACCCCCTTTTATTTCCAGCCCAAACTCTCTCCTAAACTTTTATTCTAAGCTGACTGTTGGACATTTCCACTAGATATCTCATGGTTATCAAAATCAACATCCAAATTTAATCTCAGTTAGCTCTCTGACACTCCTCTGAAAAATCTGTTTCTCCTTCAGAATGGAGGGGGTCACAGTCATCTGGTTCTCCTAAATCAAAGCCTGGAAATCATCTTTAGTGTTCCCTTTCACATTTCTTTACTAAATCTTGTTGATTCTTCCTCCCAAATATTTGTAGAATTTATCCACTTTTACCTTTTCACCATTTTAGTTTATGACACCATCATCTCTTATGTTGATTATATCTAGTGGCTCTTGATTGATCTCCCATACCTCCAGGTTTACATTTTTCGTTTTCCTTACTCCTTCTATCACTACTTATACACTGTAGCCAATGACTCCTCTTACATGCTTAAAATATTTCCATGACTCTCCTATATTTTGGCCTCATTTGTTACCACCACTGTCACTACAGTCTCTTCACTACCACCCCCAAATCCATGTTTTCTGCATACCAAACACTATTAAATTCATCTAATGAGTTGTATACCTTCAACCTTATACCTGTAACATACTACCCCCTCTCTTCAATCTACTCCCTGAACTTCTTCCTTAATTAAATTGCACTTGTCCTTCAGATATTACCTCCTGTGGTAATATTCTTTCCAAAATCTTACCTAGTTTCCCCCTAACTTCATTTCCTCCCATAGAAACCATATACCTCTATAAAAGAACTTATTTCAGGAAATGAAATTTTCCATTTTCATATCTGTCTTTTTCTTTGAACGAATATTTCCCAGTTCATGTCCGTTTCTCCTCTGAAGCAATTTTCTCAAATAAATGTGAAGTGGAATCACCTAGGATGCTGATCAATTATCTATATTCCTGAGTCCCACTTCTAGTTAAATGTTGCGAAAGGTTCACATGTTGCAGAGGCATCAAATGTTGTAAAGGAATCACATCTTTTTCCCCCACAAAACCCAATAAAAGTGTATTATAATAATACAAAGGCATTGCTACATTATTAGCCCACAAGGACAGAAAAACAACAGAAAAAAGGAAGATGAATTTATTTCAAAAAATTTTTGGAAGATGGGAATCAAATGATGAAGTGATAACTATCTTAGCACAGTGGAAAAATTTAACATTTTGGTTTCAGGAAAAGGGGAACACTGACCATAAATGAGCCAATTTGCCCTAAAAAAAGTCTGAGAAGTTTAGTACTTTGAACATCAGGCTGAAGCAGAAAATAGAGAATATCTGAAAACCTACATTCCAAGCAGGTGAAAAACCCAGGCCCCCACTCCATTTGCACACAGATAAATGACTAAGTCTTTTTCTCCCAACCCCACATGCTCTGCTTGGACAGGATATTTAGACTGGAGAACCTGCAAATGGGAGGTTCAAAATTCAAGAACATCATGCATCTTACAAAGAGGCTTTGGCATGTGGCTGAAAATAAGGAATAAATAAATGTCTATGTATTATATTCTTGAGAGGATTCCGAGAAGACAGTGAAATAGGGAGTACCAGGAATCTTTCTCCCCACCTAGACAGCATGTGCACTGTCAGAATCTATCTGATGTAATTACTTTAGAACTCGGTAGTCTTTTGAAGACTTGCAACTTCCAGGGGGAAAGCTTAGAGAACAAATTGCAGTTAGTTTCAGGCAATTACAGTCTTAGCTCAGCAGTGGCTACCCACTTTCCACCCCAACCCTGTAGCAGCAACCTTGCATATATTCCTGCAGCAGCTTGCACAGATCTTGTGGGAGACAAGGTGGGCAATAAGGACCCTATCTTTCAAATATCTGGGATCTGCGTTCTGATCACTGAGTGCTGCTTCTGATCATGGAAGTGCAGACACAGAGATAGGTAACCATTGTTGTACCACCATCTCCTTTATTGTAAGCCCCTTCTTCTTGGGCTGAAGCAACTTCTATGGTATTTAAAGGTGCAGTACCTTTCTTCTCCACTCCCCTCCCTGCTTCTTTTTCCCTATTCCTCCCTTTGTGAGCCAGACATTAAAGGCTGGGATATTCAAAAGCAACTGCATATACAGGGGAAATAACAACATAACTGTGCAAAACCAGGGAAAGGCACAGACTCAGAAAGGACCTGAAAGACCTTAAGTTTACACGTCACTCTGATCCTTGGAATGGAAATAGCCTAAGACAACCAAATTTAAAAAAAAAACAAAAAACAAAAGAAACAGCAAACTCTGTTCACTTCAGCACTAAATATGCTGAAACTGACTGAAACTGAGAGGATGGGAAAAAGATATTATGTGCAAATGGAAATGATAAGAAAGTGGGGGTAGAAATATTTATATTAGAAAAAATAGACTTTAAAACAAAGTCTGAAAGAAAAGACAGAAAAGGGCATTATATAATGATAAAAGGATCAATACAAGAAGAGGATATAATACTTGTTAATATATATGCTTAACACTAGAGCACTTAATTATATAAATCAAATATTAACAGACATACCGGGAGAAACTGACAATAATACAATAATTGTTGGAGACTTTAACACCCTATTTACATCAATGGACAGATTATCCAGACAAAAAATCAATAAGGAAACAGTGTCCTTAAAAGACATGGTAGACCAGTTGGATTTAACAGCTACCTACAGGACAATCCATCCCAAAACAGAAGAATACACATTCTTTTCAAGTGCACGTGGAACAGTCTCCAGGATAGATCACATGCTAGGCCACAAAACAAGTCTCAACAAATTTAAGAGAATAGAAATTATATCAAGAATTTCTTCTGACCACAATGGTATGAAACTAGAAATTAACTACAGAAAGAAAAATGGGAAAAACACAAACACGTGAAGACTAAACAACATACTACTAAAAAAAAGGGTCAATGAGGGAATCACAAAATACCATAAGACAAATGATAATGGAAACACAACTTTCTAACATCTATGGAACTCGGCAAAAGTAATTCTAAGTGGGAAATTTATAGTGATATAGGTCTATCTCAAGAAAAAAAATCTCAAATAAACAACCTAATCTATCACCTGAAGGAATTAGAAAAAGAAGAACAAACAAAACCCAAAGGTAGGAGAAGGAAGAAAATGATAAAAACCAGAGAGGAAATAAATAAAACAGAGACAAAAAATAATAGAAAAGATCAGTGAAAAAAAGAGAGGGCCCAAGAACAAAAATAAGAAATGAAAGAGGTGAAATAACAATCAATATCACAGAGACACAAAAAAATCATAAGAGAATACTACAAACAGTTATATGCCAACAAAATGGACAACCAAGAAGAAATGGACAAATTTCTAGAAATGCACAACCTTCCAAAACTGAATCAGGAAAATACAGACAATCTGAGCAGACCAACCTCTAGTAGTAAAATTAAATTTGTAATAAAAAACAAGAACTCCCAACAAACAAAAGTCCAGGATTGAATGGCTTCACACAGGAATTCTACCAAACAGATAAAGAAGGGCTAATACCTATTCTTCTCAAACTATTCCCAAAAACTGAAGAGGAGAAAAGACCATCTATGACAAATTCACAGCTAACATCATACTCAACAGTGAAAAGCTGAAGGCTTTTTTCTCTAAAATCAGGAATAAGACAAGGATGCCCACTCTCAACACTTCCATTTAACATAGCAGTGGAACTCCTAGCCACAGCAATCAGACAAGAAAAAGAAATAAAACCATCCAAATTGGAAAGGAAGAAGTAAAACTGTCACTATCTGCAAACAACATACTATACATAGAAAACCCTAAAGTTTCCACCAAAAAACTATTAGAATAAATGAATTCAGTAAAGTTGTAGGAGATAATATTAACATACAGAAATCTGTTGCACTTCTATACACTAATAATGAACTATCAGAAAGAGAAAACAAGAACACAATCCCATTTACAATCACATCAAAAATAATAAAATAACTAGGAAAAAACTTAACCAAGAAGGTGAAAGACCTATACTCTGAAAACTATAAAACTCTGATGAAGGCACTTGAAGATGATATAAATAAATGGAAATATAACCTGTATTCAAGGATTGGAAGAATTAATATCATTAAAATGTCCATTCAACCCAAAACAATCTACAAATTAAATGCAATCTCTATCAAAATACCCATGACATTTTTCACAGAACTACAACAAATAATCCTAAAATTTATGTGGAATCTAAAAGACCCTGAACTGGCAAAGCTATCTTGAGAAAAAAAAACAAAGCTGAAGGTATCATGCTCCTTGACTTCAGATTATATTACAAAGCTATAGTCATCAAAACAGCATGGTACTGGCACAAAAAACCAGAGATCAATGAAACAGAATAGAGAACCCAGAAATAAACCCATGCACTTATGGTCAGTTAATACATGACAAAGGAAGCAAGGATATATCATGAGGAAAAGACAATGTATGAACAAAATGGAAATATAAATAAAGAGAGAGACAACTTAAAAAGAAACCATGAAGAAATTCTAGGACTAAAAAACACAAAAACTGAGAAAAATTCAAAGGCAGATTTGAGCAAGCAGCAGAATCAGTGCATCTGAAGACAGAACAACTGAAATCATTGAGTCTGAAGAACAGAAAGAAAAAAGATTGAAGAAAAGTGAACAGAGCCTAAGGGACCTGTAAGACACTATCAAATAGACTAATGTATGCATTGTGGGATTCCCAGAAGGAGAAGAGAGTCACAAAGTGGTAAAGACATTATCTGAAGAAATAACAGGTGAAAACTTCCCAAGCTTGGTAAAGACATGGATATAAACATATTCCCAGAATCTAAGAATCTCAAAAACAACTTTAATTTTCTAAAAAAAACTACAATGAGTATCCTTAGAGAATTTGAAGAAAAAAATGCATTTGTAAAATAGCAGACAAAAAATACATAAAGAAATGTGAATCAGATTTTCAACAGCATCACAAAAGCTAAAAGATGGTAGAACTATGGTTTCAAAATTATAAGAGAAAATTCTTTTCATTCTACAATTCTACATCTAATCAAATTTTCAATCAAGTATGAAGGTAGAATAAAGATGCATTTAAACATACAAGAAATTCTTTCTCAGGAAGTTACTGAAAACTATACTCCAATAAAATACATCTACAAACCAAGAAAGAAAAACTCCCCCTTACAGCAAGAATTTGATTGGCTCAGCTTGGGTCAGGAATATTCTTGTACTCCAACGGCCAGTGAACTAGGAGGCAGAGTCATGGTACACATTTTATTGCAGACCACTTCCTGTGGATTTTTTCACTGAGAGTATAAAAGAAAAAAAAAATTCTCTGTGGTTTAAGCAGGCACAGTCACATCATTTTGGAGCAAAGAATTTGAATCCCACAATGGTAATTAACTTGCTCAAGGTCATGTAATTTGATAGTAGTAGAGTCAGAGCTGGAACTCATTCAATTCGTTAATTCCTCATTCAGTCTTCTTTCAACTTTGCTAGCATCAGAACAAGGAATTCCATCCCTGCTGGACATTTACAGCTACTAGTTAACTCTGGCCTAGCCTAATAGTAAGTACTAGTTGAGATACTAAAGAATGATAAAACATAGTACAAATTCAGATATAACTAATGTTTGTCAGGCCCTGTGGCTTGTCTCTCACATATATATTATTTAGGAGCTTCCTATATCCTGAGTGCTATACAAGACCAAATTAGGTAAACTCAAGGAATAATGTAATTACAAGTTAATATTCATAGTGCTTACTTTACTGTTAGAAGATTATAAAGAGAAAATCATCAGGAAACAGAAAATTTCAATAAGCTTCAAGGAGAAGGTAAAAATTGATTTGAGTTTTGAAGTGTGGGTAAGTTTAATATAGCAAGAGAGGAGAGTGAGGGCAGTCAAGGCAAGGAAATGTCCTTGGGCGACAGTGCAAAGGATAGGGATGGATGTACTTTGGGGCTCTGGTGGAGGGAAATTTTGTGGATTATAATTGGACAAAGTGAGAGAGTCTGTTGGAAATTTTTCGCTTAAAGGTAACAGAATTTAATGTTATAAAATAGATGACACTCACTGTAGAATTTTTGGCGTTTAGCTGAATCATATTGTATTCAAGTTATGGTGATATGTGTTTTTGCCAGCTTCGTGTGGTTTTTCTAAAGTTTCATACATAATAAAAACTCAAAGTTTTCTGAAAGCTGCAAGATGTTATTAGAAACATATGGCAGCATAAATGGCTAGAGCTGCAAAGCATATTACCCTTTTCAAACTATTTATGGGTTAAAAATAGCAGAAACTGCTTTCAGACAAAGCAATAATCTTTACCATGAAAGTAAGGAGGAGTAAGCATATCCTTATATGCCAGCTGTGTGAATTATTGCTGTAAAGACAGACCTTCAGTCTTGGACAAGGGGGAACAAAATCAATATTAGTCCACTCATACTTGTAATGGAAGGATGTGGTCATATGAAGTATTTCTGGCTAGTGCAGGATCACAGTGTAAATTTGAAGACAGATGCTATATGTTTGCTATGGAAACAATAGACCGTAACATTGTATTTGATATGGAAAAATCAATCACAGCATTACCAGCTAGAAACTGCTCCATTTTGAGGCAAGAATACAAAGTACCTCAAGCCATTGTTAAACAGAAATTTCATGATTATTTAATCACTTGAGAGGCAAAACCAATTAAAATATCATCTGTCAATACTTTTTCTAGGATTTGTTTTCAGGAATAATAAATGTTTTCTCAACATCTATTGTCTTGACCTACATGATGACAATAGAGAAATAAAAAACATCAGGACCAGGTTTCACATTTTTCAGCAGGAAGTGGTTTCATATTTTATTTGGAGATGGAAAAGGCCAAAGTTCCTTTAGGCATTTTTTCTGGAATCTGTCAGGTAAAACTCAGGGTTTACAAAGGTCTGGCAGTGTGGACTGGAATCATCAAATAACAACCAGAGTGTACAAAGCCTTCAGGCCTCAGGGATCTGGTATGAATTCATCTTTGGCTGTGACCACACACATGTGGTGAAATGGTACTCCACCGACAGGATTCAGACATTTAATTCCCAATGGCTCATGGAGAAGCCATTGCATAGTTTCAGTGTGCCTGGAAATAGTTGGCTTATGCAGGCAAAAGTGGGAGCTTAGGCGGAAAGATAGGTTGAGGCACTGAATACCTACCTTCCCAAGGAGTCTGAACTTAAAATCTAAGGAGGCAAAGTCGATCTTCTAAGATTTTTTAAAAAGGAAATAATACAATCTAATGTATATTTTAGAAAAATAGCCATGGTGGCAGTATGGATGATGGATTAAATAGGGAAGATTCTGGAAACAGGCACCATGTAGGACACTATAAGCAATTTGCAAAGAATTTGACTTTAAGTAAGGGCAGTTAGTAAGAACAGGAGATGACAAAGTTGGGGATGTGGAAAAGAGTAGACTAGAAAGAATTCATGTAGGAAGTCATAGAAAATGATGTTGAGGTTTTTTTTTTCTTAGTGAGCCTGGTTAGATATTAAGGTGTTTAATAGATTTGGGGAGACACAGGATGAGAATCAATGCAAACTGCAAACAAACCCTATATTTTAGGGTTTCAAAGTTAACTCTAATTATAATTTTCATTGATGAGCACGGAGGGAAGAAAGTGAATGTAAGGTTCATTTGAATTTTTCTTTAAATCCCTGCTCACCCATTAATGGCCTTAATACTTTGAAATATTACTTAACATGACTGAGCTCCATTTCCTCAGCAGTTTTTAAAATAGGAAATGATTTCTGCCATCGTTACTGTGAAACCAAATGACATAGTCATATGACTGCCTTGTATATAAGTAGAAGTTAAACAGTAATAATTCTATTGGTATTTTTAAAAACCTTCAATTAAAAAGTGAACAATATATTGAATGTTACTTTAAAAAATTATGTAATTTTAATACCCTCTAAATATCAATAATTTATTTTAAAGAAAATTATTTTGGTCACCTAATTAAGAAAAAAGCATATTTTTTCCTGAATGAATTGTATAAATATGCACAGAAAATAATAATGCACACAAAATAAGTAATTTCACAACAGCTGTTTTCTGCGGAATATAGTTTGAAAATGGAACCATTTTCCTGTATGTGAAATTCTTTACAATATGTAAAATGAATCTGATTGTTTCATCCTCTCGAAAATTTCTCCTATTGTCCACATGCTCATGAGATCATATATAAGAAACTAGGCCTAAAATTTCAAGAATGTTCATATATCTCAGAATAGTTTCTTATGTTATCTCCCTTATTTTGTGTTCATGCCTTATAGTCTGCAGAAAGTCAATTAAAAAAGAAAAAGCATTTTCCATCTATTCCTTCACATCCTCTACCTTTACATCTTTGACCAAGAAACTTCTTTGACCACGAGTATGCAGTCTTTTCTAATACTTTTTATTGTTAAAAGAAGAGTCGTGATTTCCCATAGGTGGTATAAGACAAATATTTAACAAGTACTCTTTATTCACCTATTTCTCATTTTTTCATTCTGTCTCTCTCATTCTCTCTTCCTCCTCCTTTCCCGGCTTCTGATTCTTCTCTTAACTTGACATGGCTGAGAAGTATACTGTGCTCCACAAAGTACTTCCAGCTCTGTAGAAAATATGAACTGTCTAGATCTACAACTGCTGTCTGATTCTCCCCATACCAAAGATACATAGGTCTTAAACCTTACATTTGAACTTACATTTGAAATCAGAGTTTGTTCTAAATTCAACACTACTTGTCAATCTCTTTCATGTAATGTCTCCTCTGTAGTTTTACAAATACAGATGCCTTTAAACCATTTCCTACCATGGCAAATAGGGATTTCAATGAGCACGTTAATGCTTTAACTTAATACATCTAACTAAATAGAGCTTGCAAAAATTAATTTGGCAATCTTCAGTCCTTCTAAATCCATCTAGAGTTGTACTAGTCCACATCATAGAGTGATTAATTATAGTGCATTGTCCATGCACAGTTTCATGTCTTATGTGTAATATATGTAGACAGTCAAAAATAATTAATTATTGAAGGGAAAGTGAAATAGTTTACATAGTTGCATACTCTTACGTGAGTAACTTACTCTTCTTGCCTAATTTTCTTGTCTATATAGAAGTGACAATAACATCTATCTCAATGGTAATTGTGAGATTAAATGAGATAATGCATACCAAGTGCCAGATACAGCATGTGTCATAAAGTAAATGCCTAATAAATAGTAACTTTTACTATTGCCTAGAATAATACTGTACAATAGAAAGATAATATGAGACACATATGTAATTTTAAATTTTCTAGAAGCTATATTTTAAAAGTTTTATAAAAGGTGAAATTAATTTTAATAATATATTTAACCCAATATATCAAAGAAATTCTTATATCAACATGTAATCAAAATAAAAAGTTATTAATGAGATATTTTACATTCTGGTTTTTTATAATACATCTACAGAATCCACTTTGTATTTCACATTTACAGCACATCTCAATTTAGACTAGCCATACCTCAAATTCTAAATTGCTAAGTGTGGCTAATGGCTGCTAATTTAGACACACAGATCTAGATGCTCATTAACTTCAGATGTGTGTGATATGTAACTCCGGGTGAGTCAGTTCTTTATAAATGGGTTCAAAACTTTAAAAAAAGGAAAAGGAAAAAGAAAAAACCCCTATGGAATGTATCATGACCAGGTTCCTGATGACCTTAACTATTTTCTTATTAAGTGTTCTTAATAAATACTATGTTTCAAGTAAGTAAATAATAATACTATTTGAATTTAGAAAAAATAATTATCATTACATCTTTAAAAGAAGTGTGGGAAGTCTGCCCTTGCTTTAGAAAACACATATTTTGAAATTGGTAAACTTACACAGAATTCTAGAGTAAGCTTGGTTCTCACAGAGGCAAAAAGATCCACAGTGTTTAAAATGTTCTTAAAATATTTTAAAGAATGTTTCTGTTCCCACTGGGTTAAAAGTACAAAAGCTCTCCTGGGGCCCACCCTAGGCTTGCCAGCTCAATGCACCCTCCTAGGCAGTTAAAGAAAAGAAAATCCCTCCACCTTCTCCTCTTCACTACATGAGCTGATTTCACAGGTTCTTTACATGCTTTATTTACTTACTATTCATTTTCATCCTTGGGAGAGAAACTCGAAATATTTATTCACTGGACATTATTCTTTTAAAATGTTTCCTAAGCCAAGGATTTGGTAAATGGCAGAAAAAAAAAAAAAAAAGTGTCTGCAAATGTCAGTGTAAGTATCAGCCCTGAAATTGCATTTTAAAATATTTTAATAATTAAAGGAGTTTTCTGAAAAAACAGGCAAAGAGAAGTAAGAGAATAAAGAGGCTCAACAATCCAGGGTAAGTAAGCCTGCGGGGCTATGTGTGTGTACACACACCTAATTCTTACATAAAGCCCAACAACATTCATCATTTCTGTAAAATGATAACCAAAACGACAGCTCTCACTCTGCAATCAGCTGTACAAGGAAGAAGTTTCTAGCCATAGCCTTCTACTCTGAGCAAGCAAGTGATGGACAGCGGTCCTTTTGTCAGATTCTGACAAGTGAATCAATAAAAGACACAGCAAAAGTTCAATCAGAACAGACACCACTAATACGGCTGGCCTTTTGGGACCCACAGAAGCGTGGAACTGCTTTTCCATGTTAATTTCTCTTCACTACCCTTTGGGGTTATCGCCTTCTCTGGCCCCTGTTAATTGAAAACTGCCTCCTTCTAAAGTTCCTTGGCAGGCATTCCTTTGTGTCAGCCTATTTTGCTGACTGCTAAAAGAAATGGAGGAAGGAGTGTTCCAAAGCTGAGAATGCCGTGATGCCAAAACTCTGCTCCTGTCCTCCCAAAAGACTGTGTGTATAATCATTTTTTTCCATAGAATCCCTTATGTTATAATTATGAGCTAACAAAAACACACATGAACAATTAAAGATAATACTGTATCAATTAAAGATAATACTGTATTAAAGATAATACTGTATCAAATACTGTACTTATTTTTGGAGTTAGCCTTATTTTGGAATTTGTTGATCTAAGGAATTTTAATTGTATACACATTTCTATTTGTTGATTTAGCCTGCCACTTAGTTATTGCATTCTTTTTCTTCCCATACCAGACACAAATTTATCTCTATGTATTTGCTAATCCTAAATGAATACCATGACTGACCCTAGGGACCAGGTTACTTTGTGTTTGTGCCAAAACCTATAAGAAGAAATGTTTAGATTAAAAAACAGTAGCTAGGTCCTTTCAGCCACGTTAATGACAAACATAAATTACCTTTGTGGGTAGGTGGTCATATTTTTCCAAACTCGTTATTTGATTTAACATGCTTTTATTTCTTTTACTCCAAAACATTAGACAATGCATTCAAATGATACAGAAGCACATACAGTAAAAAGTAAGTCTCCTGGTTCACCAAGACTATCCCAATCCCATTACCATCACTAACTCTTAGTATAGCTTAGATTTCCCCATGCATTTGCAAACACAAATACACATATGTGGTGTTGCCTTGCTATTTATATAATACAATCATAATGTGTAGCTTCTCCTACTACTTGCTTTCTAATTTAATAATGTGTCATGGAGCGGTTTCTATGTAGACGTATCTCATTCTGCTGAACTGATAAGTAGTATATCATAATACGTATTCACTAAAATCCACAATAATTCATCTAATGAACACATGTTTCCTTTTATTTTTCATATTAGGAAGCATACTTTAATAATAGATTTATACGTCTCTTTAGATAAAATACCAGTATTTTTTCCAAAAGTGGGATTGCTAGGCAGAAGTTTACATATTTAAAAATTTGACAAGTACTGCAAAATTGTTCTCCAGAAAAGCTTGAGCTATTTCACTTCTACTAACAATGTATAAGGTCACCTATTTCACTATACTTCTCCAACACTGCATATTATAATTTAATATTCTACTGGTTTATAGGACTTTACTAAGGATCATTGCATTTAATCTCAGCCATATTATTTCTGCCAGATATATAAGATCCCATTTTGCTATCATTACCTAGGATAAATTACAACCTCCATCCTGAACAACACAAGAATACAGCAAGCCATCACTTCTCTATGTTGCTCCAGTCTTCTCTGCACTCAACCACTGTTCTAGAGTTAGCTTGGATTTTTATTCTAAATTGTTATTATGTTTCTCATTACTCATCAATATTTAAAAAACATATTCATATGTTTTCTGTGTTTTTTAATTTAACACTGTTCTTTGATTTCTATTCCCTGAGTTATTATTATTTTTATTATTAAAATTCTATTGCAGTATTTATCAAGAAGAGATTGTGACTGGTAAACTTACTGAGTCTCTGGATGCCCAAAAGGGACTTCATTTTAATCTCACAAGTAAGTGTTTATTAGACAACATATAAAGTGTGGATCAAGAATACCGTTAGTGGGGTGATGATAACAAGAATGCAGACGAGGAAGCTCCAGGCTCTCATTCCACCACGGAACCATGTAAACAACAACACACTGACTAAAACTGCTTTGGAGAAGCTCTGGAAACTAGTCAAAGATCTGCAGCAACCAAGCAAACAGCCAATCAAGAAAAAGCCACACCAAAGTGGTAGAAAATTTCATGGTGTTTTTGCTTGCCCCTACTTCCCTCCCTCCCCAGAGTGGCATGACATGGTCTGGAGAAAACTGCTCAATTTCAAGTTCCTTCCCTTGAGCTAGAAGGAAAAAAGTGGAACTTGGTTGCAACATTCTGGCCTTTCCTTGGGCTATCTGAGGGACTGATTTCCATATTGTTTGACTCAGAACTCAGATAGGAATGACAGGGTAGGCTGCATCTCAGGCTGTAAGCCATGGAAAGCTGTGGCAGGCACCGTGACACGTGAAAACTGCAGAGATACCATTGGAGATATGGGCTGGGACTGGTTTTCCCCAATACCTTAATGACATTTAAATAATTATTCTGACAATTGTTCTGGAGGTGCCTTTTGCTCCCTTTCTTACTCCCTCTTAACTCTGCTGAATCAAAGGAAAACTTAGTGGTCATCTCAGGCTCTGTTGTTCTGGAGTCTATTTGCCTTCTTCTAAAGACTCCCATAGTGCTGCTGGGTGCCAAACAAGTTTGAGTCCTCCTAGGGTTACAGTCAGGAAACAGATCTTGAGTCCTTTCTGCTTCAGAGTCCAAAACATCATGGGGTTAACCACATTTCCTCAAATCACTCCTTTCCCCACCGCCTGCTAGGATATCAGCTCCAAGGAAAGGTAGAGTTGGGACCTCTCAAAGACTCTCAGCTCTGTCTGATACCGAAGCTCTCCTCTCTTACTTTTCCTCTTAACATGTCATCTAATTCTTACCTCATTCTAAGAAGGAAAAAAAAAAATAGTGCTCTCATGTCACACCCTGCTTCTTTACTACTACATATGTGTTTAATTTTCATAAATTCTATGGCTTATGATCAGCAGACTTTGGTTCTTGATATCAAAGATTATTTTGATGTCTTATTTTTGGAATGTAGAAAATTTCTCTCAAATTCTTGAATCTTATGACTGAAAAGTATGGATTGCAAGACTATTTTTTTTTGTCTACCCTGATACACTAAAACCAGGGGGAAAAAAAGACTCTCCTGAAATTCAAAGCTGAGCTAGAGCAATGACTGATTTGTTTTCAACTACGCCAGTCTTTTTTCTGAGGACTGTGTGTAGAGAAAGCTGTCACGGATCCATGACTGTTGGGAGAGAAGATATGGGGGAAAACACAGAATATAAATAATGGTCAACTACATGAGGGTGTTTCCCCCTCAATGGATCGATAGATGGATAAGCAGATCAATCAATCAATTAGTCGATTGAGAGGTAGATAGATGAGATAGAAACACAGTCAATCAGATAGAATTAGAAATGGCAAAAGAAAGGAGGGAGATAAACTCAATTTTTTTAGCATTTATATCCACAAAGATACTAGCAGATATTATCACTACCCCTATGCCTCAAATATGTTAAACAACTTGTTCAAGGTTATACAGGAAATAGTTAGTAGAGTTCAGATTAAAGCTCTTGTCTTTCTCTGTGTGCCATATCACAGTATGCATCAAATTAAACCATTTTTATTGTGTACTCAGGACAATGCTATAAACAGGTGATAGTAAAATATAAATATTTCAGGTACCAAGGGGATTTAAAAAAATAACATAAGTACTTTTTTATGATAAAATTTATCAATAGAAAGACATCTGTGAATAATAATAATATAGCCCCAAATTGGATGTTTGGTCTTAACATACATAAATCTTTATCATGAGATTTTTGTATGCTTAAGTAAACTAACTTCCCACTCTTAATGAATCAGAGCGTGCAGCCTTTTCTTCAGCCCTGGATCTGATATTCAAATGATGCTTAACTGGATAGCATTGTGGACTTGGCTGTCCTTAGTGGCCAAACACGTTGGTGCTAGGGATCAGGGCCAAGAAACTGGAATGAAGCACAGTGTCTTCCCCAAGAAAGTATGGTGCTTCAAGAAGCACAGGAATTAGGAGAGGCAAGCCCTTTGAGGCACAGTCTAGGTTCACCAAACACAAAGTCCAAATCCAAAGGGCAGGAGAAATGCCAGAAATAGGAGATAGGGCTGAACTAGGAGATGGGCAGAAACATGATTGAAAGTCACCATCATTATTTCCAAAAGATGAGCTCTGAGTAAGTAAGCGCTGAGTAACGTAACTATAAATTCTGTTTTTATATTTTTTGGCTGTTTTTCCAGTATGATTATTAATGGTTCCCCTTTTGCTCTCCAAGTGTTCTGGTTTAGGGAAATCTTGGCAGCTCCTGGTTTAGAAGAAAATGATATGTTTACCTTACCCCTTGTTGGCCATAAGTCATATTGGAGCATCTGCAAATGTTCTAATTGACTGGGGTTATAGGTTGAGTAGGCAAGCTCAATATGACTTAAGGTGCCTGACCATGTTGGACTCCCAGATAATATTAAAATTAACTACTGGGATAGGAGTGAAAACAGGCAAACAATAACACAGTAACACAATTATTTGCATTTATAATATAAAAATTATGTTGTTTCCTACTCAACTGCTATTCCATACCTCTCTCATTTATTAAATTATTCATGTGCATAGCTGTCTGTACTATTAAATGATTCTTGAGGTCACTGATGCTACCTTGTTCATCTTTGTCTCTCTCAATACTTAGCATTAAAGTTTGTATTCTATAACAGTACAAAAGTTTGTCACAGTTATTAGTAAAAATCTGTAAGTGATCCAGGTTTTTAGTCAAAATAGCTAGTGTGTGCCTTATTCCTTTGTATTCATACATAACTGTGACAGAAAAATAAGTAGCTTGTAGCTACTGTTTGGGAGATGGTATTATTGATTTCATTTTATAGATGAGGTAACTGAGGCTCAGAGAAATTATATGATTTTGTTCATGACAACCCAGGTATTTACTGACAGATCTGAGATATGATCCCCAAATACTCTGTTGTAAAGTTAAATTGTTATCTAATACACTGCCAATAGATATTGGGATATTCATAGATATGACTTTTTTTTCTGTTTTGGGAAATCTGATGATTAATTTCATATTCTCTCAACCCACCGGCTTCAGTATCTGTACTGTCCCTACCCATGAAATTTCTGTTAGGCTGTCTTCTTCAAAGTACTGTGTCTTCAAAAAACATTTTAGAATGAAACAACAGTAAATCATACATTTATGATTGTGTGAAACTTTACAAATTAAAAAAAGACAATTTGTTGATTTTAGTATTTCATACCAACATACAAGTCCTATAGGACTCTCCCCATATATTTCTGTGAATATAAACCTCTTGAGTTCATACACACAAAGCACTGAACTCTTATGAATTCTTTGTTATCTGTGTGTTGTTAAATCCTTATGTACTGAATGATATACTTAGTGAATCAACAACAATAGCAACAAAAACCATAGTTTGGCTCATTAATAAAATAACACCTGAAGATTCACTTTAATAAAGAATCATACTAGATATCTGATTCTAAAACATACGTGTATATAAAATAAAAATAATGAAATTGGACTTAAAAGACTAGTTGCAACCGTCATTGAATACAAGTTTTACTTAATCAGTATACTTTTATTCTCACTAATTTTTGGTCATGAAATTAATGAGTGAATGAATAAAAATAAATAAATTATAAATAAATCCTCATTTGGCTAGAGGTTATAAAAATTTGAAAACTAAATTGTCCCCAGTACCTTCTTTTTGAAAATTATTTCACACTATAAATGATCTTATTACATTACAAAATCCTAGAGGCCTTGTGTCGTGCGTAGACCTATGTGTGTGTGTGGATGTCTAGCATGGGGCACTCAATGATGCTTGTTGATTAGCAGCATCTTTTTTTAAACATATATTCAATTAGATTTATATAACATTGCATCAGGCTGCCAATTCACTGTATTTTAACAAATGTCCAGTCAATTTAGTAAAATTAAGCAATCAGTTAAATGTCAGTCAATTCAGACAGTAGCTTATCTGGTAACTTCTCCCAACCCTACACTATTTCTGGATCTCTGGTAGACACATGTGAAATACAGTCTAATTACTAATTTAGTTAGAAAGTTTCTCAGGAAATCTACCTTTCCAGAAAACTCATTTTCAAGTACATTTTTGATGCAATTATATTTAACCCTTCTGGACCAGTTGGCATTAAACGTTTAACATACCAATTTTATTAAAGAAATTAGAAATTTTTTTTAATCAGGAAAAAAAGAATACCACAAATCTCTCTTTGTTCTAAATATGGACTTCTAGTCTGTTAAATGTTTAATGAAGATCTGAAAATCAAAGATTAAAAGTAAACACTTTCAGAAACAACGTATCAGAGACCAAGTCAAACTTTTGATGTTGTACTTCATTTCACCCCAAGAACAGTAAATTATTTTTGACATGAACAAACGTATAAAAGACTATTTTTACAGAAAACCTTTAAGAAAAATAAAGCATATTGTTTAAACTTCATGTGAAGAAGAATTATTATAATGCCAAAAAGAAGTGCGTTGTCTTTGCTAAAGTTTCATTTATTTTTAGGCAGAATGGGAAAACAAAGTTCATTTGTCCTCCTATGACAACTAGCTTCTTTGTCTAATTTCCGTTTGTTTCTTTGGCAGCTAAAACACCTTGAAATTACATTCTCCAGCATGGAAGAATGATTTTTTTTTTCCTACCTCTAGCTGTCAGAGTGATTAGAATTTTAATTAGCAAAGTAGAGTGTAGAGAGGAAAATGACTGAAAAAAAAAAAGCACACAGAAGATTCTCAATTGGAAGAGAAACAAACCAAAGCTGCCTCACAGCTTGAATGTTACACCCATGATTTCCCTCCATCCTGAACTCTCTGTGACTTAATGCACTGCTCTCCTTTACCCCTACACTAGCACGAGGTGGCCACGGCACTACTCAACGTTATTCCTAGTTGTCACTCAAAGTAAAGCAAGGCTCTTAAAGAACCAGAGCAGCTCTGTTTCAATGCCAATGTCAGCCTCTTTAATTTACTCTGAGAAACCTACTGCAGATTATAAATCCAACCACAAAAGGCAGAATCCATCAAGTATTTGAAAAATAAACACTCAGGTTGGTGATAACACTCTCAAGTTTCAGAGGCATTCATTCCTTCGTATGTAGGGTGAGGCACGGCAGGCATCTTTCATCAAGAAGGTACTCAAGAAATATATAAAATATATTAGTTGTTAAATCTACCATTAATTGGGACTAGGGGTCAGAATATTTCTGAAAAATCTAAGACAAATCAAAGTGACCTAAATTAACATTACTATAATTATATCTACCATCTATATTACTGCAGCAGTAGTGTATGCATGTGTATGTAGACGTATGTATTGGGCGATGTATATATGTAATGGAAGTAGCTATGGAAAGCCATAGAATATAAGGGTCCTATGGCTTTAGAGTCACTTGATCCAACTTTGATGTGCTCTCTTAGTTCTGTCCATGGGAACTTGGGAAGCTTTTTAAACTGTCAACATCAGTCTCTCATCTATTTAAAGTAGGGCACATAAAATATATGCAATGGAGATAATGTGGAGAATGAGACAATGGACGTATAGTTATAATAATAATAAACATGCCCAAATAACTGGTAGATTATAAGTAATATCATAACTGTTATGTAGAAACATGGGATAAAATTTTTAATTGAGTTATAAAGTAAAGGAAAGATTTTGATGGGCAAAAATGGGAGCTGGTAATTTCAAAAATAAGCAAAAACACAAATGAACAATGCATAACTTGAGGGTGATGAGTAATCTAAGAAATTTAAGAATCAACAATTGAAACAGAAATTTGATAGAGTAGCCTGGGATGAGAATGTAATATGCCCTGAATTTTATGCCAGGGTGCTTGGGACTCCAGCCTGTGGGCAATAGAATGTTTTGAGGAAAGGCATGACATGAATAGTCCTATGTCCCAGCAATACTATCTAATATCAATGTGTATTATAGACTGAAGGCAGGAAAAAACAGCTAATAATCAAAATGAGAGAAAATGGATCTCTGATCTTGGTGACCAGCACCAAAAAGAGGACAAAGATAGGAGCACTATGACCAGAAAAGCAGAACGTGACATCATATCATAGGGTGACAGAACAAGGGAGAAGTGAAGTCAATGATAACTACAATATTTCAACTCTAGGATAATTGAAAAATGTGATGCTACTTGTAGATATAAGGGTTATTGCAGGTTTCAAAACAGAAAAAGAAATTTTTAAGGGAAGGACCAAAAGTTTGAGTTTACATTTGCAGAGTAGAAAAATATCAAAATCATTTGATGAATATTGTTCCAAACTAGCTGCTGCCAGACAGAATATAGGTTTCCCTTTGAAACTTAATTAGTTCATTTGTGCCATTTAAATCCTTTTATATTGAATTCATTTTTAATTGATTACTAAGGACCACTCAAGGCACTGGGAGAATTTGGCTTAATTTTCTAGTTGCATAATGTGTAATATTTCATTATTGTTAAGATAACACTAAGCTATTAGTATTCCTTTTACTAAACTTATATTGTAATATATTGAAATTAGTTTTTATATTGACAGTAGGATTAATTTGAAATTGATATATTTAGTTTGTTATAAAATACCATATATTTATTCTCTATCACAGAAAATTGAACTAAAAATAGATGTGTTGCAAGCAAAGACCAATTCACAAAAGCACCCATACCCAAAAGTATGCTCTTTTCTAACTATTATGGGTAAGAGTGATTTAAATTCCATTTTATATACAATTTTTGTTTCAGTTGAAATCCCGGCTAAAGAGTTAAAACCAGAAGGCTTTCAACAAATGGATCACTGTCCAAGCTCTGGTAAATGTGCTACTGGTGTAACAAATTGGTTTGCTGACCTTTTGTCTAGTAACATAACACATGACATATTTGTAATTTATGGAAATCAATCCATAAAGAATTTTCAGTTTCATGTAATTATAGACCAGTGCAAGATCTAAATAAAGGTGAAGAAAAGGTCTTTAGGAAAGTAATGGTACACTGTTGATAAAAACTAAAAAGCAAAGTTCAAAGCACTGATCCATGCAATGCATCTTTAAATACTGGTAAGAGGCCAATAATTATAGTTAAAGTCAGTTACCAGCTGTGTTTTACTGCATACACTTTAAGGCACCACTGAAACTGTAACCCTGTACTCAAGAATGTAGGGGAAAAAATCACACAAGACCAAATCCATCACCTAGTTACAAATTTTAATAGTGCTCGGCAATTTCCATCTGCTTTTCTTAAGTGCTATTTTTATCAGGTAGTCACCAACCCATTTAGACTATCTCTTTCTAGCAGTTAGCCCAGCCTCCAGCTGACTGAATAGTGTCAGCTCAGCAGACCTTAGTTCAAAGCCTGGCTCTGTCACATAATAAAAGTGCCACATTTTGCAAGTTACTCAAATTCTCTTGTGTACATTAGGATTTTGAGGTGTTTTGAGGATTAAAAGTAATAAGGTTAAAGTGCTTTGAATGGTACCTGATATATACTAAGCTCTCAGTAAATGTTTCATGTTTCATTATCATTTTCATCATCACCACCATCGCCGTTATTTATTTTAGAGAGAGGAATAGAGAAGAAATATATCAGTCCGTATCTCTATTCTTTCCAGTCTGCCATTGTTCTCCGTGCAATTAACTCCCCTACACTACTGAGTCTGTTACCCAAACCTTTAGGCAGTCTCTAGAAAGCCAGATTTTGTGTCTGTAGATTGTCAGAAAGAACCATGTAACACTTTTTCTGGTTCCTAAGAAATGCCAGGCCCTCTCCTACTTATGGACCATCATATACATTGCTCCTTATGTCTAGAAAACTTCTCTTTACTTGGCTAACTTTTATTCATTTTTATGTCTCAGCCTAGACATACCCTCTTCCAGGAATCTTTCATTGGTGCCCCTAATCAGGATTAGACACCCCTTCTACCTGCTCCCAGGGCATCTGCTCCTTCCTCTTCCCTCAGAACCCACCACTCCTGATTGTAATTTCCTGTTGTCTTTCCTGTATGCTCCTAGGTGTGTTCTCTGAGTGCAGGGAACTTGTTTATTCTACTTACTGCTATATCCCCAGCATGCAGCATAATACCCAGCAGACAGTAGATGTTTTTAGAGTGACTATTTTGCAGGATTGTTGTGACTATTAAATGTTGTTAAAATTCTTGCCACAGTTCAACATACATTAGGTACCCAACCCCTTTCCTCTCCCAATACCAGAACTTAGTATGTACTTAGGCACAAAGTATCCTCATTTTCTAAGAGTCACTCTCAGTAATCCTTCTTGTTACCAATTTGGCATCTATTTTGCAAAACATATTCCCACACGTAATTCCTTTAGCTCACTAGCCATAATTTTACCCTTTTTTGTTCTACTCAATAACGTATGTGAAAATACAAATAAATAAATAAGAGCAAATCCATGATTAGGGATAATCTAACTATACAAGGTAGTATTTCTTAGCATGTGTTTTGGGTTGAATATTTGTGTACCTTCCCCTCAAAATTCACATATTGAAGCCCTAATCCCCAATGTGATGGTATTTGGAGGTGGGGCCTTTGGGAGGCAGTTAGGTTTAGATGAGCCATGAGGGTGGACCTCATAAGAAGAGGAAGAAAGAGAGTTCACTCTCTCCCCACCATGTGAGGACACAGTAAGAAGACAGCCATCTGGAAGCCAGGAAAGAGCTCTCACCAGGAAGTGAATATGCCAGTACCTCGATTTTGACTTCCAGCCTCTAGAACTGTGAGAAACAACTGTCTTGTTGTATAAGCCGTCCAGTCTAGAGTATATTGTTACAGTAACCTGAGCTGACTAATACAGTATGTATCAGATAGGCTAGCTTAAAACAAAAAATTTCTCACTCCAACTATGTGAAATCAAAGTTGTTTAAAGCTCCATTCCAGGTAATCTTTACTGAGACTTGAATTGATGGAACAGGCACTGCCTGCAACATTTCTGATCATTGTTGTAAACTGAAAGAACTCTGAAGGGTCCTGTACTGGCATTAAATGATCCAGCCCAAAAGTGACACCATCACTTCCACTCACAAATTATTGACCAGAAATAGTTACATGACCACATTCAAACATATGGGAGTCCAAAAGTACAATATTACTATGTACCTGGAAAGTAGATAAATTAAAACACTCGGCAATCAAAATTAACAATTAGTATAAGATCAAACTTCAATATTTAACTATTATAGTAAATCTCTTGTAATCATTATCTGAAAAGAAGGGATTTATCAATATTGTTATGATCCTGAAAATGCTCTATAATTTTCCCTTTCCTAAATTTATACTCCTAGACCAAAACTAACTGTGAATATCAAAATTTTCTGAGCAAAATATCAAATAAAAACAGGCAGGTAGAAGAAAGGAAAGAAGGAGAGAGGGAGAGAAGGAGGGACGGAGGGAGAAAAAGATAAAAAATGATAGAAAGAAAGAAGGCAAGAGATGGAAGGAAGGATAGAGAAAATGAGAGAAAGAAAGATGAAATGAAGGAAGGAAGGAAGGAAGGTAGGAAGGCAGAGAGGGAAGGAAGGAAGAAGAAATACTAAGCCAGGAAAAGAGCCTCAAAAAATAACCAACATTCCTACCTAGATTTTTTTTTTTAATTTTTATTTATTTATTTATTTATTTATTTATTTATTTATTTATATATGGCTGTGTTGGGTCTTCATGTCTGTGCGAGGGCTTTCTCTAGTTGTGGCAAGCGGGGACCACTCTTCATCGCGGTGCGCTGGCCTCTCACTGTCGCGGCCTCTCTTGTTGCAGAGCACAGGCTCCAGACGCGCAGGCTCAGTAACTGTGGCTCATGGGCCTAGCTGCTCTGCGGCATGTGGGATCTTCCCAGACCAGGGCTCGAACCCGTGTCCCCTGCATTGGCAGGCAGATTCTCAACCACTGTGCCACCAGGGAAGCCCCCTACCTAGATTTTAAGATGACTGCTTCCCAGGAAAATTGTCAGAGACAACCAAATTTAATGATGCCATGATATTTAGGATTGCTTCTAAGGAAATTAGAGCTCCATGTTCTTTCTAAGATTATCTCTTGGAGATGGCACACTCAAACTGGATAGTTTCAGATAGTTTAATAAAGGAACTATTAACAAAGATATAGGCAGGTTTAAGAGAAAATAAAGAATAATGCAGAACCCTGAGGCCTGCAATAGTGGGACATCATTTAACTCCCCTAGGCATGAATGGACAAAAAGAGGGAACAGCTAACCACAATGTGATATCACCTCACACCTGTCAGAATGACTATCGTCAAAAAGTCTACAAATAACAAATGTTGGCAAGGATGTGGAAAAAAGAGAACCCTCGTACATTATTTGTGGGAATGTAAATTGGTGTACCCACTGTGGAAAAGAGTATGGATGTTCCTCAAAAAACTAAAAATAGAACTACCATATGACCCAGCAATTCCACTCTTGGGTATATATCCAGAAAAAATGAAAACACTAATTTGAAAAGATACATGCACCACAATGTTCACAGCAGCACAATTTACAATAACCAAGACATGGAAGCAACCCAAGTTCCCATCAACAGACAACTGGAAAAGAAGATATACATATAATGGAATATTACTCAGAGAGAAAAAGAATGAAATACTGCCATTTGCAGCAACATGGATGGACCTAGAGAATGTTACGCTTAGTGAAATAAATCAAAGAAAGAAAGACAAATACTGTATGATGTCACTCATATGTGGAATCTGAAAAATAATGCAAGTGAATGTATATTCAAAAGAGAAACAGACTCACAGATATTGAAAACAAACCTGTGGTTACCAAAGGGGAAAGGGAAGGAGGGAGGGATAAATTAAAGGTATGGGATTAACAGATACAAATTACAATATGTAAAACAGATAAGCAGCAAGGATATACTGCATAGCATAGGAAATTATACGCTTTATCTTATAATAACTTATAATGAAGTCTAACCTGCAAAAATACTGAATCACTATGCAATACACCTGAAACTAACACCACACTGTAAATCAACTGTACTTCAATAAAAAAAGAGGAGGGAACAGATAAACAGACCTGGGATGAATACCCTAAAGTGAGGCCCCCTTATGAAAGCCATGGCCTTTAGTTAAGGAATGCTGCCAACTTCCAGTGACTCAGCAAGGAGGAATCAGGATAAATACCCTTACTTTATCCTCATCCCACAAACCAATCACCAGCCAATAATCGTACAGCCTACTTTATAGCCAGAATACAAGGGAGGCTGCTGAGACAGTCTATGTAGCTCAGCCTTTTAGGGCAAAAAATAGGGTGGGAAAACGGCAGAAGGTAGAGCAGGAGGGGCAACCAGGTGATATGCACAGCTTGAAAATCTTAGCTGTACCTCAATTAACAAAAGACAGAGTATTCCCTTGACCTGCTGTCCAGTTCCCAAAGCTCAGTGTCAGTCATTCACTCGGTGTGCAAATTTGATGTCACATCGGTCTCCAACATATATTTCTTGAGAACAACATGTTTCCTTTCAGGTAACATCAACCTTGATTTTATAGCACTACTTCTTGAGACAAACCTCAGTTTTCTAGGTTCATTTGACACTTGAGGATGTTGCCATTTTTAGTGATAGGGAGTGATGTTTTGCCAATAAATATTACTAAAGAAAGGCAAATGTGCCATTGATTCCTCATCTTTGCCAATAACAGAGGAAAAGAAGTTTGTCAACACCCAACAGAAAAGCTGGATCTGTGTAGATTTGACTGGATGAACTGGTCCAGTAGGCTTAAAGGCATAAGCCAAGCTGGGGAGCCTAGTCAGTCAAAAACTAACTCAAGAGTACATAGAGGTAACAGTGGTTGGAAGGGATTCAGTGCCAGGATGTTGCTGCAGAAATGAATAAATATCAAAGATTCCTTGCAAAGATTTACATACCTTAACCCCTCCCCCAGTAAAAAGTGGTCACAAACGCTAGGGGCAGTTAGATGAAGTCCTTTGAATGAAAGACAAGTCCTTCAAACTGTTGGGAAGAAAAGACAGAAAATTTTAAGACCAAGTGGTATTAACCTTGCTTTCTTTTATCCCCAGTTGCCTTCTATGTTGCTTAACAGGGGAAATAGATGCAGACAGATCTGACACATCCTCAGAGCATACCAATTAGGAAGAATGGTATGCTGATCAGCCCATGTGGAAATATATAAAGATGCCATCGCTTTGCTTTTTCAAGACGACAGAAAATCTCTAGAATTTTTAGGATAGCTGAGAAGGAAATGTGGAGAACTAAAATTTATGCATTTATGTCAATATATAGCACAAGTTTTGAACCCTGGCTACATATTAGAATCATCAAGAAATCTTTTAAAATGCCCATGTCCTGGCTCAACCTCCAGAGATTCTGACATAAATGGTCTAATGTAGGATCAGCCACTGGTATTTTTTAACATCTTTCCAGGTGATGCTAAAGACATTCAAGTTTGCAAACCACTATACACAGGCATGGGACTCTGTCAAGTTTACTAGACCATTCTTTAGGTATTTGTTAGGAAGACAAAGAAGAAGACAGGGCTATTCAGTAAGCAAGAGTCATGTCAAGACTTGAAAAGATCTTTTAAAGAGGGGAATGCTGAGGAATTTTCACAGCGATTTGTAGAAGCAATAAAGGATAATGTTTAAGAGCATGAACTCTGGAATTAGAAAAACTTAACTTTGAGTTTTATCTCTGCAATGTACTACCTCTGTAATTTGACAAAGTGTCCACATCTGTAAAAATGGATATAATAATATCTACCTTGTGGAGTGTCTGTGAGGTTATGTGTGTTAAATGGAGTCAAGTATGTAAATCACCATCAAATAGCTTTTGCTCAGCAATTGACAGATTTCTTTCACATTCAACCATACTCCAAGCACAGTTCCTTTACAGATACCTGTGCAATCCTGATAGTCACCTAAAAACAAAAACAAAAAATTCCTAAAATAAGCAAAATTTATCAATAGAACTAAGATGTATAATTTGTGGTGTGAACAGAAAATTACAGCTGAAATCAAGCTATCATTTTCATGATGCACGCATTTATTCAAAAGCAAGTTTAGTCATCAGCTTACATATTCCTAAAATATACCACTTTGGTCTAGACTGAATTGTATATGGAGAAAAGAAATTAAGAGATTTCATTCCAATCCTGAAGTGCTAAAACAAGCCTATCCTGAAAGGAATTCAAGAGAAATATAAACCTCATAATGTATCAAAAGATCATCCTCGATCTGATTTTCACAGCTTGAGAAGTAGTTCAAAAAACACTAAAGAGCAACTTTTTCCAAAGGAAAACTTTCATGTTATAACCCTCCTTCCACAAACTAAATCCAAGGAGGCTGGGTCAAACTGTATTAAAACTCTGAGCCACAAGGAGATGGTTGCATAGAACTTAAGCTCTGCACATTGAACAAAGCATTTTTGTTATGTCAATAAAAGATCTCCTTGGCCATCGTCTTTCAAAGTTACAACCAGACTGGGAGGTACGTTACCCATTTCTCCAGCCTCTAAAAATATTTCCTTATAGAACAGTCTCTCTGTAAGACAGATCTGTTTGCTTCAGCTCCCCACTGCTCTATGCCTCACGTGGGAGTACTTGCAAATAGAGCGCCTGGAGGGATCAACACAGTTTTCTAAAGCAAACATAACACAAGTGCTATTCATGGGTTACACACTCCACAGCTGTAATACGAAATGTGTAGGAGCAGCCCCTAATGGCATTCAAATCATGTACTAACAGTTCTCAAGTGTCAGGTGTTTTTCATTTTCTAGCTAGGGGAAGAGATATTCACGTGCTGATTTCCTACACTGAACAGCTTTGTAACCCCTGCAGAGTGAAGGCGCACTGTGTTTCTGAGTCTCTATTATGTCAGATGAATGCCACAGTTAGAGGCCAGAAAGGACATGTGATCCCAGTTTAGATTCTTTTTTTTTCCCAGCCATCTCACAGAATTTCAGTGGCATGAATTTCATGTGTATGCATGGAAGACAACTCACAGAGCATGTATCAATGCTAAATTTCACATAAAAGACTGAGGACACATATTTTTCTATCTGGGTATAATTTAATACTTCTGTACACACTTTGATCTTATTGAAGGTTTGAATTTTCAAAATGGCCTCTTGCAGTGCCCCAGATGGCTGCCTGTCAAACCCAAGCACCAAGCTCACTATAAATAGTGTGTGTTCTCATTGGAACAATGAGGTTCACGTTATACATGCTGAGGGAATTAAGATACATTTTATTTATTTAAGTCTTTTTTTTTTTTTTACTTTAAATATGCTTGGTCATAGAATATAACAGAGAATATTATAACATTTTCAGAACACTAAAGGGCACACTTATTATACATGTTGTATCAATAATTTCGATTTAGAGTGAAAGAGTATATGTGAAACTGGTGTTGGATATTCACCATTATGATCTAAATATTTGGGATTCAGTGAAATCTAAAACATATTTTACTAAACACTTTTTCCATTATGTTTTAAGTTGTGTATTTCAAAGCTATTCAGTCCATTTGCTCCAAATTCATTTATGTTAACCTTATTAGGACAGTGCTTTGTAAACAAAAATCTTGACATGCCAGAAGACTTATGGTCTCTTTAAAGTCATTTATCTTAATTTCAAAAGGCGATTGGAACTTTAGGTTAAAAAAAGTTTCCTTCCATGTTGAATTTTAAACATCTCCTTTAAGAGGAAATGGACAAAATCATTTGTTGTCTGGACATAACATATGGGTATACATGTACTACTTTGTATTTGATTAAACACATATGAAAGAAAGCATTTCACAGGATTTTGAAAAACTGCAGAGTCAAGTACGTGAGAAGTAGCTACAATGAGGTGCTGTGCCCACAATTTTAGTTAAAAATTATGCATTTAGATGGCAATAAGAACATGCTTTCCAGAGTAAATGGAGAACTTGACTGGTTTTTGTTACTGTTTTTTTTTTCTGTGACCAATGTCACTGTCTCCTTGCCCTTGTTCTCTAAGCCCAAGCAAGCTGGATTCTTGAGGAGTAGCCTGGAGATACATGTACTAAAAAACCATCAACTCTGTTTGCAAATGATGGCTACATAATACCTGCATCTTAAAAATAGCTTCGGTCAAAGAGATCGTAAAATCTGAACTGGAGGGAAAAAATATGTAATCTTGTTTACCTGTCTTCATGTAACTAAAATCTATATTCTGTAAAGAGAGAAATAGTGAATTTGGTGAGGACTGACACAGAATACACCTGACATTTTAATAATAACATGGACCTCAGTGAAGAGACACACTGAGGGGTCCTCTTCACTGCTCTCTACCCACCCCAGACCCACTCACTCCTGGCCCTCAAGAATGCAGAGGATACAGGATATGGTAGAATCCCCAATCCTGTCTCCTTTGGCAAGTTAACTAACTTCCCAGAACTGTTTCTTCACACTTAAGGATAATTGAGATACTTACCTATATTTGCTACCAGGTTGTAAAAATTGACATGGTGTATGCAATGTGTCTATCACAAAATAGTTGAAAAAATAAATGAATGTTATTTTAAGAATTAAATAAGTCTGCCCTCTGAGAGTTATATTATACACTATCAAGAATAAATCAGAGAGAAGATAATCAGAGTCGCCCTAAAGATACACTTGAGTATAACCTTAATAACGACAGCGACTTATTGAATAAAATAATGTATTAATCATAAGGATGAATGGTCAGAAGTGAACAGTGTTCAAAGGGAATGAATTTAATTCAGCAGGAATTCCTCATGAGGAAACCTGGCTAGGAAAGCAATAAGGGTGCCACACACCTCCTCCTCTTAGAGCAAGGGAGGAGAGGAAAGGGTGAGTCAGTGGAGCTGTTGGGTCTTTAGATCATCAAAGGGTTCTAGTCAAGATTTGCTTGCATTATGTATATTAATATGTACATTGCCATGTATCCATATGATACATTTTAAAACATTGTGCAAGGACTGCCTTGGTGGTGCAGTGGTTAAGAATCTGCCTGTCAATGCAGGGGACATGGGTTTGAGCCCTGGTCCAGGAAGATCCCACATGCCGCAGAGCAACTAAGCCCGTGTGCCACAACTACTGAGCCTGCGCTCTAGAGTCCGCGAGCCAAAAATACTGAGCCCGCATGCCGCAACTGCTAAAGCCCGCGTTCCTCAACAAGCCACCGCAATGAGAAGTCTGGGTGCTGCAACGAAGAGTAGCCCCTGCTCGTCGCAACTAGAGAAAGCCCGTGCACAGCAACGAAGACCCAGCGCAGCTATAAATAAATAAATAAATAAATAAATAAATAAATAAATAAATAAATAAAAGACATTAAAAATAAAAAAATAAAACATTGTGCAATCATTTCCATCACTACCATGAATAATTGCCAACACTACCACCACCACCACCAAAATTCTCAAAGTGCTTTCCAAAGAGAACTACTGATTCAAAAGTCTTACTAGGACTATCATGTAATTATAGAACTAGATAGCATATTAAAAATAATATAACTGGGTTCCAATGAAGGACTGCTTTGGGGAATAAGAAGTCAAAATTAAGGGGCTAAAAGTCCTTGATTTTCCTACTCCACTTAAACTGAAGAGTATATTTAAATATATATTCGAATTTGTGTAGGACTATATTTGATAAATTGGCTTCCTGTTTTAAAAAAGAGTTTAAAAACCATCAACCTAGTCCTGCTTTTCATGCCACATACACATAAACTGATGCTAGAGGTGAGGTGGTGTCTCCAAATTCCTGGTGACAGTAAGCGGCAGTCATGATACAATCCCATTCTCACACACTGGATTCAATCATCCTTTATCTATACCACAACATCTCTTCAAGTCTTCCTTCCATATAAGAGCAAGTATCCACATTTTTCTTAGTAGCATTGAAATTATTCTTCCAGGGACACAAGCGTAGAGCCTAAACTTCAATTCACTAATCAAAGTTTCCTAACATTTCTTAGCAGTTTATTTTTATCCTAAGGGCAAGATATGGATTAAACAAAGAGTAACTAAAGACGATGTATAGTGGATGGCTATGAGATATTGTTTCTCTCTCCTCTTTCCATCCCTCAGAACCAGATATGAAAATAGTAAGGGTATTCAAGAAACAAAATGATAGTTTCTGGTTCTCTTGGTGCTTACTTGATGCTTGTCAAGGAATGAGTCCTTTGCAGAAGGAGGGGCATGTCCAAGAAATGTTGGGCTCACAATTCAAAGATAATTTCACACAAAGCATTTATTCATTTAATTAGGAGGTTCATGGGGCAAGATGACCAGAATCTTACACTATTGGTCCCAAATGTCAGACTCTCTCTGCCCAGGCTGGAGGTCTTATTCCATATATATCTATTGAGCTCCCTCCCACCTGTTTTCTCTTTTCTTTGATTTCCTTGCCTTGGATTGTCTCTGGGTACCATCTCAGTCTCCAATTTATATTTAAAACTCAAACACATTTAACTAATGACCTAGCTGTCTAGCTTAAATATTTCAGACATAACTATGTTTTCTTAATGTACATGTGTTCTAATCACTAGAGAGAACTTCCTACTTTATCTCCTTTGCCCATATAATGATCCATATTAACAACAAATATTCCCACAGTGTCCCTGAAAGAGTGATGGAGCAGTTCATAATATTATGCATATTTGAGGGTGGGAGGTGAAGGGGAACTCTGAAAGGAGAGAATCTCTCCCCAAATGCCTCACCACATTCCCCATTTCACTCCTTAATCATACATGGCCAGGCCCTGTGCATCTCCATGGCAGAGGCTCTCTCAAAGCATCCTTTTCTTTCCATGCCATGACAACCCCTCTCAACCAGAACTTATCACAGTCTTACACAGCTACTGCAACAGCTCCTTGTTTCCTCTGCTTCACTTCTCTCTTCTAACAGTCATTTCCTAAATACCTCCATCATCTTTAGGTAGCTAAATCTGACCTACCTTGCAGGTCAAACACAGATACTACCTCCTTCACAAAGGCTTCCTTCTACCTAGAAGTAACCAGTTGTTCTCTTGCATGCCCTCAAAAACCCTTTACTTCTCTTCTGGAACTTGTGGGGAATTGAATGGAAGCCCCCTCAGGCTAATTGCTTGAAAAGAGCTTCCCTGATAGGCATTGCCCACATCTAGGGCTTAGTCTTTGTTATGGGTTGAGCTGTGCCCACTCCCATTCATATTTTGAAGTTCTTACCTCCAGTTGCTCAGAATGTAACCTTATTTGGAAATAGGATCTTTGCAGATATAATTTAGTTAAGCTGAGGTCATTAGGGTGGGTCCAAATCCATTATGACTGGTGTCTTTATAAAAAGGAAGAATTTGGACACAGAGACAGACAGATGACGTGAAAAACACAAGGAAAAGACAGTTATCTACAGGTCAAGGAGAGAGTCCTGGAACAGATTCTTCTTATATACCCCTTAAAAGGAACCAACGTGGCTAACACCTTGTTTTTTGTTTTCTGTTTTTTGCGTTTGCTTTGCTTTTTTTTATTTTTTAAACATCTTTATTGGAGTATAGTTGCTTTACAAAGTTGTGTTAGTTTCTGCTGTATAACAAAGTGAATCAACTATACATATACATATATCCCCATATCCCCTCACTCTTGCATCTCCATCCCACCCTCCCTATCCCACCGCTCTAGGTGGTCACAAAGCACCGAGCTGATCTCCCTGTGTTATGCGGCTGCTTCCCACTAGCTATCTATTTTACATTTGGTAGTGTATATACGTCCATGCCACTCTCTCACTTTGTCCCAGCTTACCCTTCCCACTCCCCATGTCCTCAAGTCCATTTGTCCATTCTCTACATCTGCGTCTTTATTCCTGTCCTGCCCCTAGGTTTGTCAGAACCTTTTTTTTTTTATATTCTATATATATGTGTTAGCATACACTAACAAATACTAACTAGTATTTGTTTTTCTCTTTCTGACTTACTTCACTCTGTATGACACACTCTAGGTCCATCCACCTCACTACAAATAACTCAATTTCATTTCTTTTTATGGCCGAGTAAAATTCCATTGTATATATGTACCACATCTTCTTTATCCATTCATCTGTCGATGAACACTTAGGTTGCTTCCATGTCCTGGCTATTGTAAATAGAGCTGCAATGAACATTGTGGTACATGACTCTTTTTTAATTATGGTTTTCTCAGGGTATATGCCCAGTAGTGGGATTTCTGGGTTGTATGGTAGTTCTATTTTTAGTTTTTTAAGGAACCTCCATACTGTTCTCCATAGTGGCTATATCAATTTACATTCCCACCAACAGTGCAAGAGGGTTCCCTTTTCTCCAAACCCTCTCCAGCACTTACTGTTTGTAGATTTTTTGATGATGGCCATTCTGACTGGTGTGAGGTGATAACCTCATTGTAGTTTTGATTTGCATTTCTCTAATGATTAGTGATGTTGAGCATCCTTTCATGTGTTTGTTGGCAATCTGTATATCTTCTTTGGAGAAATGTCTATTTAGGTCTTCTGCTCATTTTTGGATTGGGTTGTTTGTTTTTTTGATATTGAGCTGCATGAGCTGCTTGTAAATTTTGGAGATTAATCCTTTGTCAGTTGCTTCATTTGCAAATATTTTCTCCCATTCTGAGGGTTGTCTTTTCATCTTGTTTATGGTTTCCTTTGCTGTACAAAGCTTTTAAGTTTCATTAGGTCCCATTTGTTTATTTTTGTTTTTATTTCTATTTCTCTAGGAGGTGGGTCAAAAAGGATCTTGCTGTGATTTATGCCGTAGAGTGTTCTGCCTATGTTTTCCTCTAAGCGTTTTATAGTGTCTGGCCTTACATTTAGGTCTTTAATCCATTTTGGGTTTACTTTTGTAACACCTTGTTTTAAACATCTAGCATCTAAAATTGTAAGACAATAAATTTCTATTTTTTAAACCATCCAGTTTGTGGTATTTTGTTATGGCAGTTCTAGCAAACTGATACAGCTCTTATCGTTTCAGGCTCAGAAACCACTCTTTCAGAGTCTTTATGTATTCAGACTCAGAGATGCTGACTCACAGTTTTAAAAAGCAATACAAGAGACTGATGTATAAAGCTAAAAATGATCATTCATAAATTACACTAATAACTAAAACTGCTGACAGAATCACAAACTTTTGTCCTCTGGCGAGCACATTCTCTTTGAGTAATCACACCACTTGGAAAGCCTAATCATAATCACTACATTGTACAGTGAGCTTGAACACATAGCAAGTGAAATAAGAAACAGGATTCCAGAGTTTAAGGCATCAAATTATCATGCTCACTGTATATATTCAAATGACATACTTTCTGGTGGGACCAATCAAGTGAAATTCTCGGAGTACGCTATCTTTTCCTTCACCCAGTGTTTCAAAGAGTGCAACAGCTGTCAATACAGGAAGCACTGTTGGCTTTCCACCTAGCATTTATTTTTCCTTTTCTCTTTACTGATTTTGTTTGGGGGTCTGGGCCCTGCCCCACACCAGGATGGTAGTCCTGCCATCTCCCTCTTCAGTGATAAATTCAATAATCCAGGCTGAGGTCAATCTACACGTGGGCCTTCCTAGGCTCCCGGGGAAACTGATCTTTCAAGTTGAGATTTCTGTTTCTTGTCATCAAAAGCACCTAATTTCTAAAGTATGCCTTTTTTCTATGATTCCTGGAATACTTGTAATTCATATTTTCTTTCTGTGGTTTGCTAACATCACCAGCATTTTATAGGTCAGGAGACCATTCATTTTACAGTGATTTTGCTCATCTTTGATCTCATGTGTTCTGTGGGGATTTATAATGGAAATCTCACTAGGGAAATTGCTATGTGGGAGGAATTGTGCTGGGAATTCAAGACAGGCAAGTCATTGTACTCATGGATTAAGTATTCTAAGTGAGAAGACACATGAAAACATAAACTCACAAAAGCAGATACTAGGTTGTAATCTATGGTATGGAAAAAATAAACAGGGTGCTGGTATAAAGAATGAGGATAGATCCTCTCTAGGGAGAGTGGTCACAAAACCCTCTTGGAGGAAATTTAAGCTAAAACCTTAACTTTATAGGAACCACCTCAGTGTGGCCCCCAGGTACCCTTCACAAACCTTTTACATTTTACTATGTATTTTTTTTTTACATAGTGTAGTGGATATTTGTCATTATTTTAGACAATTATCTAGATATTTAGACAAATTTCTGGATTATGAACTCATCTATTCATTTCAATGTTTGAGGAATTCCTTTTCTTATGAAACTTGGTGGTGACTGCCACCCATAGAGAACCCAAAGTTTTGGAAACCCACCTTCCCAGCCTCCTGTGCAGTTCTGACAAGTAGCCCAGGATCCAGGCATGATAGGCACACACTTGGACCTGGAAGCTCCCACAGGGCTACCTCTCTCTGGTAGTGGTAACTGCAGCAGTGTCACAGTGAGGGGTTCCTGGGTCACAGGACGACCTATTAAATGAAGCATCCAATCCTGTTTCAGGGCGCTGACTCACACTACAGGCACTTCTGTGGTGTTCAGGGCATTGTTTCCAGATATTTAACTTCCATTCTGGTTCTTCAGTCCCATCAAGATTTCTATGGTTCCATAATATCCTTTAAGAAGATTTTTTCTGTTTAAAAGTTGGATTCTGTTGCTTGCTGTTAAGAGTCCTGACAGTTACTTAACATCTTATGTCACATAGCTGAGGATACCCATGTCAAATTCATGAGAGCACTGTTTAAATTGGATTTTTTATATTGTTTATCAAGTAGTCACACTGCCTAATATACCCTAGTTGTTCAATGCTTATGGAATGAAAAGTGCTTTGGATTTTAGTTTCCCTTTTAACAAGTGGGATACAATATAAAGGGTGCTGACTGCATATTCTTTATCTTCTAAATATGGCTTTAATTATTTCAGGTGTATCTCACAGAGTTAAGTAGAATTATCTTCAAGTAAGCCTTCTTTTTCTGTTTTCTAAAATTGTATTTGGAAAAGTATATTGGTCTCCTTGGAGAAAACTATTGATATGTGAGTGTCTGAGTAAGAAATCTCTCTTGCATTCTTTAGTTCCCAGTGTGGAAAATCTTCAGCCACTATTTTACATTATCTGATGACAGACATGTACCATTCCTTCTTTCTTTAGCTTAGGTGGAAGAAAGCTGCAAATGGTGCAAAGGGAAGAGTAACCCACGGTATAAAAAACTCATAAAATAGCATTTTTGACTTAAGAGTTCAGAACCTAACTTTCAATTTAGAATCATTAATGATTTAAAATATATAACACTAACATTTGTTCAGAGATAGAATCTCTGGGTAATAACTGCCCATTTGGGGGCACAACACATGCAAGCATCTGACGTACATATGCTTTCTCAATTCTCACAACAGTCATGCAAATAGGAATGAGTATTTACATTTTACTACTGAATAAACAGAGTTTCAGAGAAGCTGAGGATCTTGCCCAAAGTTACATTGTTAGAAAGTTGTTGTGCTAGGATTTAAAAATGGATCCATCTTCTCTACCACAGTCTCCTTAGGTCATTAGTAGGTAAAAATGGCCTTCCTTTCATTAAAGTCCTTTCTTTCGGGGCTTCCCTGGTGGCGCGGTGGTTGAGAGTCTGCCTGCTAATGCAGGGGACACGGGTTCGAGCCCTGGTCTGGGAAGATCTCACATGCCGCGGAGCAACTGGGCCCGTGAGCCACAACTACTGAGCCTGCACGTCTGGAGCCTGTGCTCCGCAACAAGAGAGGCCGCAATAGTGAGAGGCCCGCGCACCGCGATAAAGAGTATCCCCTGCTTGCCACAACTAGAAAAAGCCCTAGCACAGAAACGAAGACCCAACATAGCACTCAATCAATCAATCAATCAATCTTTAAAAAAAAAAAGTCCTTTCTTTCATAGATATGGAATAAAGCTGAGAGGGCCAGAACCATATCCCTCTCTCAGAACAATGCCATATACATGGAAGAGAAAATAATGAATGGTTTGCCTGAAGATGATTACTGTTTTTGTCATTTTAGTGTTCAAATTAATTACATGTTTACAGTTGCTATTCCTATTTAGTTGTTTCTTGAGCACCTAGCACAGTCTTCAATCATACGTTCCTGATAAGAAAATAATTGAGTACTATAATACACTAAAGTGCAAATATTGTTACTTTACAGTCCTTAGGTTAAACAAGTTGTAAGAAAATAATTAGAATTATACACAAAGTAAAATTAATTATTAGGCAAATGTGGCAGAAGAGACCCTGATGTTTGAAGTCAATTGAAAAGTAAAAGTAAACAAAAGGAAGTTACATATTATATTTAATGATATTGGGTGATGTTAACAGAAATGAAAAATCTTAAAACTGGGAAGTAACAACTTACACTAATTTATAGATCATGGCTCAGGATTAATTGATTACATCAGGATTTAATTTATCTATGTCTAAAAGAATTTGGAAAACTTGGAGAGTCCAGAGAAGGAAACCAGAATGCTTAAATATTGAAAACATTCAGAGGAGGTGAAGTTGAATATCCAGGGGAAAGTCAGCTATGTAATGGCTTAGTGAGTGACTTCAGACACAGAACCTTTATTAAGTGGCAGGTGCTGGTCTCTTCAGAGCACCTGTCAAGGCAAAACTGGCTTGAACAGCAGGAAGTGAGAGCCTGGCTAATGACAAAAGAAACGCCTCTTCAAAGAAGTTTTCCTCGTGCCTTTTGCTAGACAGTCCCCCCAAAGGTAATCATTTCTAGTACCATAGATTATTTTGCCTATTATTAAACTTCATATAAATATAATTACACATTATGTACAGATATGAAGCAGATTCTATCCATCGAGACTATCATGATATGTGATTTTCTCTTCTCTTCTAGGATCTCCTAGTCTACAATACAGAGTTCCAAACAGACCATTTACGGCATGAGGAAGACCTGATTACAGCTGGAGTTCCAGTCAAAAGCCTGAAAATCAGGGTTCCTCATAGACCCCAAGAGCTGATTGTGTTGCAGCCAGAGTACCATACTGTCTGCAGGAGGATGGCCACTCTTGGGTCTCAGCAACTGGTGGCAAAATCAGAACATGGGCTTCACAGCCTCACTGCTGGGTTCAAGTTCCACCTCTTCCTCTTATTAGCTGTGTGACCCTGGGCAACTGTCTTAACCATTCTCTTTGACCCTCCAATTCCACTCTTTTTCCACTCTTTACCCTTCTCCCCATTCTCCTTTCCCCTAAGAAACTTAACTTTATGCACGATGTGTGCTTGGACTTTGGCACTGGGTTCAGACAATGGAGAACCTCAGGAGGACTGCAGAGGGTAGGCAGAGAGTAGAGTCAGGGTATTTATTCTCCTTCTACCTCCCATCACTACAGTACGTGTTGTCTTAGCTGGCTGTCCCTACTGAAATCATGAAATTATTCTCAAGACACCTTCTCTCTGTTTCTTTGTTTGGTAATAGCTCCTCCTCAGTTATTTCAGCATTAGGTTACTGCCCTATCCTTGGTGCCTCCCCAACTCTCCTTTCACACCTTTGTAAATATTTTGTATTTAAAATAAAAGGAAAGAAAGAATGAATAACAACAATAACAAACTCAAATAATTCCAATTTGAGTGTGCTCTCTGTGCCTAATTTCTTCATACAGAAACAGTTTTTATTTCCTATTTTACTTTATGAACATGAAATGTACACATGGTGCTTAGATTAGTGTTGGTGGAAAGTAAGTATTCACTGAATGTTAGTTCTTTAGGTGGAGGAAGACTGAAGAATGCCCTGTTGCCTTCACCTTCATGCTCCTGTCAAGGCAGGGAGTCCTGCCCAAGCTGATGCCCTCCCTCAGAGGCAGAGCTACACCTCTATTGCTGGTCTAGAAATAGTTTCTCTTGATAAGGTAGGAGAGGGAGAGAACTCCTCTCCCCAATACCATGCTCAGTTACAGCTACCTAAGGCCAATGTAGACCCTATCTTCATTCTCAAGTACAATGAGTCCTTCCAAAGTACCCACTGTGCTGGCATGACTGAGTCCAAGGAGCCCTCCAACGTCAGCCACATGATGTGTCTTTAAACACCCCAGAGTCAAGTCAGGCTAGTTGCACTGACTCCAGACTGTTAGCAAACTATTTATTTGCTAGGGCTGCCATAACACAGTGCCACAGACTGGGGGGCTTAAACAGCAGAAATGTATTTTCTCACAGTTCTGGGGGCTAGAAGTCCAAGAATAAGGTGATGGCATGTTCACATGGTCTTCTCTCTGTACCAGTCTATATTCAAATTTCTTCTTCCTATAAGGACACCAGTCATTTTGCATTAGGACCTAACCTAATGACCTCATTCTAACTTGATTACCTCTTTAAAGACCCTATCTCAAATATGGTTACACTCTGAAGTACTAGGGATTAGGACTTCAACATATGAATTGAGGGGGAGGGGCACAACTCAGCCCATAATAGGCTCCCTTTCTGTCCATGGTAAGTACTTTGTGGTGTGAAAGGGCCGTTTATTTCTACCATCTGATCTCACTTGGGAAGATGTGAATTCATCATGAATTTCCAATCACTACAAAAAAAAGTAAAGTGAGGCAGCACGTGGCTTCCTGTCAATGGGTGGCTTCTGGGCTCGCTACACACATTTTCTCATTCCCTCCCAATATCCTGCGCAATAGGTGTAAAGGCTCCAGGACAGTTGGTGCCTTATATTTATACAAGTAAAGGGACCATTCAAATTACTCGTCTTGGTACTGGGAGGTCCTCTAAGGCTGTCTGTGGTTGTATCTAAGGATGGAGTAGACAAGACTAGCAAGTCCTAGAAATATATATATATATATATATATATATATATATATATTTCCTTTAACAGTTATCTCACTCCACTAAATACTGATTAAATACTGAAGCTAGTTACACATTGTGGAACCACCACCCCATTAGCTATTTTTAAATGTAACAGAAATCCATTCATCTTCAATCGTTAACTATTGATATGCCTGGAAGCAGGAGCCTGAACCAGGTGACCTCTTGAGAAGACTTTGTTGTCAAATTATGTCATGGATTAAATGGCCAGAAGCCTGGAGGAATATAAAATAAGTCCAACTCCAATCCTTAGGATGACATGGTGAGAGCCAGGTACAACTGTATTAATCAGTGTGTGGCAAAAATGCTTATGCCTGTTAATGAGATGACAGTGGCTGTGTTGAGCAAACTGTCATGGTGAAAGCATCCCTGCATGGTGCCTATGCCCTTGGGCACTTGTCCAATCACCATGTGAACAGCAGTGGCTGAGCAGGACAGGCTTTATAGATGGAATTCATGAGCATAAAATCTCTCTCTAAGACTATTACTTCTACTCATTGAAAAACTAATTCTGGTAAACATACTAAAGGGGGAAATTCTAGTCCATATTGAAATAACATTAAAAAATAAGGAATAGATTCTGTTGCCATATAAGAGCTCCATTACAATAGCCAAAAGAAAAAAAATAATGCTCATGACATCTCTTCCCTGTGGTGTTTTGTAACTTACAAAGCTTGGGCTGAGAGCTTAAAAATATTGCATATTAAATCTTGCTGAACATTAGAAATAAAGTAATGGAAACAGAATGCTGTATTTTATATCTGCAATTTCCTTTCATAGAATACTGTCCTATCATTTTAGGGAGAAAGGGCAGAATAATCCCATAATGAAACTATTTATTACATCATTTTATTTTCATAACAACCTTGTTCTCATTGCATTTTACATAAATGAGAGCTAAATAAAATGCTAGTTAAAATATATACTTGCTTTAATATATAAACAGATGAAACATTCAATTCAATGAAGTAGGATGGAGCATTAACCTTTAGGGAGCAAGGGTTCATGACTAAGGATTGATGGAGTGATTCTATGTTTTATCAAATCACTTAAGCCAAAATGGAATGTAACTTAATTGGCTATTTCAAAGCACTGTAAAGACTGTTTTACGGTTTAAAAAGCATCCGTTTCCATTATCATCAATGTGATAAGTGTAAAGCCATTTTACACTGTTTCTACATGATTTTACTGTATAGAAAGGAAAATGCATTATATCATGTTAAGGTACATGGTTTTTTTTCAACATTGCTTCTTTGTGAAAACTTATAACTTATGATAAATATTCCCCCCCAAAAATAGCTCTAATGAATCACATAAAATAATGCTGATCCACTTTAATAATGGGGAAAATTAATAAGAAAAATACTGTTAAAGAAGCCAAAATTGCATTTGGGCATACAAGAAAAACATAAAAATATCATTTAACATATGTAAGAAAGAAGGCAAAGTGATTTCTTTTATTAACGTAATTTTTAGAATTCACCAAATAAGTTGTATCAATATAGGAAAAAAAAAAAAAAAAGTACAGCACAAAAGGGCTTACAGCGAGAGTTAATTCTCTTTCCCACAGGCACCCTGTCCCCTAGGTACCCTGTCTTTCTCACTACAATTAGCTAGTCTCATGAGTTGTTTTTATGTTTATAAATATATGTTTTATATATATATATATATAAACATGTGCTTGTGTATCTTTTCCAAGTTAAAAAATAATAAGCAGCTTTTTAGACTTTTATTTTTTTACTGAACATTACATCTAGGAGATTGTTCTAGAGTAGCCTGCACATATATGCATGCAGACACACACACACACACACACACACACACACACACACATTTTTTAATAGCTGAATAATATCCCCTCTGGGAGTGTACCACTATTTAGCCAGTCTTCTGCTGACAGGCATTTAAGTTGTTTTCAATGTGTTGTTCTTATAAATAGTTACTGCAATAAATCCGAGTAACTATGTCAAATCCACACGTAGAAATAAGTTCTGTCCTAGATGTGGAAGTGCAGCATCAAAAGTTTATGGACATTACTTATTTTTACAAAAATTGAAAATCTCCATACTGATGAGGGAATTTCAAGCACATATTAACAGTTTACTATCTATTTAGGTTGCACCAGTTTATACTCCTTCCAACAGTGAATGAGACGACCAGTTTGTAACCTGTTCTCCAAAGCTGTGCTGCTATTATGAACTTATTCAGGGATATAGAGCACCTGCTCTGTGCCAGGTGCTGGAGCTATTAAGAGGAATGATAGAGACAATGTCCCTGATACTCTGGAGTTCATACATTCTTCATATTATATGAAAAAAACAAGTCAACAATTACATTGATAAAATATTTTCAGGTAGTAAAAAGTACAATAAAAATAAAGTTGACAAAAAGGATAGAGTGATGGGGTAGGAGAACCTAAGAGGGCGGTCAAGGAAGACCTTTGGAGAAGGTGACACTGGAGCTGAGGCTAAATGAGATGAGGAGACACAAAGATTCAGAAGGGCCAGCTAAAAGAGGGAAAACACGTAGAAAGGTCTGGAGGTTCCTTGCTGGATGTGTTCAAGGTACAGCAGGAATACCAGCCAGTCTAGAGCAGAGGAGGGGAGCAGACGGTAGAAGAAACTGTTTCCCAGAGGCAGCCAGTAGCCAATCAGAGAGGACTTTGTAGGACAGCATCTTCAAAGTGAGGGAAGACCATCATCAAACATTTTGATTTTTGCAAATTTGACAGGTTAGAAAATATTACTTTGTTTTAAATTTTTATTTAATTATGAGTAAAAGCAAATGTTTTTTCATATACTTAAAAAGAATATGTTTTTTCCTATAAATTGCCCTTTTATATCCTTTGTCAACTTTTAAATGACTTGGTTAGTTCTTATTCTTATATTAAGGAAATAAGCACATTCAATGATGCCTATAATACAAAATTATTATTTGAATTTGTCTATTGATTTTTTAAGGTTTCTAAACAGAGTGGGAAACCTTGTTTTGTTTCTGATTTTAGAGGAAATGCTTACAGCTTTTCACCATTGAATATAATGCTATTTTTCAGCTTATCGTATATGGCCTTTATTATGGTGAGGTATATTCCCTCTATACCTATTTTCTGGAGGTTTTTTTTAATCATAAATGGATGTTAAATTTTGTCCAAAGCTTTTTCTGCATCTATTGAGACAAACATATGGGTTTTATTCTTCAGTTTGTTAATGTGGTGTATCAACTTGATTGATTTGTGAATATTGAACCATCCCTGCATCCAGGGAATAAATCCCACTTGGTCATGGTGTTCTTGCTGAAAAGTCAGCTGATAGACTTATGGGAGGTTCCTTATACATAACTTGTTGCTTTTCCCTTGCTGCTTTTAATTTTCTCTCTGTATCTTTAATTTATGCCATTTTCATTACAGTGTGACTTGGTGTTGTCCTCTTTGGGTTGATCCTGTTTGGGACTTTGTGCTTCTTGGACTTGGATGTCTGTTTCTTTTCCCAGGTTAGGGAAGTTTCAGCTATTATGTCTTCAAATATGTTCTCTGCCTCTTTCTCACTTCTCCTTCAGGAACCTCTATAAATGTGAATGTTAGTATGCTTGATGTTTTCCCAAAGGTCTCTTAAACTGTCCTCATTTCTTTTTATTCTCTTCTCTTTTCAGGGTCAATGATTTCCACTACTCCATTTTCCACTGCTAAAGCATTCTCTTCATATATTGTTGTTTGGGTTATAGGTGTTTCCTACTTACCTGGGAGACTGATTGACCTTTTCTATTTTTCTATTTCTTATAATTGGGCTTGGCTTCAGAAATAAGGGTGATTGGATCAAAGATAATTTTACCCCCATCTTATATTGAAAGCCCTGGGACCTTTATTTTCTTAACTGCGACCTACTACATTGAGAGCAAAAATGGAAGAGTCATCTATCTCTCTGGTAGTGGGCATATTCATCAAGGTACTTACAGATATATCACATTGTAAATTTTAAAAGGGGCATTGTGTATTTGAGTTTGAAGACAAATCTTGGTCTAATTTGAAAAAATAATGACAAACATCTCAACACAGAGAACAGACTAATTCTTTAATGTATGGAATTTCAGTTCAATTCTAAATAGGGATATATGTCATATATTATATTCTAATACTCCAAAAATCATTTAGTGACTCAGCTACTCATATATGCAGTCCTACAGCCAAAAATTTCACAGCTACTTAGGACTTCAAATAAATTCAATTAAGGATAAGCAGCTGCCTTAAACTACATTTCTATTCTATTTAAATAAATCTAATTCTTTAGACAATTCTCCTGATTTTGTTTTTACTGTGATATCATTGTTATCATTTTTGATAGAAAGTCTTGCCAGGGGTGGCAAGGAGAAGGAATACACAACCATTTTTATATGAGCATAGAGAGACAATTTATAAGCTTTGCTCCTATTATCATTAAGGAGAATTAAAAATCCAAATAGCCATGACTAAAGTACAGACTGTATCCCTATATTTCTGAACTCAATATGACATATATATATATAAATATATATATATGTATATATATGTACTGACACCATATAATTATGATGAACAACATTATTATAATACAAGGAAAACTAACTGGGGTGCTGCCTTTTTTTTCTTTAGCAACTCCCTCCAATTTCAAATGAAAAAAGGTCTTGCTTCAATTAAATTATTAATGTCATAATAATCTGTCATTAGAATCAATACCTGCTTTATTATTCATAGTGCATAGAGTGTTAAAATGGACCTTCTCTGAAATAAATTTAGTGCCTTGTCACAATACAATATGATTTTACAATATTGCTAATGTGCACAAAGCATTCAAATATAGAATACTGACATGTCAGAGATTTATGACAAATGTGAGGAGAAGATGAATCTTAAGCTTCCATGTCACTTGACTGAGGTCAAAAAAATCAATACTATTCATAATGTATCTTTCACCCACAGTCTTAAATGAAAAACCTTATAAGTATAGAGAGACTTTATTTTTCATCTTGGCTGTACAAATGTTCTAGAATTGAGGTTAATAGGGAAAATAAATGAAAACTAATTAGTAGGAAAGTGAGCTAATTACATTTGGGGGATGTACAGTGACCTAGGACCAGGGAGCTGGATATATACTCAATATGTTTTCCTCATTTTGATCCTTACTTTTATCTGCAGGTATGTTTAATGTTTGTGAAATCTAAGAAGTACAGTGGTGTTGGCAATAGTCACACCTCTCTTCTCAACTTTGACTTTTATGGATTTTACAACATGCAAAATAGCCAGCAACTGCATTTTGATTTATTTTACTAATTTACTGTTTCCTAATTCTTTCAACACAATAAGGTTTGTAGGTATATACTGAGCACAGTGTTTAATTCCTCTAATTCTTTTCATCCCTAAAAATTAGTGTAGCCCAAATGTTGGTATCCTATTACCTTTGTCAGTGAATAGTTTAGAAATAGGCAAGTCACCCAGTTCTGGTCAATGATACATAAGAGGAAGTCTCTTAGGGGCTTTTGGAAAAAGAATCTTTCTTCTTAAAAAGAAGACTCAGAAGAAAGAAAGCCATTCTTCCTTCTCTAAATTTTATCTAGTTATTCAGGAACTTCTAGAGCCATCTTCACACCCTGGAGGAAGTCAGACTAGCCGACTTGGAAAGGATGCAGAGCTGAGAGATGAAAGAACTTGATTACATTGTGAAATTGTCTTCAGATAAGCCTGGAGATCACCTTATTTTTGGGCTATTTTATTTAAGACAAATATCCAATTTTAAGCCATTTTGAGATGCAGTTCTTTCTATGTTGCAGCCAAAAAGTATCCTAACTGATGCTATCAGTCACAATTAGAAATTAATTGAAGATTAATTATTTTTCATATTTTCTTTATTCTTTGATGTGAGGAGACTATAGTCTGTAACTGTATTATCATGGAATTAAAATGGCTACTGAACCTAATTATAAATAACTGAACCCATTTTAGCTCAGAGAAATGATAGTAGTCCTGATTTATATACTTGATCCATAGTTAAATATTTTTAAGAAACCTGTTTTTATCTCTGAAATGATTTCAAGTATTAGGATAATTTCATATAATTTCATCTATTAATAGGTTGGTCCTGAGCAATATTTCTCCATATGTACGTTCTGCAAACATTTACTCAGTGAATAGTGAGAGAGGTAAACACATAAAATTGTGACAAGTGTAGTGACAGAAATTATGCCCAGGATATTCTAAGAACATTAAAGACAGGTACTACCTAATCTAGCATGGAGGAAGAGGAAATATCAAGGAAGGTTTTCTGGATAAAATTACACCTGAGCTGAATCTTGAACAATGATTAGGGCTTACCAATTGAAAGAAGGAGATAATATGAGGATATAAAGAAAAGAAAAGCAAACAGATCAATAAAAATAGAAAGGTATGTATGTTAGAATTATGAGTCCAGGAAGTGAGACAAGAAGTGAAAATAGATGAGGCTGAAGACAGAAGTACAATATAGTGGTTAAAAGCAAAGATTTTAGAGTCATAGTGTTCTGAATGTCAATCACTCATTCAATCAATAATTACCAAGTTTCAATTATAAATCCAATTCTGTGACAGACATTAGTGATACAATAAAAATTTTTGTCATCATGGAGCATACACTGTAGAGAATGAGAGTGACAAAAAATTAAACACAAAATAGACAGACATGTAAAAAAATAACTGTCAGTTATAAAGGGTGTTATGATGAAAAGAAAGGGCTGAGATAGAAATTAACAACAGATACCTATTTTAAATAGGATGGTTGTGGTGGATCTCCCTGAGAACGTGACAGGCTGAACTTAAAAGTTGATAAGGACTCAGCTTTGTAAGGAGTGAAAGAAAGAGCTTTTCCAGCCATCTCAGAAGAACTGCCATATATACAGTAGAGTCAAAAACGCATCTCTCTCCACAAAAGCAAAACCACTTACCAAAAGGAACAGTAATCATGTCCTTGCTTTTCTTTATAATTGTATCATCCAAGTGTGCACCTCAAATACTAAAGTTTAATTCTGCCCATTTCTTCTTTTTAGTTGATATAAGTTTTTTAATGTATAGTTTTATCCTTAATCCGTTGCTTTTTTCTTACATGTGTATATCGAAGAAAATTGGTCATTTAATCCGTAAAGCTACCCACCAGAAGATAAGAAGATATAACTTTTATCAGTCTCCCTTTGGACAGCTCTTTTGTACGTATTACTTATCTGCTCTTATGTCCTTTCAGAAAGTTTAAAAATAATATCCTTACAGGGTGCACTCCTAATTTCCACAAGGAACGATTTCCTCTCAGCACACTCCCATTTTAGGGGTGGAATGCCTTATCTGACTGGTGTATTGGGGAATAAATCTTTGGCAGGATGGGCTCAACTTTCTTTCTTCCTCTTGAGAGTTGTCAGAGCGAGTGCAAGTTCTGCTTTTTCTGGGCCTCTGCTGATAGGCAGCAGTTGGGCAGTGCTAGTGGTGGAAACACCTGTCCCAGTTCAGAGCTGGTGTGACTGTGTGGGTTAGATGGCCCAACTCTGAAGAGCACTGCTGATAACCCCACGTGGCTAACTTGGAGCCATGTCCTCCACTGGGCCACTCCCAGTGATATAAGCAATATTCTGGCCCCATGGCATACCTTTGCTTTATTTCTTCAAATGTTCAAGGCCCTGCAGAGGAACACTGGTACCCTGAGATCCAAACAAACATCTGTTCATTTTATTTCAAGATTCACTTAGAAGCATGTGATGATCATTATGAACTGCATCTTGTTTAAGTAATAAGTCCATTTCTAGCAGAGTTAGTTAAATTTATACTTTGTGATTTGACTTACCTAATATTTAAAGTGTAATAAGGTTGCACACCATTTTTTAAAGTAATTCTTTGGTAAAATTCATTACATAATTTGGTAAATTTCATATTAATTATGTAATTTGGTAAAGCTAATTATACCTTCAGTTTCCTGTATCAGATTTGTTTGCTGGAATATTTACAGAGATTTTGTGAATGCAAAGTCAGGTATTGAGCATGAACTTCTAAATGACCACATTCAGTTCAGGAAAGCAGCAATGCATGTGTGGTTTTGGGAGAAATTCCACAGAATATTGGAAACTTGACATGTAGGAACACTGCATGTATAAGACACACTATTTATGTAAAATATCTCCACACCCTATGCTTCTAGATGGATGAAGAACTCCACTGTGAGGTGGCTATCCCACTCCAATATTGATGTGCAGCAAATGGAAACATTTGGTCATTTTTGTTCCTACTATCTTTCCACAGTATGGTCATAAAATAAGGCTTTATCCAAAATGTTTGTTATACTAACGTATCCTAAACTTTAGCCAAATAAGTCTCTATAACCCCATAAAATGAATTGAGAATAAATTTATCTTCATGGAAGGCTTTTAAAAATTTTTTTCTTTTGGAGTTTTAGATATTTACTTTACAGTTTTATTCCCACACATAGTGATTTATTTTACTTATTTATATCAAAATAAAAATACAAAAGTTCTTTTAACTAAAGACTATTGTATAATCTATCATTTCATTACTTACTATATGTAACTGTTATGAAGACTGTCACATAAATTTATAGGTAAGAAGAAGTTATTTTACTTTTAACTTCATTTACTGAAAATCTATGTTTCATAGTTGCAATATAATCCCCTTGCTGGTAATTATAATTTAGAAAGTTCAAGTCTAACTCTGTATATCATTGCTTCTGCCAAAAGTTCTTCGGTAAATCTCTGCTCTTTTGACCTGAATATCTACAGTTAATCCTTACAAGTCTTTAGCAGCATCACAGGTTAAAAGCATATCTCATCTTCATTTATAAATCTACTTCTTTGTTTTCATGTATAAATATTTTATTTAACAAATAAAACCATGTTACTTTAATGAAAAAAGAGAGTCTTTTGGTCAGCAACATAGTTCACCTCAATGGTTAGAACGGTAATCATATAAACAGAGTATCTTTATCTGGAAGAGACAAAAAGGCTCTATTGATTTGTTCAACACTAATATTACTAAATAGTATGTGAAATAGGCAGACACAACTATATAAGTGATTTTTCAGTGAAAAGAGTATTAGAAAGATGATTTAAAAGAGCTTTATTCATTGCAATTCTATTTTTAGACATGTCAATTGTATAACAGAAATATTATCACCATGTCAACCAGCTTTCATACTGCCTCTTGACCAGATAAAACAAATGGTTTGCATGGCAACCAGGTTGCCAAGTGTAACTGATATGGATTCATAGACTGTTGGATATTTTTTAGCCAATTTGAATTAAATGCATTTTTACCTCAGTGTGAAAATAGGAACTGACACATTCCTTTGAAATGTCATCTGTAAAATTACAAGGATAAAAAGTAAAATATATATATATATATATATTTAGGGAAGACAAAGTGGATTTATAAAGAAATAATTATGGATATTATTTTGTATACATTACTGATGCCATCAACATTATCTTGTCTTTCAACCTTTTTTTCCTACAAGAATGAATTTTGCAATAGACAAATCCATAATTATAGCTGGAGATTTAAATACTCATCTTTCAATAACTGATGAAACAAGTAGACAGAAAATCAGTAAGATTTTCTGATCGAGAAGACATAAAATCCACCAATTTGACCTGACTGACATTTAAAGAGCACTCCATCCAACAACAGCCAAATGTACATTCTATTCAAGTGCATCATAACACTTACTAAGATAGATCACACTGTGGACCAGAAAGCGAGTCTCGATAAACTTAAAATGATTCAAGTCATACAGTCTATGTTCTCTGACTATATTGAATTAAATTAAAAATCAGTAACATAAATATCTCTGGAAAATTCCCCCAAATTTGGAATTCATCCTTATCATTACCATTCTTCATCCATTGGTCAAAGAAGGAATCAATAGGGAAATAAAGAAATATTTTGAAGTGAATAAATATAAGGAAATAAATATAATAATACAAAATATCAAAATCTGTGGGATGGTGCTAAAGCAACACTTAGGGGTAAATGTACAGCCCTAACCGTCTACATTAGGATAAAGAGAAAGTTTTCATATCAATGACCTCAGCTTCAACATTAAGAAACTTTAAAAAAGAAAATGAGCCTCAAAATAAGTAGAAGAAATAAAATAAAGATCAGATCAATGAAATAGAAAACAAAAATACAATTAGAAAAAAATCAATGAAACCCAAAGTTGATTCATTGAGAAAACAAACTGATAAATCTCTTAGAAAAAAAAAAAGGAGAGAAGACACTACCAATATCAGGAATAAGAGAAGTGACATGGCTTGTGACTATGTAAAAACCATTTGATCTTTTTAAAATTTTTTTCCTTACATTTTTTCTACACTGGCCCCGAGGTCTCCATCTGATCTCAGTAGTCCACCTCCTTTCAGCAACTTTCAAAATGCAGCCTTCACGTCTGCATTTTTTTCTTCCATTTTAAAAATCTGTTTTCTATAAACTTGGATTTCATTTCTTTTCATTGTCTTCCCATTTTCATTCTTTTATTTTTTATTTTATTTTATTTTTTTTTTTTTTTAACATCTTTATTGGAGTATAACTGCTTTACAATGGTGTGTTAGTTTCTGCTTTATAACAAAGTGAATCAGTTATACATATACATATATCCCCATATCTCTTCCCTCTTGCCTCTCCCTCCCTCCCACCCTCCCTATCCCACCCCTCTAGGTGGTCACAAAGCACCGCGCTGATCTCCCTGTGCTATCTGGCTGCTTCCCACTAGCTATCTATTTTACATTGGGTAGTGTATATATGTCCATGCCACTCTCTCACTTCATCCCAGCTTACCCTTCCCCCTCCCCATGTCGTCAAGTCCATTCTCTACATCTGTTTCTTTATTCCTGTCCTGCCTTTAGGTTCTTCAGAACCAATTTTTTTTTTTTTTTTTTAGATTCCATATATATGTGTTAGCATACTGTATTTGTTTTTCTCTTTCTGACTTACTTCACTCTGTATTGCAGACTCTAACTCCATCCACCTCACTGCAAATAACTCCATTTCGTTTCTTTTTATGGCTGAGTAATATTCCATTGTATATATGTGCCACATCTTCTTTATCCATTCATCCAATGATGGACATTTAGGTTGCTTCCATGTCCTGGCTATTGTAAATAGAGCTGCAATGAACATTTTGGTACATGACTCTGAATGATGGTTTTCTCAGGGTATACGCCCAGTAGTGGGATTGCTGGGTCATATGGTACTTCTATTTTTAGCTTTTTAAGGAACCTCCATACTGTTCTCCATAGTGGCTGTATCAATTTACATTCCCACCAACAGTGCAAGAGTGTTCCCTTTTCTCCACACCCTCTCCAGCACTTATTGTTTCTAGATTTTTTGATGATGGCCATTCTGACCGGTATGAAATTAGAACACTCCCTAATACCATGCACAAAAATAAACTCAAAATGGATTAAAGACCTAAATGTAAAGCCAGACACTATCAAACTCTTAGAGGAAAACATAGGCAGAGCACTGTATGACAAATCACAGCAAGATCCTTTTTGACCCACCTCCTAGAGAAATGGAAATAAAAACAAAAATAAACAAGTGGGACCTAATGAAACTTAAAAGCTTTTGCAAAGCAAAGGAAACCATAAACAAGACCAAAAGACAACCCTCAGAATGGGAGAAAATATTTGCAAATGAAGCAACTGACAAAGGATTAATCTCCAAGATTTACAAGCAGCTCATGCAGCTCAATAACAAAAAAACAAACAACCCAATCCAAAAATGGGCAGAAGACCTAAATAGACATTTCTCCAAAGAAGATATACAGATAGCCAACAAACACATGAAAGGATGCTCAACATCATTAATCATTAGAGAAATGCAAATCAAAACTACAATGAGATACCATTTTCATTCTTGAATGTTGTTTTTGTGCCTTGAAGTCTTGTTTTGTATAGAAAATTGCTTTCTCTTCTGTCTCTGCACTCCTTCAACGGCAGTTTACTTCTGTAAATATGGATGCAATTGTGTTTCTCCCTTTACTACCTCTTTCTCTGTTTCTAAGGATTTTGTGACAAACCTGGTTGGAAAAAATTTCAACCATCAGACCATACAAACACCCCCATTGGTTTAAATAAGAGAAGAGTGACTTCTCACCATAGTGCCACTTACTATAGGTTTTGTCTAAATTCTACAGCAAAGAGTGGATATCTTGGTTTAGTATGCCCTAACCTGTATTTAATCTTTACTTCATTTGATGACTTTTTATCATATGTTGTGGTTTGGGGTTACTCAGATCATCTAACCTCACTGAAAATGGAGTTCAGGTTTCTGTTTTGTGCACTACTTGTTGCTATTGGGTAACTTTCAAGAGAAGAAATCATTTTAAAATCAGATATGTCTTCTATTTTAAACTATATTTTCTAATAAGAAGTTTATGAAGCACAGTAATGTTTTAAGAATAATATAGTATATTTACTTTGGAAGTATTAATGTAGTTTTTATCATTAAGGATTTAGAAATGCAAAACCTTTAAATTTAATTGGCATTTCAAAGGATTTTTGGTGATGCATTGATTAAATATCACATTAATAAATAAAAATAATATAAATAGTCCTGAGAGCTAATATTATTTTCATATCATTTGTTCCAGTATGTAGTATTAAATTGGCATATTTATCATCTTATCAGAAAATGAACATATAGAAACTATAGCTGTCTTGAATCTAAACACAACCTAAAGAAAAATAAAACAGAGAGTACTAATTAGAGAACGTATGAAATTTTAGACATCAAGTTGCACTTTAGAAAGCAATTCAGAATTTTATAACAAAAACCTTTACATTCTAGAAAACAATTGAGAATTTTTTTAACTAAAATCTTTACCAAGTATAAGTTTGTTTTGCCTTTCCCTATTTGGGGATATCAAGGGGTTAATCCCATGGGTTTTCTGGCTTGGTGAGAAAAAGCTGAGAATGAACATCAGCTTTTAGAATTATGTTGTTCCTACTTCAGTCTCAGCTAAAATCGTCAAACCAAGCACATACTCCTGTGAACTCCAGGAAATCCATTATCACACTTCTTTTAATCATTTCAATATACTGGTAGTATTTTCTGTTTCAGTTCTAACTCGAAGAATGCTTTTAGCTTCAAATGGTTTCCAAGATATTTTTTGAAATAAAGGAACATTTTTTCATAAAATGTTCCAAGTTTTGCAGTGAAGAATAAGTTTTATAAATATAAATTACTTGGGCATATTAGAAAGTCATGTAAATTTTATAACTAATGTAATAGAGCCTCTCTGATCCTTAGCTAGTGTGTTTGATTACATTATATTTGTTCTTTCTGAGTAAATCAATAAGAATAATTTTAAAATATTTTAGTTTTAAATAAATAATTCAGGCACAAGGTACAAAATTCAAAACAAACAAAAGGGAATCAGTTCAACTCAACCTCTCAGCCATTTGATATCCCTACTTAGAGACAACCCACTACCTCCAATGTCTCATAGAGTATCCAGAGGTGATCTGTGTATATAAACTAAATACACACACACACACACACACACTTTTTTAAAAACATAAATAGTAGAAGTCTATATACATTTTTCTGTACCTTACATTTTCTATTCAGTAATACATTTTGACAATTACTCCAGAACAAATGGAAGTACCTTATTCTGCTGAACAGCTGCAAAGTATTGTATTGCGTGAGTGTGTCATGACTCATATAGTTAGTCCTCCATTGTTGTTCATGTAGATTATTTCTAATCATTTGCTAGTATTATCATTTTTGACATTAATATTCTTTTATGTTTCACATACGTATGAGTAAATTTGTAAAATAAACTCCTACAAGTGAAACTACTGGGTCAAAGAGTATATTCATTACAAATTTTTACAGGTATTGTGAAATGCTTTCCATAGAACCATAGAGGATGTGTCAAATTTGACTCGCACACAATATTAGCATATGTGAATGCTTATTTCCCCAAAATGCTAACAGATATATTTTCAAATAACCTCACCTTTGTTAATCTAAAAGGTAAAAAAAGTATCTTTTTAGTTTTAACTCAGATTTCATTTTTTCTTTTCAATATAGAAAAAAAAAAATATTGCTTCCAGCGCCCGCTTCTTTTACCCTTCACTTATATGAGCCAGGCCCACCTCAGCCTCAAAGAGGCCCTGCCAACCAGTTATATGTCCTTTCTTATTCTTCATCATCCTCATATAATCTTATACAGAATATACACACCTAAACATGTGCCTACATATATTTTTTTTTTTATCATTTTTATTTTACAAAAGTGTGATCGTCTTATTTTTCCTGTCAATGTTTTTCTTTTCATACATAATTATAACTCTAAGATAATTGGCTTAGCTTTAATTTATATTTTTCATTTGCTACATAAGATATAAGTCATTCAATCATTCCTCTACTGTTGAAGATTTACTTCATTTCCAGATTTTTACCTTTATAAATAATGGTGGCACGAACATGTGAGTTCATATATTTTTACATACTAAAACAATTGTATTACAACTTTGTAATACATTAATTCACTTATATTGGGATCTATGCCTTAATTGTCAATTTTGTTTAGCTGAATTATCTATTCATTTTTCTATATCAGATTTATGTTAATATCAGGGACCTTAGACCACATTCTAATTCCTAGTAATGCAAGTCCCTACTGTTCTTTTCAAGCATTTGGCTTTTCTTGGGTATACATTATTTCAAATATGTATTATAATTGTATATAGTTACAAAAAATCTGAAATGCTAGTAAGAATTACTTTAAATTTACATGTTAAATTTGGGGGAGTTAAATCTTACATTGTGTCTTTCCATCAAAAAATGGGTTATGAATTTTCATTTGTTCAGATCTTGTTTTATGTTCTTCAACACACGTCATAGTTTTAATCATAAAGGCCCCATGATCCTCTTATCAAATTCATCACAATTGCATATTATAATATTACTACATATAAAACATTTAAAATTAATATTTCTGTTGACTAACTGTAAAAATAAAAAGTAAATATTGGGTTTTGCATATCTATCTTGTAGCCAGCCACTTTGCTATATTGTTTATTAATGCCCAAAATAAAAAACTCCACAGAATTGCTTCAGGTTTTGATGTGTAGCAACATGTCATAAGGAACTGAATTCCTCCAACAATCATATAAGCTTAGAAGTCATTGTTTCTCTGACTGAACCTTGGCTGATATTCCAACACAGCAGAGGATTCGGTTGAAACTATAAGATAATAAATTTGTGCTCTTTAAGTAAGTAAGTTTCTGGGAATATTGTTATGCAGCAATATATAACTAATACAATTTTCAATTTACTGTTTTATTTCATTTTAATTAACAGATGCTCCCTGTATTGTCTACTTATGGAAATTTACTGCTGTTTTGTTTCTTGATAAATGCACAGAACAAAATAGTCATTTTAAAAATGTTTTATGAACATTTGAAAATAATATTTTTAAGATTCAGGGTTCAGTGATTGTCAGTTAGATGTACTATATTCATATTATTAAGGTTTTTTCTATGTTTACATATCTTTTAATCCGCTTAGTTTATTGGATTGAAGGGGATAAATTAAAATAGGCTACTCATTATGGGTTTCTATTTTTGTTGCTTTCAATTTACAAATTTTCATGAACTGTTATTTGGTGCAAAGATATTTATAAGTGAAAAAAGCCTTACTTTGTCTTTCCTTTTATTATTATAAAGTCTCCTTTTTCTAGTTTAATGTTATTTGCTCTAACTTTTCAAATTTGTTTTCTATTTTGAACTTGATTCCAGTTTTTTTTAATGTAAATATTCCTAGGATATCTTTGTACATATTTTTACTTTTATATTTCTGAGTTACTTTGTTTGGGATGAGTCACTTATTTGTGTGCATGTGTATATATGTATGTATCTGTATATATATGTATATGTGTACATGTATGTATGTATATCTTAGTTTTTCAACCAATTTTTCTTTTAATAGAGTTATTTAGCTCATTTATACTTAATTGATATAGAAAGTAGTTTTGATCTTAGAACTGCCAACATATATATACTCATATACTTCTCTTTTTATTGGATTCAAAAACAGTCCATGCTATATGACACTCTTTTCCTATGGTATCTTTGTATATTTTTGTTATTTAAAAGATAAAACTAGAATCAGTATTTTTTCATGAGTCTGACATCTTCTAGACTAAGCAAATGTAATTCTTTTTTTTATTAAAAAAGGAAAAAAGGAATTGTATAATTTAAGTAGATTCCAAAAGTATTTAAGTAGAAATTACTGACAATAATTTGAACTCAAGAATATACAAATATAACTATTTTTCTTTTTATGACATGTGGATAATTACATTTATGGAATTTCCAAAACTACCATTCCTGAAAAATAATTTACCTTAAATAACTTCTTCAGTGTGCAGTGAAATGTTCTTTTTTGACTTCTCAGTATTTATTCACTATTTCCACACCTTTTTCAACTTTCTATATGTACTAACATTGTTCCAAATTTTCAGTCAGGGCTGTATCTCTATTACCAGAAAGGTTTCCATTATTTCTCTGTATAGACCTGAAAATAGTCTTGATTTTCAATCTATATTGATATATTTCACAGAGTTAGATTTATTCTTTAATTTCTTCATTGATTTAACAAATACTTTTGAACCTTTAATCTGTGCTCAGAATTATGCTAAGACTTGGGGATGACAAGATAAAAAGTTACATGGTCACTGACCTTGAAAAGCTCATATCAAGTAGAATTTCCGAATTAATTTTAACTCCATTGCAGATATCCCATTTTGAAGTGTATGACAAACTAAAGGCAGTTAAAACATTTTACAATGACAGTTTTCTTAGCACTGCTAACAACATTGCTTTGGTTACATTTCACATTAGAGAGTGGGGAGAAAATATTGGCCAAAAAAACAAATTCTTTAAAATCAAAAACCTGTATTTCCCATGCTTTCTAGAAAACAGATGCAATGAAAATTCATCATCATTCTTCTTTTCATAGTGAAGAAATTTAAGATTTTAATGTGTTCACTGAAGTTCTGCTCTGAATAGGAGTTTTTAACTACTGGATTCAGAGCGCAGAAGTAGCTGAGCCTTCTCTCGCTTCTTTTAAGGGCTGGTTGAATGAGTGGGAAGTGAGGGAGACAAAGAGATGGCACCTGTGTGCACGATAGATGACTGATAGATAGAAAAGGGGCAGTGTCACTGGTAACGTCCTTCCTCCTTTTATTGTTTCCAGGAAATAGAGACAGAACAGTGATGAATGTGATAGCTCGGCTCTTTCATATACTGGATAATCATTGATCTAGGTTTTCCCAAATAGTTTCAGTTAGTGTCTGCTGTCTCAACACAATTATTAGTAGTGTTCCATTTTATTCTCAAAAGCGTCCCTATTTGGACAACAAATTACATGCTCACCTCATTATTATAGGGGTATATTAAGTTAATTAACAAGATTATATATAGATTTTTGTCATTCGTTCACTATGCTACCTAAAGACTTTGAAGAGCTTTTGAAAGAAACAATATCTAGATCAAAAAGAGAAACCCTAAAAATTAAATGTCTTGCAATTGTTGGCAGTCATTTAATAGGGAAGCATACAAAAGCCAGGAAAATCCCAGTCTAATAACATGCCAGTCCAATTCACTCTTACCTTAAAGGAGAATTCTGGATCCCATGCAATCCACAGTGACAGCCCACATAAGAAGTGGTTAATGAGGGAGGGTAGATGTTGTGAAAGAAAGTAAAAGTAAAGTCAAAGGATCTGTTCACTAAACCATTAATTTCTAGCCATAACAAAACTATTTGAGAAGCATTCACTTTTGATCACTGTAAGAGAAAAAATAATGACTCCTGTTGACAAATATTAATACTAACACATGGAACCAACACTTCTTTTTAAATCATAACAGTAGATATCAAGATTGACAACCAATTCTAGGTACTACAAAATAAAGCACAAACCATTAACTTATGACTTCATTATCTTACTTAACTTTAGAATCTAGTATAAACCTTCTCTGGTCATTAGTCCTCATAGGCCACCCTCAAGTGCCATTGTATTTGTCAGCTTTCAAGAGGCTATGCTGCATAAGGAATCACTGCAAAATCTCACTAACTTAAAACAACAAATGTTTATTTCTTCCTTGAGTTCCATATAAACTGCAGCCTGACTGTGGCTTTGCTCTAGGCCAGGGGTCAGATATGCAATTTACTTATTCTTTCAAAGAAAAGCCAGAAGTTGAACTAAAGCAGTCACATTCAAAAATTTTGCTCAGGTGGGACTAATACCACATATGTCATATTCCACTGGCCAAAATAAATTACAGCCAAGCCTAATATCAGCAGGGCAGAGAAATACAACTCTACCACAAGATGAAGGAAGAGGAATATTTCCCAACAAACATAAAATATATCACAGCCATAATCAATCAGTATTTCAGTACTTTTTTATGTCTTTCCAGTTGTTTGGAATGGATGTGCTAATCCCTTTATTGCCAAATTCTCCCACCTCTCAAGAATCAACTCAAATCAAGCAATTCCATAAGTCTTTTCCTAATGGTTTCATTCCACTTTGTTTTTACTTTGTCCACTCTTCTGTGCATTTATATTTATCACTTATTTTGACATAAAACTATGGCTTGTATCATTATATATTTGTTTTGTGTCCTTATGCCTTGTGTTAGGACAAGGACCATACCCTCGTTTTATTAATTTATTGACTTTTCACATATAAAATACAACATAAACATATGTTGAACTAATCATTCACTATTATTTTGCCCCCTTTCATTTCAGGACTGGTTCTGAAGGGTAAAAGACCAGGGATCAAAGCTACATTTACACTATTTCAATAATTTTGTTATTTATTTTTTCAACAACCATTTATTTAAACATACATCTGCAGCATGTACAAACTCACATATGAAAATGCTGATGATGATTCAACAATATTGTTCTATGAGCATTGATATTTGCAGCTTGTTTTTTTTTTTTGCAGCTTGGCTTGATATAAAGATCATAGGATTGGAAATTCTCTGGCGGTCCAGTGGTTAGGACTCCACGTTTCCACTGCAGAGGGCACGAGTTCAATCCCTGGTCGGGAAACTAAGATCCCACAAGTCACAGGGTGTGGCCAAAAAAAAAAAAAATCACAGGATTTGGAGGCTTGCCTACTGAACATATGTATGCCTTTAAGAAAATGACCTAACCTCTCCAAGGCTGACGTATAAAATATGAGTAATCTCTACCTGGAAAAGAATATATAGTATATGTAAGATGCCTACGACAGTACCTGGCCCATAATAGATGCTCAAACAATAGGAGCTATCATTTTTTCCAATATTGGTAGGAATTTCTATGAATTTTTGCTCATTCCCCACTTAATCATTTGTAAAATGCTAACTGAGGCTAGTTTTTAGCCTGCAGCTATGAAATAAAATCAGTTAATTCTCTGCCAAATAAAACTTGTGATGACAGCTTCAAATGACAGAGCTCAAACCAAATGAGAAAGATTCTGTTTACATATAAGCTTAGCAGTCATTTGTAAAAATAATCTCAGGAGGTAAGAATTAGGGCAAGTAATAATAGCTTGGGCAAAGGCAGGAATTCAAAGAAATGAAGGTATAGAAAAATGTAAAAATTATCATCAAACCTTTTAAAATAAATATTTAATTAATTTACAAAGATGCAACATTTATTAAACTTCTGCTTGAGGAGTTTCATGGCACCATCAAAAGAGAAAACATTTTCTATCTAAACTGAGGAATCAAAAAAGACTAATCTAGCAATAATTATGGACAGTATAGAGAAATAATGTTCATACATACACTCCTTGTATTGTGTGCTTTGGTTATGGTTGTCCACTAGGATCAATCTCTTCCTCTGGAATATTTAGAATCCTTCAAACTGACATTAGAACATTTTGAAATCAACACGCGTATATTTCTCATTTACAAATAACAGTTTACCATGTCCAACTCATGTTTATATCTATAAGTCCATAAGAAATCTGCATCACTTTGTGAGTATAAATGACCATGAGGTAAATGGAGGGAAAAAAAAAGTAAATCAACTAATCAACACTGCTACCACTATAAAAAATATACTTCTTTCCCTTCCTTGCCTTATCCTTGCATTTCCTCTGCCTTGACTTTCTGGTAATAGAGGTAAAGTCTGAAAGTAGTTTAATAATATGTATATGTGTGTGTGTGTGTGTGTGTGTGTGTGTGTGTGTGTGTCTGTGTCTGTGTGTGTGTGTGTGTGTGTATGTATGGTCCTATTTGCAGGCTGTTATCGGAGACTCTTGGACAAAAACTATTTGTGGGGGAAGCCTGAGACTTAGGTCCCATGTTATAACAATACATTGTTCTCACAGAAACAGAAGTTTTTAATAAGCCATGACCAATATTCTATAGCAAGTTGTGCCAGGAATTTTGCACTCCTTCAATAAAAGTTAATACAACATTACATCTGCAAAACATTTACTTTTAAATCTCTTTCCCTTTAGAACTCATGATCACTTGCTTTCTACATTTTGTAAAGACCAGGACTCTCTTTCTAAGTTAGTAGAAGAATTGTGATTTAATATCATCATGATCTCACAATTTCTGCCTTGAGCAGAGAAGTCCAAAGGCAGATAACTTTTTTAAAAGGTTTTCAAGATTTAATTACTGCTCATATCTTCATACACAATAAGTTACTATAGCCATAGCAACAATTTTAGAAAAGTACCATGGCCAAATAACATGATCAAGGTTTATAACAGGTTTATAAAATAATAGGTATTACAGAAAGATTCAGCACCCTTTAGTGAGTGAAATTTCTTCCCAGCTGCTTGAAGTTATCTATTTAGGCCTAGTGGTAAGAAATTCTGGGTTATATGCACAAAAATAAAAATAAGATTTAAAGCCATAAGTCATTTTAGAGAAACTAGGATTAGCCTAATTTCACTAACTTAATAGTAGGGAGCAAGACAGTATGTATCCTGCTAAGAAAAACCCTACTCCTTTGATGTTATTTTCTTTCTTCTGACAGCTTCTTCATTATTCAGTCCATATTAAAGATCTTGAAGAAGACTGCTGATAGAGTCATAAGAAACTAGCATTGTTTCTGATTTTCAAAATTCTATGGTTGGTCCTAGAATATCCACTAGAACCATGTTCAGATGTGTGTCTTTTTAATTTTACTGGCATTGACACATAGGGGTTTCATACTACGAAAGCCCAAGGAACAAATAACAAGGCACTGCTAAGATTTATTGCTTACTACCTACCATTCAGCAGTGAGGACAGGAGTCCCCTACTATCTGTGGTTAAATTATAGCTATTCATTGCATCTGTTGGAAGTCTACATTTATATAAAATATCAAAATTAAATTCTATAACACCAAAGCTGATTGATAAGATTAAAAACTAAGCATCATAATTAATTGAGGGAAAATGTGGTAATAAGTAACTAACAGTCATATCAATGAAAATTAGTGTTAAAGATGCCAAAATATTCTAGTTAAGTTTCCAACATCAAGTCTATCTTTACATCAATTTTGTGAATGAATTTTCTTTACTGAAATAGATTTTTATTAATGTATAATTTTTTCTAATAAAACTAGCCTCCCATTTCAAATCCTATAACTCTGGAATTTACATAGGCTTATAAAGGCAAATATTTTTTTCACTCATCATTTATTCACTCATCATATACTTACTGAATGCTTATATAGACCAAGTTTATTAGTCTCCTGTTGCCACTAAAATTACCACAAACTTAATGGCTTAAAACAATAGAAATTTATTCTCTTACAGGTCTACAGATCATAAGTCCAAAATGAGTCTTAAGGGATGAAAATCAAGAAGTCAGCAGGCTGGTTTCTTCTGGAGGATCCAGAGGAAAATATGTTCCTTGCCTTTTCTACTTTTAGAGGCTGTTCACATTCCTAGGCTCCTGGTCGCATCACTCCCAGCTCTGCTTCCAAGGTCACATCATCTTCTCCTCTACTGTAGGCAAGTCTCTCTCTGCCTCCCTCTTATAAGGTCCTTTGTATCAACTCAAGGCCCAAATCACCTAAACTATCCAAATATCACCAGCTCAAATCTACGAGATCTCATCATCTAAATCAAGTATGGTTGAGACTCGCATTATGATAGATTCCTGGGGAAAATTCTACTCCATATGTGGACCTGTGAAACTAGACAACAAATGATCTTGTCCCCAAATATAATGGTGAGGCAGGCATAGGGTAATGATTATAGATAATCTCATTCCAAGATGGAGAAAATGGAAGGAAGAAAGGAGTCACTGGTCCCAAACAATTTCAAAATCCATCTGGGCAAACTCCAACAGGTTTCCAGGCCTGGGAATAATCTGTGGTTCAAGGCTCTTTCATCTTACCAAAGCTCTGCCCTTGGAGTCATTCTTCCTTTCCCTTATAGAGTAGTACATATTCTCAGCTGAGTAGTTTATCAGCCTGTTTCAATGCCTATAGAATTTTGGTAATCTAACCGTTTTCTTTCATTTTGCCCTGTCTCTGCTCCTTTTAGTCAAAGTGGGTAGTATTTCTGCAGATAAAACATTCTCAAAAAACATGTGGGTCTCCTGTATATATCCGAGAGAGTCACTCCATTAGACAAGAGGCTCCTCCACAGATCTTTCCTGGATAATCTCATCTCTATTCCTGGCTTCTGCTCAGTCGATGCTAAGGGGATCAATAAGTCATGCACCTAATCCTTTCAGCAAAAATTTGTCCAACCACACACTTGGTCTTCTCTCCAGAGCATACATTCCTGACAGTGAATCTTCTAATTTTAGCATCTTTCACAATATAAATAGAATAAAAATTCCCCTAACTGTTAAGTCTTAGGTCCCATTTGCTTAACAGTTCTTCCCTCAATTTATCTCTTCCTCTCACATTTTACTTTGAACAGCAAGAAGAAACAAATCAGCACCCTCAACACTTTGCTTAGAATTATCCTCAGCTAAATATCCAAATTCATTACTTACAAGTTCTGCTTTCAATATAACCAATTCAGCTAAGCTTTCTGTCCCTATGTAACAAGGTTCCCCTTTCCTCCAGTTTCTAACAACATGTTTATCATTTCTTCTGAGCCCTCTCTGGCAGAGTTTTTAAATGCCATATTTCCACTAACAGTCTGTTCAAGGAAATCTAGGTTTTTTTCCCTATAATTTTCCTTATAATTCTTGCATGCTCTATATGCAATACCCTATTCCAAAGTCACTTTCACATGTTTAGGTATTTGTTACAGCAGCATCTTACTTTTAGGTACCAAAACCTATATTAGTTTCCTGTTGCTACTGTAACAAATTACCACAAGATTAGTGGCTTAAAACAATAGAATTTTATTCTCTTACAGTTCTGCAGGTCAGAAGTCCAAAATTAGTCTTATGGGGCAAAAACCAGAGGCTGGTTCCTTCTGGAGGCTTCAGGAGAGAATCTATTCCTTGCTTCTTCCACTTAGAGAGGGTAACAGCATTCTTTGGCTCCTAGCCATATAACTCCAATCTCTCTGCTCCTTAGTTACAAATGCCTTCTCCTTTACTATAGTCAAATCTCCCTGTGTATCATTCTTACAAGAGTACTTGTGATTACATTTAGGGTCCACAGGATAATCCTGCCATCTCAAGATACTTAACCATATCTATAAAGTCCCTTTGCCATAAAAGAACACATTCACAGGTGCCAGAGGTTCCAAGGATTAAGATAAGGGTATATTCATGGGTCATTACTCTAAATATCACACAATCATTCTAGCTGTCTGTAAACAGCTAAGAACAAGATGTCTCCTTCCCCCAATTAATTATCATTCTAATATTTTTACTTTTAAAAATATCTCTCAAAGTCATTCAGACAAAAAGAATGACAAGATCAGGTGAGGCTGAGACTGGGAGAAAGGGTAAGGAAGTAAATAAAACCCAGGAAGCATGCAGAAAGTACACAAATGTAGCCTGGTGTGAGAAACCACATCAGTAATGAGGACCCTGAAATAGCAGAATTCCTAAGCCCAAGCAAGGATGGGAGTCAGAAGTCCAGGCACAAGGAGTCAGAAACAAGAAAACTTTGAAAGCAAAGAAACTGCTGTATCAGATAGTGAACCTTCTCATCCCTTTCCTGCTGTGACATATATAAATCCTAGGAACAATAGAGTCAATCATTGGATCAACATAGCTAAAACGGAGAGTTCAAGATTAGAAATTTAAAAAAAACTATATCCTTTCATGAATAGATAAACTTGTAGAATGTCAAAGATCTATCACCTTTCCTTTTGAAAATCCTCCAAATTTACTTTTTTTCTTTTGACTCAGTGATAATAAAACTCCAATTTTCATAGACCTCTATGAAGTATTGGGTTGGCCAAAAATTTTGTTCAGGTTTTTCCATAAGACCTGAATGAATTTTTTGGCCAACCCAACACTACTTACCTGATTTAGTAATCTATAAACAAGATTCTACTTACAACTTGATAAAAATGTATAATCTCCTTTCTCCATCTGTACAACCTCTATCCCTTCGCCTTTCAAGAGATTTTGAACCTTGCATTTATCTGATAGATTCCTATTTGAACTTCAGTTCTTAGTATTTTATAAGTGTTCCATCTTGGCTTTCCATATATGAATACAGATTGGCCATATTGTTTCTCAGAACAGATACTCTATGTGAACATTTAGCATCTGTCTAGTGATGACAGTACAATATGTGTTGGCCACAAAAGCTTCAAATTGATTAAAAGTAGCTGTCTATTCAAGACAGACATTTTGCTACTTTTCCCCAAAGCACACATCTAAATAGTTGTATAGATAGTAACATTCTACCTCCATGTAAATTAAGCTTGTAGAATTTGGGGCGTCATCTTATCTATCCTATATTCTATTAGAATATAATTGTGTGACTCCATCAGAATTAGCCAATATAGGGTCAGTCGTTGTTTGCGTAAATAGATTATTCTCATTATTCAGCACAGCTATTAATTACCACGAAGCACCATGATAACTGAATTGTTCCTAATCCTGTACTGGGGAGAGTATGAGCATCTGGGATCTGCAGAGAACAAGGAAAGAAGAAAAGCTTCAATTGGGACAAACGTGTGTGTGCACACACATGCATGTATGTATATTATGTTTATGAGTGACAAGTGTGCAGGAATTAATTTCTCATATAAAAGAAATTGATTTCAAGTAATAGAATATAAAGTTTTCCAAAAGGAAAATGATTGCTAAATAACCTCAGGAAATACCCCCAAAGTACCAATTTCTAGCTCTCCAGTTTCACTTTAATTAGTTCACCCTATATCAGCATCCTGAAAATGTAGGCAAGGTTAAAATTACTAGGGTACCAGAAAGTTACAATTTCCATTGCATATTTTTCTTTTTTTTTTCCCTGAACCACAGTCAACTGAATAATACATATAACCTTTTATTTTTTATGAAAAGCAACAGCTGGCAAATTGTTAAACTGTTTGGAAAATTCTGGCAAAGCAATGTTAGTTTAAGACAATGCTAGCTGACATAAACTTGTCACATTAGACCAATTTAAAAGACTAATGGAAATGTAAGGAAAGAAATAAAAAAAGTCATTCCGCCACAGTAGGATCTTGCCCTGGGCTTGGGCTGTAGACAATAGATCTGAAATTGCCACTGACTGATGCCATTAAAAAGGGAAAGAAGAATCCATCCAAATGGATCCATACTAATGTATCGTCCAACCTGTCATTCTATGGAACACCAGCACATATAGCTGTAAAAGGCTGAATGCAATTATTTCCTATTTTCTCTAGTCACAATTTCAAATGTCAATCTGCAAAGACTGCAAAGCAAACATAGCTTAGAGCATGTTTTTCAATGTATTTTCATCATTTCCCTTTGAGTTTATCCCCTTGTTTATATAACAAACGGCTTTTTTTCATTATAGGAGTGCCTTTATCTGTATAATACCCAGTAACCAGAAAACATTGAAGAATACCATTGGTGTTTTGATATATACAAAGAAAAGAGATTTGTGAGATTTTCTTCATGTGTATTTTAAGCAGACTGCTTTTACATTGAAATATAAACATATCACAATTTAATGAGCTTAAAATCAATAATAGTTTTCAGTTAACCAGGACATTTCATGTAACATTAATTCCTTTGAAATCACAGTGAATTCTTATTTATTTATTTACTCAAATAAAATTGATACAATCCTTTGGAATATAATCATATTGAAAGTGCAAAAAATTAATATCAAACTGTAAATATGAAACTCTTAAATATGTATTTGGAATAAAGGAATTTAAATTGCTATTGTTTAGTGGTCACTTAAATAAATGCTCACGCAAAAATTATTTTTTGCCATCACCCAGAGTGTCTCCCTCTCTTTCTCACTCTGTTTTTGTCTCTGCCTCTTTCTCATTCCCACTGTCACGCTGTGTGTGTGTATGTGTGTGTATGTATACATGCATGTGCACGTTCTTTTTCCAAAACCCTTCCTGATCTACATGTGTTTAATTCTGGATTTAAAATGAATCAATTCCAAATTATCTCCTCCCCTACCCCTATCTCTTCGGCCATTCTTCCTGGAGTAGATCTATTAAGATTTGAAAGGCTTGCCATTATTGTTATTTTGGGAGAAGAGATCAAGTTTATCCTAGTTTCCCCATGATATATTTCATCCTGTCTGGGCCTCTTTGTGATAAGCCAGCAATAATGACAGAGGTCTACAGTCCTGCCCTGTTCTATAGTGGCTAGTGTCACCAGTCATCCTCTTTGTCCTACTCCAAGCAACCCACCATTCCTCTGAGCACTTACACATTCTTTCTACAGAAGTAGAAAGTATGGGACTGTAGAACTCTCTCTTGCACAAAGATCACATCCTCACTTGGACTTCATGAGGCTGTGCTTAGGCCCCTACTGAATCATTTTTTCACACTTGACTGCCTACAATGTAAAGTCATGATATTAAAACTATTTTATAATCAAAAATTTACAAACCATGTGCTAATTATGAGGAAAGACTGGTATGTTCAAAACTAAATCTATATCCACATGCACATACACATATGCATAATTTCAGTTACTTGAATTACAGAAATAATTAATTCATATTAACAACCAAAGAATACAGAAGGTTCTAAAATAAAATTTACAGTCTCTCACATCTCACTGCAAAGCACCTTTTCTCATGTAGTCAATTATGTATATCTTTTGTATTATTTTCCATATTTTTCCTATTATAAAAACATGTAAAACAAATACATATATTTTTGTAAGATAAAAAAGAGAACACACTCTCATATTATTCAATATGTCATTATACTTCAATAAAAAAATTGGCTGTTTAAATTAATAATATAACATATATCCTCAAAACCAATATGAATCTGCCTATGATTTTTAAAATAATAATAATTGTTCCAGACTTTCCCCCTTTCTGCAAATGGCAACGTTTTTCTTCCAGTCATTTTCAATTCTCTCTTTCTCTTATACTCCAGCTGCATCAACAAATCTTTTGGGCTCCATCTTCTAAATGGAAACGGATCCCTTCTGTCTGTCCTCTCTGTCACTCTTGTCCAAGTTGCCATTTTAATGGTCTCCTACTGATTCCTCCTGTTTCCATCTTTGCACTGCAAATAATCTATTTTCCACCACACATAGTGATATTTTTAAAATATTGCCAGCTATAAATTTTTGTAAACTTAAATATATCAAATTTTTAGACTGGAAAAACTGAACTATGATGCTTATGAGAAGCCATAAAAAACACAAGAAAGTGATTACTATTAAAGTCAAGATAGTGATTACTGGGACTTCCCTGGCGGTCCAGTGGTTAAGACTCTGTGTTTCCCCTGCAAAGGGCACAGGTTCAATCCCTGGGGCGGGGGTGGGGTGAGGTGGGGTGGGGTGAGGTGGGGCGGGGTGGGGTGGGGCGGGGGTGAGGGGGGTGGGGAACAGGACGCTAAGATCCCGTATGCCCTGCGGTGAGGCCTAAATAAATAAACAAATAAAAGCTTTAAAAAAACCAAAAGATAGTGATTACTTTCATGGAATGGGAGGCATACATGGCAGGGCTTCTATGGTGGTTGACAAAGTTCCACTCCTCAGTCTGGGTGATTGTTTCAAGGATGTTTCGCTTATAATATTTCATTAAGGTATGCATTTGTTTTATGTATTTTTATTTGTGTTTATTTTTTATTAATACACTTTATTATTTTAGAGCAGTTTTAGGTTTACAGAAAATTGAGCAGATAATATAGAGAGCTTCCATATGCCCTATCCTTTCCAGAATAGTTTCCCCTACTATTAACAACACGAGTTAGTGTAGTACATTTCTTACAACTGATGAATCAATATTGATGTTGCATTTTACATTTAGGTCTATGGTCCATTTAGGTCCATTTAGCTTCATGGCCCATTTTGAGTTAATTTTTGTGAACAGTGTAAAGTCATTGTCTACATTATTATTTTTTATTTCATATGGATATTCATTTGTTCCAGAACCATTTATTGAAGACTATCCTTTCTCCAAGGAATTTCCTTTGCTCTTTTGTCCAAGATCAATTGACTATACTTTTGTGGGTCTTTTTCAGGGCATTCTATTCTGTTCCATTGATCTATTCACCTATTATTTTGTCAGTACCATACCATCTTGATTATTGCAGTTTATAGCAATTCTTGAAGTCAGCTAATATCAGTCTTCTGACTTTGTTTTTCCTCTTTGGTATCATGTCTAAGTGGGTCTTTTTGCTTTTCCACATAAACTTTAAAATTGGTTTGTTGATATCCAAAAAATAAATAACTTGCTGGGATTTTGATTGACTTTACATTGAATGTATGATCAAGTAGGAAAGAATTGCCATCTTAATAAATAATTGAGTTTTCCTATCCATGAACATGAAATAGCTGTACAATTATTTAGATCAACTTTGATTTTTTTAAAAAGAGTTTTATAGTTTTTCTCATATAGATCTTGTACAATTTTTTGTAGATTTAGGCCTAAGTATGTCACTTTTTGGTGCTAATATAAATGATATTATGTCTCTAATTTTAAATTCCAATAGTTCATTTATGGTGTACAGGAAAACAACTGACTTTTTATATTAACTTGGTATCCTGTAACCTTGATATAATCTATTAGTTCCAGGATTTTTTTGTTGTTGTTGATTTTTTCTATAAGGACAATCATGTCATCTGTTAGTGAACAAATAGAGTTTTGTTTTTTCCTTCTCAATCTGTATATCTGTTATTTCTTTTTTCTTTTCTTATTGCATTAGCTAGGACTTCAAGTATGATGTTGAACAGAAGTCAGGAGAGGGGAAATCCTTGCCTTGTTTCTGACCTTAGGGGTAAAGCATCTAGTTTTTTACCATTAAGTCTGATATTAACTGCAGGTTTTCTGTAGATGTTCTTTATCAGATTGAGAATGTTCCCCTCTATTCCTAATTTGCTGACAGTTTTAAATCATGAGTGGGTGATGGATTTTGCCAAATTATTTTTCTACATTTACTGATATGATCATATGATTTTTCTTCTTTAGCCTCTTGATCAAGAGATGGATTACATTAGTTGATATTCAAATGTTGACCCAGCCTAGCTTTGCATACCTGTGATAAATCCCACTTGGTAGTGGTGTACAATTATCTCTATATATTGTTAGATTTGATACGCTAATATTTTGTTGAGGATTTTTGTATCTATGTCCATGGTCTATAGTTTTCCTTTCTTCTGATGACTTTATCTGGTTTGGGGACTAGAGTAATGCTGGTCTAATAGAATGAGTTTAGATAGTATTCTCTCTGCTTCTCTTCTTTGGAACATATAGTAGACAATTGGTATCATTTCTTCTTTAAATGTTTGGGACAATTCATTAGTGAAATAATCTGTACCTGGTGCTTTTTATTTTGGAAGGTTACCAATTATTAATTGAATTTCTTTAATAGATATGGACCTATTCATGTTATTTGTTTATACTTGTGTGAGTTTTAGTACCTTGTGTCTTTCAGGGAAATTGGTCCATTGCACTTAAGTTATCAAATTTATGGGCACAGAGTTATTCATTGTTCCTTATTTTTTTTTAATGTCCATGGAATCAGTAGTTATGTTTCCTCTTTTATTTCTAATATTAATAATCTGTCTCTTCTTTTTTTCTTGGATTGCCTTACTAGAGATTTATTGGTTTTATTGTTCTTTTCAAATAACTAGCTTTTGGTTTCACTGATTTTCTCCATTGTTTCCTGTGTTCAACTTCATTGACTTCTGCTCTAATTATTATTATTATTTATTTTCTTCAGCTTACTTTGCATTTAATCTGCTTATCTTATTCTGGTTTACTAAGGTGGAAACTTAGAAGACTGATTTTAGATCTTTCTTATTTTCCAATATATGTATTCAGTGCTATAAAATTCTCTCTCAACACTGCTTTCAATGCATCTCACAAATTTTGTTAAGTTGTATTCTTGTTTTCATTTAGTTAAAAATATTTTTACTTTCTCTTCAGACTTGTTCTTAGATGCATGTAGTTTTAGAAGTGTGTTATTTAATCTCCACAAATATTTTGAAAATTTCCAATTATTTTTCTGTTAATGATTTCCAATTTTACTGTGGTCTGAGAACATACTGTGTATGATTTCTATTCTTTTAAGTTTGTTGATATATATTTTGTGGAGCAGAATGTAGTCTGTCTTGGTGAATGCTCCATGTGAGCTTGAATAGAATGTGCATTTTGCTCTTGCTGATTGAATTATTCTGTAAATGTCAGCTAGATCCAGTTGATTGATGATTCTGGGAATTAGTCTCTTTTGGGTATGGTACCTAATAAGAACTCAATAAATGCTTGTCAAATGTATGAATAAATTAGCAAATGAAGAATATTCAATGCCATATACCATAATGTATTTAATCCTTCCTTTATCAAGGGACATTGAGATAGATCAAAATTTTGCACTGTTACAATCTATATAGTAATGCATATGTATGAAAGAATAATTTTAATATCTACAATTCTGCAATTTTATTGTATATAGAAGGAGAAGTTGAGATACAAAAATATTAAGTAATGAAATAATACTCCTAAAAGCAGTCCTCTCTCAGATTTTCCTCACTGTGAAGTACTGGCATCTTTCCCTCCCCCCCCCCTCACTCTTCATCATCTGTCTCTTGTTCATTACTGAATGCTGCATTTGAATCTGTTGTTTTGGAATAGTATGCAATATTAATGTAAACTGATTTTTAACATGATATCACAAACGTCACACAAGGAAATGTGTTTCATGCAGTGAAACTGGAGAAATGCTAAAATCACAAAAATGATTACAATGGAGATATGGCATAGTTAAACCAGTTAACATAAGCAGAAGAAGAAACTGACACCTACGGTTACATGATAGATGTTTCAAAATAATTATTTCATTATTAAAGTAAAAAGAGAAGCTTTTGGAATAATTGAGGTTCTGCCAGCGGTTTTGTTGTAAAAATCATAAAAGGGGATTCAATATCATGCTATTATAAAATTTATTAGAAATGCTACACCAAAAATGTCAAATCTTGATCTGCATTTTGTGCTAAGAAATACCCCACAGAAGCAATTATAATCTAAACTTTACCACGTAAATTTATTTGTATAATATTTTATTTCTCAAAAATTCTAATTATATTGCATTTTACCATTTTCTATGAAATTTGGTCTCCATTTAAAATGGGTTAAGTTAAAGTGGATATTTATTAGATAATTATTATCAGATAAGTGAGATCCTCTGGGATTAACCCAAGGCTGGTCTTCCTGGTTCGGGAGTTCCTATTTAGGAAATATTACAAAGGCTTACTCCTAGTGCCTTACAGGCAAATTGAATAACGACACTTAACTGCATTGACCACGAAAGAACCCAGAAATGTTTACAGTATAAACTAATAAAAGTAGAATCATTAACTCTAATAGTAGGAATATTTTAAGTTTTGATAGATATTAACAAGTATCCCAACAAAAAGTCTTTACCAAATTACACTCTCATGAAGTTTATGAGAATATATTTTCTTTCTCCTGTGCCAAAATCTTAGATTATGAATTTTAAAATCTTTTATTAATGTGTGACCAAAAAAAGGCATTTCATTTTGATTTATATTTCCCTAACAACTAGCAATGTTGATTATATTTTTATAACTTCTTTTATTCCTGTGAATCATTTCTTCATGGCTTTTGCTCTTTTTCCCAAAGGCTTATCATTTAAAAAGTTGATTTGCATATTTTTTAGAAGCTTAACCTTTGTTTCATATAGAAGATGCAAATATATCATATCTGTCAGTTCTAAGTCTTTTAATTGTACTGATGGTGATTTTATTTTCTGTCCTGTGAAAGATTTAAATTTCTCCATAGTCAAACCTCTAGGTCTTTCACTATAACAGTTAGACTTAGAATATAGATTTCATCCTATGTACACACACATACATGCATACACATTTCAGGTTAAGATTATAAAACAGCAAGATTATTAAACTGCTCCCTCATATTTCCTTATATAATCTTTATAAATATATTTGCTTGTTTAGTTCTTAAAACAATCTGAAGTTTGTGTTTGTGTGTATGTGTGTGTGTACATGGGATAAAATCTATATCTAACCTATTTTTCTCCTACTACATTTTCAATTGTCTCAATATCATCTGTTTAAGCAGTGTATCATGTTTCATTGATTGTAGATGCCATCTTTATTGCAAAGGTAATTGCTGCTCACATACGGCCCTATTTTCTTGAGTTTTTCTTCTGTTCCAATAACCTACTTTTCCAACAATATTACATTTTTTTAAGTTCTATAGTTTTGTAGTTTATTTTATGCAGGCATACACTGGAGATATTGCAGGTTTAATTCCATACCACAATAAAGAAAATACTGCAATGAAATGAATCACACAAATTTTTTGGTTTCCCTGAGGATATAAAAAGTTATGTTTACACTATACTTTAGTCTATTAAGTGTCAACAGCTTTATGTCTAAAAAATTACATACTTAATTTAAAAATACTTTATTGCTAAAAAATGCTAATCATAATCTGAGCCTTCAACAAGTTGTAATCTTTTTGCAATAGTAACATCAAAGATCATTGATCACAGATCACATAACAATACTATAATAATGAAAAAGTTTGAAATATCATGAGAAATACCAAAATATGACAAAGAAATACAAAGTGAGCAAACACTGTTGGAAAAATGATGTGACAGGCTTGCTTGATACTGGGTTGCCACAAACCTTCAATTTGTAAAAAAAAAAAAAAGCAATATCTGAGAAATGCAATAAAGTGAAGCACAATAAAATGAGGTATGCCCATATCTGGTATGGCAAGACCTGTCAAATATAATTTTTTGTTTTTCAAAATTTAATTAGTTATTCTTTATGTTTTTTTATTTTTTCAGATGCCAACTTTCATAACCTTTCATTAGGGTTTTCACTGACTGTCCATAAAATGTATGGATTAAATTATAGATGACTGGCATCTTTACAATATATTTTTCCTAACTAAAAATATAATGTGTGTTTTTATTTATTCAGGTCTTCTTTCATATTTGTCTTTTTCTAATATTCAGTGGAAATCCTTTCAATATTTTACCATTATATGTGATGTTTTCTGTAGACTTTTATGGTATCAATTTCATTAAGTTAACAGAAATGTGCTTTCTATTTTTAGTTACTGGGAGCCAAGGAAATAATCCAGATATCACTTAAGGGTTTTTGTTTGTTTGTGTGAAATAAAAGAAAGGATCTGAAATTATCTCATTTATTTATTGACTCTCCTCACCCACCCACCCCATTTGACAATAAGCTTCATGAGAACAGGGATCTTGTCTTTCTTAACTTTTACAATCCAGCACCAAGGACAGAGTCTCTCACTAAATGGAGAATGGAAGAAACCACATTTGGGGGATTTACCCAGTGACTTTTAAGCTACCATAAGCATATGGTTCTCTATTTTGGTAGAAAATCTTTGAGATTTGGAGACAGATCCACTGAATTAAATCCTGATTCTTCTTATTAACATCAGTACGATTTGGGCAATTTAACTCCTCTGAGTTTCCTCAATGGAAACTGAAGTGGATAAAACACAGTACCATTGTGAGAAGTAAATGAAATGATGTTATAAAGTTCCTAATAAAGTGTCAGATACATAATAGACAAAATTAAATACCACTGTCATTTTCCTCCTTTCTTCATAAGCTAAGAATACCATTTAAATCACTGTTGGAAATAACTGTTGGGCAGTTATATGTGACATTGTTTATATTTATTATTGAAACATACACTCAAATGAATTTTTCATGTTTCATAACTGCTTTAGAGAGTGAAAATAACTTATGATTTTTACAAGACTGAGTTCATATACCTCTAGAACCACAGAAATCCTACCTTCAATAAGTGTTTTCACAAGTAACCATGCCTTGAAATCTATCATAATTCTTCTAGTGATAAAGAATATTCAATCCAACTACCCAAATATTTGAATATTTAATATCTGCTATAAAAGTATTTCACAAGCAACCATGACATGAAACCCCTCACAATCCTTCTACTGATACAAAATATTCAATCCAATCCTACAATGTTTATTTAACATCTACTATACTATGCATTATAGGAAATAAAATACTAGTATGAAAGGACCATTGTCTTCAAATGAATTCTATATTATGAGCAAAGCAGATGAGAAATGGCTTTGAAATAAACATATAGGTAGGTGTATACAATTTGCAGCCATTGCAGTATTGCTTTTGTATCCATTTAATGATGAATTTACGTCCATCAAACTGTTACAAAAATAGAGCCAGTTTTTTTAGTGTATAATATCCTGTAAATAAACTGAATAAAATTATAGATTTTAAAATGTTGAGGGACTCAAATATCAGCTGAGAAATCTGAGGAACAGAGAGGTTAAAGAAGTCCAATGTTACCTAACCAGCTGGGAGTTAAAGCCTGATTTCCTAAATTCTAACTAATTAGCCCTTTCACATAAAGCATGTGATATATATTGACAACTTGTATAAACCCACATAGTTATATTGTGATTTAACATTCTGAGATAGCAATTTATTTGAAAATCTTTATCTTCATGCCAAAACTATTCACTGACTATAAAGCTTTTCTTTCAATTTTGCATAAAAAATTCATTCATCTATTCATGCATTTGAAAAACTATCTGATAAAACAACTTTAAATTGCCTAGCCCATTCCCAGAAGCTAGTTATTCCTTAAGAACATATTCACTTTGAGTAATTCAGTTTTGTTAATCAGTCATGTGAAATACCCCTATACTTTTCATAATTTAAGACACTGTTAACTTACTTTTTTGTTAAATTTTATAAGTATCTCTTAATGATATAAAGTTTTCCATTTATTAATCATTTGAAAAACATCAGTGGTTCTTCAGAACTACTGCTACAAATTCAGTTAAAAAATGAATTCTTGGAGTGATGTCAGCATTATGGTGGTATAAGATGCTCCCTTTCTCTCTTCCCTTCAATCTCCAACTAGTAAAACACCCATAACTCAACAAAAGTTCTTCTACCCAACATACCAGGATGCTGGAGAGATCCACACATCTGTCCATCTGAAGGTGAGTGGATTAGATCACATACAGCAGGTAGAACTGGGGGAAAAGTGCAGGTGGTATCTATAATCTTGACCATGGCAACTGAGCCTGCAGTCCCAGAGAATCCAGTATCAGCAGCAAAGGCAGCACAAACAATTTTGGCTTCCCAGCGGCAGCAGTACTCACAGTCCATGGGGAATCAAGCAGCAGCAGAGATGGAACCTGACACCCCAGTCCCTCTAGCTGCAGTGGAACCCACAACTCTGAGCCCCCTGCCCTGGTGGCAGCACCTGCAAAGCTAACAACCCTAGACATGGCAAAGGCACCCTCAAGCCCAGGTTTCCTCCAACTATCCCCCTTCCATCACCATGGCAGCAGTGCTCATGACCCAGGTGACCCCAGGCACAGTGGAGACACCACTCTCCTGGTGCCCCCAGTGACGAATCCAGCAACAGCAGCAGTACTGGTAGCAGCAAGGCACCAGTGACACCAGAGGCACAAGCAGCAACAACAGGGGAACAAGTGACACTTCTGGAAGAGGCAGTGGAGGGTAGAAAGTGTCGATTCTCAAATATAGTTAAAGGCAGCTCAGGTAAGAGAAGCAAAAAAACTTGTGCTAAAGTGCCAAGCAACACAATAACTGTAGGGGACTTTAACACTTCACTTACATCAATGGACAGACCAACCATCCAGACCAACAAGGAAACAATAGCCTTAAATGAAACATTAGATCAGATGGATAGCAGATATACACAGAACACTCCATACAAAAGCAGCAGAATACACATTATCCTTGGTGCAAATGGAACATTCTCAAGGATCAACCATATATTTGGCACTAAAGAATAAATTTAAGAAGACTGAAATCACATCAAGCATCTTTTCTGACCACAGTGGTATGAAGTTAGAAATCAACTACAAGAAGAAGGCTGGAAAAATCATAAATATGCAGAGACTAAATAACATGCTACTGAACAACTATTTCATCAATGAAAAACTAAAAGGAAGAATTAAAAAATACCTGAAGACAAATGAAAATAAAAATGACATATCAAAACCAATAAGATGCAGCAAAAGCAGTATTAAGAAGGGATTTTATAGCAATACAGACCTAGTTCAAGAAACAAGAAAAATCTCAAATAAACAATCTAACCTAATACCTAAAGGAACAAGAAAAAGAAAAACAAACAAATCCCAACATAAGCAAAAGGAAGGAAATAGTAAAAATCAGAGCAGAAATAAATGAAATAGAGACTAAAAGAAAATAGAAAAGATTAAAGAAACTGAGAGCTGGTTCTTTGAAAAAGATAAACAAAATTGAAAACTTTTAGGTAGACATACTAAGAAAAAAAGAGAGAAGGCTCAAATAAATAAAATGAGAAACGGAAACTCAACAACAACAAAACAAATAACCTAATCCAAAAATGGGCAGAAAACCTAAATAGACATTTCTCCAGAGAAGGTATACAGATGGCCAATAGGCATATGAAAAGATGTTCAACATCACTAATTATTAGAGAAATGCAAGTCAAAACTACAATGAGGTACCACCTCACACCAGTCAGAATGGTCATCATTAAAAAGTCTACAAATAACAAATGCTGGAGAGGGTGTGGAGAAAAGGCAACCCCACTACACTGCTGGTGGAAATGTAAGTTGGTGCAGCCACTGTGGAAAACACTATGGAGGTTCCTCAGAAAACTAAAAATAGAATTATCATATGATCCAGAAATCCCACTCCTGGGCATATATCCAGACAAAAGTATAATTCAAAAAGATACACACACCCCTATGTTCACAGCAGCACTATTCACAATAGCCGAAACATGGAAACAACTTAAATGTCCATTGACAGATGAATGGATAAAGAAGATGTGGTACATATATACAATGGAATACTACTCAGCTATAAAAAAGAATGAAATAATGCCATTTGCGCAATATGGATGCAACTAGAGACTATCATACTAAGTGTAGTAAGTCAAAAAGAGAAAGACAAATACCATATGATATCATTTATATGTGGAATCTAAAATATGACACTAATGAACTATCTATGAAACAGAAATAGAATCACAGACATAGAGAACAGACTGGTGGTTGCCAAGGGGGAGAGGTTGGAGGAGGGATGGAGTGGGAGGTTGGGGTTAGCACATGTAAGCTTTAATATATAGAATGGATAAACAACAAGGTCCCACTGTATAGCACAGAGAACTATATTCAATATCCTGTGATAAACCATAATGGAAAAGAAATGAGAAATGAAAGAGGAGAAGTTATAACCAACAGATATTACAGAAATACAAAGGATTATAAGAGACTATTACAAACAGTTGTATGCCAACAAACTGGACAACCTAGAAGAAACAGATACATCTTAGAATCATACAACCTTTCAAAACTGAATAATGACGAAATAGAAAATCTGAATAGACTGATACAATAACTAGTAAGGAGACTGCAACATTAATCAAAAACCTCCCCAAAGCAAAAGTCTGGTACCATACATCTTCACAGGTGAATTCTACCAAATATTCAAATAAAATTTAATACCTATTCTTACCAAACTCTTTCAAAATATTGATGAGGATGGACTGCTTCCTAACACATTCTAAGAGGCCAACACTACCCTAAAATCAAAAAAACAGACAAAGACAATATGAAAAAAGGACATCACAGGCCAATATCTCTGATAAACCTAGACATAAAAATCTTCAACAAAACACTAGCAATACAGCAATATATTAAATGGATCATACCCCATGATCAAGTGAGATTTATTTCAGCGATGTTATGATGGTTCAACATATGTAAATCAATCAATATGATATAGCATGTTAACAAAATGAAGGATAAAAATCATATGATCATCTCAATAGATGTAAAAAAAAAGGCATTTGATAAGATTCAACATCTGTTTATGCTAAAAATCTCAATAAAATGGGTATAGAAGTAACATACCTCAACATAACAAAGGCCATATATGACAAATCCACAGCTAACATCACACTCAATGGTGAAAAACTGAAAGCTATCCCTCTAATATCAGGAACAAGACAATGATGTCCACTCTTGCCACTCTTATTCAACATAGTATTGGATGTCCTAGCCTGAGAAATTAGGCAATTAAGGAAGTAAAAGGCAGCCAAATTGGAAAGGAAGAAGTAAAAGTGTCACTATTTGCAGATGACATAATACTATACAAATAAAACCCCTAAAGACACCACCAAAAAACTATTAGAAATAATAAATGAATACAGTAAAGTTGCAGAATACAAAATCAATATACTAATATCTGTTGCAAACTAGGAGAAAGAGAAATTAAGAAAATAATCCCATTACAATTGTATCAAAAAATACCTAGGAATAAATGTAACCAAAGAGGTGAAAGACCTGTACACTGAAAACTGTTAAGACACTGATGAAAAAAATTGAAAAAACAAAAATATAGAAAGATATTTTGTTCTCATGGATTAAAAGAATTAATATTGTTAAAATGTCCCTAGGGGGGCTTCCCTGGTGGCGCAGTGGTTGAGAATCTGCCTGCCAATGCAGGGGACACGGGTTCGAGCCCTGGTCTGGGAAGATCCTACATACCGCGGAGCTACTAGGCCCATGAGCCACAACTACTGAGCCTGCGCGTCTGGAGCCTGTGCTCCGCAACAAGAGAGGCTGCGATAGTGAGACACCCGCGCACCGCGATGAAGAGTGGCCCCCGCTTGCCTCAACTAGAGAAAGCCCTCGCACAGAGACGAAGACCCAACACAGCCAAAAATAAAAATTAATTAATTAATTAATTAATTAATTTAAAAAAAATGTCCCTAGTACCCGAAGCAAGCTACAGATTCAGTGCAATCCCTATCAAAATGCCAATGGCATGTTTCACAGAATTAGAAGAAATAATTCTAATATTTGTATGGAAACACAAAAGATCCCAAATAGCTAAAACAATCTGAGAAAGAAGAGCAAAGCTGAAGGTATCCCACTTCCTGATTTCAAATTATACTACAATGCTACAGTAATCAAAATAGTATGGTACTGGCACAAAAACAGACACACATCAATGGAACAGAATAGTGAGCCCAGGAATAACCCCAGACACTTATGGTTAATTAATCTATGACAAAGGAGGCAAGACTATACAATAGAGAAAAGACAGTTTCTTCAACATGTGGTGCTGGGAAAACATCAAGATATTTGCAAATCATACATCTGAAAAGGGGTTAATGTCCAAAATATATGAAGAATTCATAATATTCAATAAGAAAAAACAACTTGATTAAAAAATAGGCAGAGGATCTGAATAGAAATTTTTCCAAGAAGACATACAGATAGCCAATAGCACAATAGTTCAACATCACTGATTACTAGGAAAATGCAAATAAAAACTGTAAAGAGTTATCACCTCACACCTGTTAGAATGGTTATTTAAAAAAAAAAACAAAAAATTGAAGAGAATGTGGAGGAAAGGGAACCTTTATACACTGTTGGTGGGAATGTAAATTGGTGCAGCTGCTATGGAAAACAGTATAGATATTCCTTAAAAAATTGAAAACAGAATTACCATCTGATCCAGCTATTCTGTTTTTCAAATGGAATATCCATAGAATGTGAACATACTATTTCAAAAAGTTACATGCACCCTTACATTCACTGCAGTATTATTTATAATAGCCAAGACATGGAAGCAGCCTAAGTGCCCATCAATAGATGAACGGATAAAGAAGATGTAATATATATGTGTACACACACACACACACACACACACACACACACACACACACACTGCAATGCTACTCAGTCATAAAAAGATGAAATCTTGCCATTTGCAACAATATAAGGGACTTTGAGGGTATTATGCTAAGTGCAATGAGTCAGAGGGTGAAAGACAAATACCATATGATTTCTCTCATATGTGTAATATTTAGAAAAACAAAATAAACAAACAAAACTAAACTAAAACAAACACATAGATACAGAGAACAGATTGGTGGTTACCAGAGGGGAAGAGGGGGTTGGGGAAGGATGAAATGGGTAAAGGGGATTAGCAGTATGGTGAGGGATGGAAACTATACTTTTGGCAGTGAACATGCTGTCATGTATACAGAAACTGAATTATACTGTTGTACATATGAAACTTATATAAGGCTATAAACCAATGTTACCTCAATTAAAACAAAATAAATTCTTAAAAGGACAGAAGCTAATTTAAAATATGTGGGTCTGACATTCTTTCCAAATGGGCATGGCTTATGAGATGAAATTGATAACACAATTAAGCTAAATATAGCAGAGTCAAGACCATGCAGGATCCTACGTAGTTTAGTCTAGGTTCTTTCCCAAAGATCTTACTCCAAATAGAATATGATTAAGCCCTACAATGTCGGGGGAAACAAATTAATTTCAAATAAACTTTTCAGGGAGGTTGGCTATTGCTTCTGAGGGATCAGGGTTATCAAAACCACTGAGGTCACTTATTAAACTTTGGTTGTGTCTGATATATTGTGTCAGTTTGGGACCTGAGAAGCAGATACCAACAGATGTCTTGGGAGAAACACCTGTGAAGGGTCGAGACACAATGACAAGGAGGAGGCTTGACACACATAAAAGGAATAGGATGGAGGGATGGAGTGGGGAGAGCCTCAGACAGCAGTGCAGTTCTGTGGAAAGTTCCACCAGGCCAAGCCAAAGTTGCCTAGCAGAGAGTGTTGGGCAGGAAGGGTGTGCAATATTACCCACACTGTACTTGTCACTGACTGGGAACGGCCCGAGGAAGACTGCTCTAAAGCAGTGGTCGACCCAGAAGCGACAGCTGGGACTATCAGTCAATCTGCTCCTCGAAGTAGTTTCTCTTGGAGATTTGAGGAGCATATTTCCATGGCTGCCACAATATATGGACACAGTAGCATATGATAAACTCATAAAAAATCATTTCAATCAAATAAATTTTCCTCCTCAGCATTACTTCGTCATGCTGAGTTACATTCTGAAGAGAAACAACATTCATAAAAACGTCTTATAGGGCTTCCCTGGTGGTGCAGTGGTTGAGAATCTGCCTGCCAATGCAGGGAACACGGGTTCGAGCCCTGGTCTGGGAAGATCCCACATGCTGCGGAGCAACTAGGCCCGTGAGCCACAATTACTGAGCCTGCGCGTGTAGAGCCTGTGCTCCACAACAAGAGAGGCCACGATGGTGAGAGGCCCGTGCACCGCGATGAGGAGTGGCCCCCGCTTGCTGCAACGAGAGAAAGCCTTCGCACAGAAACAAAGACCCAACACAGCCATAAATAAATAAATAAATAAATAATTTTTTTTAAAAAAAATACGTCTTATAGATAAGACATGAAAATCCAGGGAAAAAAAGATACATTTTATGCTTACACTTTAATTTGTCACCATCTTTCAGGGGACAAGGGGAAATCATGTGGCTCTCTCCCCGTCTCTCACACGACTCTTGCTCTTTCACCACCTTCTCCAATTCCTCTCCTTGCCCTGCAAATGTGTACACTTCCCAAGGGTCAGATTCCAGACTCCTGCTTTTGTCTCCCCATCTCTATCCTCAGTGAAGTCTCATGACATTCACATTGGTGCCCTTGTAGCCACTTCCCAGATAATTTTTCTATAGCTCCTAACTTAAGCCACAACCCCAACTATCTTCAAGAAATGCTGACTTTTCTATTTCAACACAACTTTGACCATGTTAAAAACAAACAAACATGAAAAACTCATTATTTTCGTCTTCTAACCGGCTCCCCTTTGACTTCCTTAATGTTACCAGTTATTTTTTTCTAAGGGAACCATGCTTGAAAGATTTAAGTCATCCTCTCCCTGCACAGAGGATTATCAGGGTTTGTCAGTTTCCTTTTTTATGGAAAAGCCTTTTAAATCCTCCCTTCATTTCTACCCACAGTACCATAGATTATGTCCTTATCATCCTAACACCAACATGATTATATAATGTCAGCTGTTTACCTCACTCCCTGAAATAAGAATAGAAGCCCTGGAGCAACAGCTGGGGTCACTGTCCCAGAGAGGGTAAAAGACAAATGTGAAGCCCAGAGACTAGGCAGCATTCAGGGGGCCAGGAGTTGCTCACCTGCCAGGCAGTTTCCATGTGTATAATAATATTCTCTTAATGGTCATAGAAATAGTGAATAATAGAGAGAAGCAGTTTAACCCTTTTGTGAGAAATGTGTTATACATTTTTAATCCATGACAACTTTTATATCAAGAAGCATTTTTGGTTTTGTCTATTTTTGTTTGTTTGTTTTGCTACTATGGCTTTGAAAAACAGCCAGGGATTTTTAAATTATCTTGTATGTAATCGCCTCCACATATAAGAGGGTTCAGCTGGAAAGTTCTAAATTTCCATCTATGAAAAGTGGTTTAATCCTTCCATTTAAGGCAACCAAACAAAAATTCAAAATATGGATCTCAACATTCCACAGGGAACTGTTAAAAATATTATAACACATCTTTAAGATTACACACAGTTGAGAACACTGGAACCATAAATACTGTTTGTGGATTATGTAAAGCAAAGTGCCTCACTGCCAGCAACCCAACATGGTGAAGGCAGGGCTAGATCAGTCTTAGAGCTACAGCCAAACGTTATAGGCTCCAGAGTCAAATCAAAGAAAAACAAAGAGGTCCCCTCCCCGTCAGTTTCTGTTCCTCTCCTCTGAGACTGCCCTTGCTTCTCCCTTAAAAGTCAACAAAATAAGGGCACAGCGCACACACCTGTCGACACAGCACAAGGAATGAGCTCAGAATGCCTCCAAGCGGCAAATTCATAAGCTAAGAGAGCAGAGCGTAAACTCCACTTGGAATATGCCTGTTATCCATGTCACACATTCTCCTCCCATCCTGACAGGATGTCAGCCTGCTTAGTTCTTTGTTGTTTAAGGCATACCTTCAACCCAAGCACAAAGAACTTTTTACCTTCACCTGGTCCTTATACCAGAAAAATGGAGCATTGCAAATAGGTGCCTCCAAGGAGATTGCCTGCCTCCCCCCTCAGCCTGGTACTGATGATTTTCCCTTCCTACTTCTTTCCAAAGTTGTGGGTCAAAATCAATGTGCATTCATTTTTACTGACTATTTAGACATCAGGTGCTGTAGAAATGCAAATAGTGAAGTGTAGACAAAAAAGAGTATACTCCCCTACACTTTCATGTCTCATTGTTTCAAACTGCCCAATTCTACCTCCCCAAAAGAAATGCAACATATGGACTTTTTTTTTTTTTTAATTTAAAAACACATTAACAATTAAGCACAGGAATGATCTGCCACGAGCTTTTCGTCCTGCTATGACCCTTTACCTCCTGCTGTGACTAGGCTCAGAACACGTGTTCATCGTTGCCATGTATGCCTCTTCCTCAGAACTTCGCCTATCTTTACCCATACTTATCATTCCTTTAAGTGATAATATCACATATTCATTTTTGCTTATCATTTTAGCTATATGTTTTCTACTTTGTATTACATTTCTTTAAAATAGCTACCTCAGAGATTTTGGGGTTTGTTTTCATTTTGGTTTTATATTTTGTGCTAACCCTCTCAAAGTAAGAAGCTTTTAGAAAGATGTTTTTTTTTTCCTTTCAAGGGACTCCTAATGTTTAGTAACTGGTTCCATTTAAAGTAAATATATTCTTCTCTCAGTAAGCACACGAAAGGGAAAATGAACAAAAAATACTTTTCTGATGAAAAGCAAGTAGAAATGCTTAATGATAAATACAGTGAAATATTCTTAGTTACAATGGAAATGGGGCACTTTTAATTTCCAGAAAATAAATGATATTTTCCTCAGGATTTCTTTCTTTTATTGTATAAGAAAAAAGTTTTGACTAACACCTGATTTTTATAGTATTTTAAGACGTTTTGTCTTGAGTCTGAGAGAATGGCAGGCATCGATAAGAAACTTAAAAGTATACACAAAATTATTTGTTCTAAAATTTAAAACAATAAATGGTCTCATTTTATTATCATTGAAATGAAATGTGTACTTGAAAGAGGTTGAAAACTATTCAACCAAATTAAATGGGTTGCTATATTATGAGCTGGCGTTAATTTTACCTCATTTATTTTAATGTAAAACAAATCATCAAAGCAGAAGTGAAAATGCAACAGCATTTGTTAGTAATTTCCACTTAATGCTCTGGCAATGTTATAGACATATCATTAATTATACTATGCCAGACGCAGTGCTAAATCACTTATTGAAAATATTCCTCTTAATGTAGCCTTTAATTTTGGACACTATCAAGAGAATGGTTTATCTTGAAGAGCTATCAAAATATTGATCTGAAACTCCAAGTCTAATTGGCTATTTGACAATTATATTGTCTAGGAAAAAAATGGTTGGCAACGTTTGTCACTTCTGGACAATTATCTTATAAGAATGAAGAAGATATAGGTGCAGATCAATTTTCTGTTGGATATCCTGAGTATTGAGTGATTACCTGTTTTATCAACAATTTCTTGTCTCCTCAGTAATGAAGTTAATTCTCATGCCATATATAAGATCATAATTGACAAGTGATTTATGATAATCATCATAAAACAATTTTTGTACTCACTCATCTTCTAAGATATATAATGGAGTAGAAAACATTATTTGTTATATATTTCCAGTACAAAAATATAGATATATTGCCATGTTTTGTTACTGAATTTGGTATATTAAAATATGGCAGGATTTGGTGAAAAGACTATGCTTCTGTTTTTTCTCTCATTCTGTATAGGACAGAAGTTTTGTTTAAATAAATTCATAGCACTTTTGAAACTTTAAATCAACCTTATTAAAATGAATACTTAATTATTAACCTTTTGAAATAATTATTAAGGCTTTCCCTTAGATACACTTTTCTCATGAAGAAAGAGAGATGGGTTCTGAACACAGTAGTACTCAAGATGACAAACCAAGACCAGAAATACTTGTATGGCAAATTTACTAATTCATCCTATGGAGATCAGCTGATAAAGGGACAGGTAGGACAAGGTATACAAATCAATATTTGGGTTAATGAAGCTAGGTGATCAATTCCTAGCCTTGGACTAAGAGAGATGTTATCTTTAACCGAACGGAAGAGACCTGTGAAGAAGATTATGTTTTTCTTTCATATGTGTATCCTGGGATTTAGTGTCCTTGGGGCACATCACTGGCTACTGTTTTCCTCAGAGTATGAACATATGAGTGTATCATCTCTAAGTATAGTGGGAGACAAAATCATGCAATCTTTCCCCACAGTCTGAATATTTTGATGGGGAACTAATTTCCTGCTCCTGGTTCTCCACTTACATAACAAAAATACAATTTTCTGTGCTTGTCCTTTTAATAAGTGCAGGGACAATCCTTTAGCTGGGGTTTAGTTGAGCCAAAAAGAGCTCCTGACCAAACAATCGCAGACTCTGGTTTGTTGCTTGAGGAAGTATAAATTAGAAATAGGTTTGGTTGCTTATAAAAAAATTATACGTGATTAAACCAAATATATTTCTTTTTCACACAAAAGAAGTCTGATGTTTCTGATCCCAGACTTCTATGAGGGCTCTGTGATGTCATCATGCCTCAAGGTGCCTTCAATTTACTGCTTTGCTACCACTGGCGTGTCACCCTTATCTACACAATCCAAAATGGCTGCTTGGGCTCCAGCTGCTACATCTGCACTCCAGACAGCAGGACAGGAAAAAGTGGAGAAATGTATACATCCTCTCTTTAAGGGAACATCTTAGGAGTCCCACAGGATAGGTCTCATTGTTTCTCATTGTTTAGAGTTATCACATGACTGTATCTAGGTGCAAGTTGGGCTAGGACATGTACTTTTAAAATGGTGTGTTGGGAATTCCCTGGCAGTCCAATGGTTAGGACTCCGTGCTTTCACTGCCAAGGGCCTGGGTTCAAACCCTGGCCAGGGAACTAAGATCACACAACCCGCGCTGCGTGGCCAAAAAAAAAAAATACTGTGTCAATTTGCCCAGCTAAATATTGGCATTCCGGTGGGGAGAAGAATGGATAGTGAAAGGCAACAAACTCATTCTACTACAGTACCAATTTTTCCTTTTTTAGAAAAAAATTCCCAATAAAATGGAAAAGGAAAAAACATGTCAAGACTGTGAAATTTAACACTGCTTCTCAGACTGCATTATTTGCCATGTGAATGTATTCATATGAATGTAGTTGTAAGGCAAGTCTCAACTAGTGTATTTCTCCCTAGTCACTACTTGCTGTAAATCAGGAACGTAGACTGCAAGCTCCTTAAGGACAGGAACTACAACTTGTTGACTTTAATTCTCAATGTTTATCCATTTTAAATGCAACTGAATAAATATTGACAATTGAATGAAATAATTAGGATAATTTGAGATCCAAATAATGGAAAGTAAAGTCATAACTACTAAACACCCGAACATTAAATTGAGTGAGGTTTAACATGCCACTAAGTAACTAGGGATATCATATAAGTCATCCAAACTCTCTAAGGCTCAGTGTCCTTCTTTCTGGAATAAAGGGAATAAACCAATCTATGATAACTCTGAACTGTAAAGTTGATCTGATGGTACTTAATGGGTCCAAACTTAGTGGAATGTACCATCATTTCCCTAGTTATCCTAGTTAAGAATCTAGTTGCCAAGACGGACTGATTTTTCTTTGTTTGGCTCTCCCTTATACGGTTAATTATCAAATCCTCTGAAGTTTTACATTCTGTCTCCCCATCTGTCCAGATAATTCCACCCATATTGCTACCATGCCAGTCTCAGACACCATCATATCATCGTCTTACATGGATTACAACGAAAGCTTGTTAACTGCTCTCATTTCCTGCAGGTTACTTCATCAAAGCACATTTTCCATGTAGCAATCAGCGTGTTCTTTCTGAAATGCAAACCTAGTGAAGAAAGTCTTCTAATTAAGACTGTTCAGTGGCTTTGTAGTTCCCTTAGGATTGCGTAAATACCTTAGGACAGTCATGAATCCCTTCATTATCTGGCCTTGAATAGCTAAAGCTTTTGCTCCCGTTCTTTCTGGCCTCACACCCTTTCATCCAGCCATAGCTAACTCCTTTCCACCTTTTGAATGTGTAATACTTTCTTTTACAGACTCTGCACAGTCTGTTTCCTTTATTTGAAATACTGTTCCTTCTCTTTCTACCTCTCCTGACTTTTCTATCTAGGTCTTTATCCTCATTCACTTATCCACTAACCATTTCCTCTAAGAAATTTTTCCTTAAACCTCAACCCACTCCCAGACTCAGTGAGGTACCCCTGCTATCTATTCATATACCCCTTGTGCTTTCCTTACTGTCACACTTATTAGCCTAATTTTTAACAGATTGTTTAATATCCTGGTCCCTATGGACTGTTATTTGATAAATGCAGTAACAATGTCTGTTCTCCACATTTATTATAGTACCTGCTTATTATAGTAACACTTACTAAATGTGATTGGTATAAACTTCAATTAATCTCAATCAACAGATATAATGTATGCACTAAAATACAGAGCAAGAGTAAAATAAATGTAAAGATCTATATAATTAGAATAATAAATTCACATTAAGCTTTACTTATTTTAGTCTATTTATATTTTGTTATGGTGTGAGCTCTTTAGACTTCTATCCTTTAAGCTTCAGAGTCCAGCTCTATTCCTGCTTCTTAAACCATAGATCCATGGTATATTCTGGATTCTTAGAGCTTGTACAGTAGAATCAAAATGTTGACTTTTAGTCTTATATTTATAAAAATCAGGGCTTATCTCTGGAGAACTCTGTTGATGTAGCTCACAGTTGTTGCTGAACCTTCTAACCATTTGTCTCCAGGGAATAAACTGATGTTCTTGATATGTGAATTTCTAAGAATTGTGTGACTTACTTCTGAAATGCTCTTTAGTTTTTCTCATTTGTTCTTCCTTTCATGGGAAATAAAGGACAAAATGTGCCAGAGGGTGATCAATGAAATTTTTATCAAGTCCAACAATAATATCTATCCAATAAAAAAATGATTCTTGTGGCAACTGTACTTAATATCATTTCACTCTACCTTATATTTTCTCCTTCAATCACTATATTATTTAGATAGGAATAACCTTGCTGGGATGAGCCTTACAGAAGTTTTTGTTTGTAACTACGTCTTCTACAAAAGATGTCTTAAAAAATTCTTTCTCCTTCAATATTTTAAAGATATTTTAAACAAACTTCAATATTAGTTTTTAAAATATAATTATATGTTATTTATCATACAAGAATAAAACAACTTTATTAGACAGGGTTATCTTTCCATGGAAAGGGCTCCAGAAAATTGAAGATGAAGATAATTCTGAGAAAGAGAACACAGGTTTTTAAAATTTATAACTTGGATTGAAAACACATAACAAAAAGTACAAATTTATACAGTCACATACAGAGAGACAGCAAGGGAATCATCTGCACATATGAAAAACATGAAAACATTGTCATAACCAAACAGACATTCATATTTAACCTGAATAGTGTCTGAAGTGGATGGGAGACAGGAAGCAGTACTTCTATAATTTTTTCATTAGCTTAACCTCTTCTCTTCTATTATAAAGAGTACATGTATCTTGGGAAGATTCCTTTTCGCTCTTATTTTTTCCTTTAATTTTGTTGTTTTTCTTATTTTCAAGAGCTTAAATATAAATACTTTGAATTAAGATATTTAAATATAAATATCCTAAATAAATAGTTACAGCCAGGGATGATAGGTTAATCATGACAATCAAAGTATATAATGAACTCGCTCGCTCTCTCTCTCTCTCACACACACACACACACACACACACACACACAGAGGCATAAACACATAAATACACATTTAAGCACACATACAATATACATTCCCATAGTAGGATAAAGGGATTTATATACAGAGAAAATACAATCTTCATACAAGTCCATAGATATACATATAATAGTTTCCTATTAGAAAACAATTAAGCTCTAAGGTGTTTAAAAGTGCTTATGAGGCAAACTTGTACCAAAATAGTGAAATGAGAAGACATACATCCTATTAAATAACTCTTCAACTATAATCTAATAAAAGTCTTTTAAGAGAGTTAAGACATAAAGGAGCGGACAAAAGAAAAAGACACAAGTGATGAAATGATGAGAAATTCCTAAAAACTAGAAAGTAGACACCATCAAATTGGTATGACTACAAAAGAGTGCTACAGCAAGGAAAGCTATCCAAGATCACAGGTAATGAATAAAATAAACAGAAAAGGTTACTGAGGAAAATAATGAACAACTGATAGAGAACCCATAGCTGAGCCACTGGATTGTTCTCCCCTCCCCTGTTCTACTTGAGCTGTGGAGTAGACCACAATGTTAATTACCAAGAGGCTAACTATGCAAGCTAGGAAACCTTGACTGGTTGAGCATTTCCCCATGGAGTTATTGATATAGGATATACAAGAAGACCAAAACCAAGAAGAAAACAATGTCACATACAACCAATGTACTTTTCCACTAGAATTAATAGAGGGTAGATCCTGTCCTCAAAAGAATAGTATAGGAGTTCTGAAAACATGAGCTTTCCCACACACACCCCCAAAACAAGAATCACCAAAGTTTCAGAGAAAACATTTAAAAAACACCATGAAATAAAGGCACTAAGTTAAACTAATGAAGGAATTCCCAGGTGAAGACACAAATAAGAGAGGATATGAAATCTATCTGTGAGAGGCAAGAGAGCCCATCATAAATTTGGGAAATTAAAAATTTACAGCAGTATTTTTAAAATAGTATTTAATAGTGTATTAAAAATAGCTGAAGGGTGAATAATATACCTGGAATAATAAGAGGAGAGATTCTCTCAGAACACACAAAAACGGCAAAAAAATAAACAGTATAAGGGGGAAAAGTCAGTAGATGTGGAGGGTAGACCCATCTAACCCTAATGAGTTGGAAATTCAGAACCTACTTAACAGAAGTTCTAGAAAGAGAAACAAAGTGAAAGAAATAATAAAATAAAATAGTATAGAATTTCATGGTTAAATAAATAAATTTACAGACTGATCTTAAAATTCATTTGGAAATGCAAGGGACTCAGGATAATTTTGAAAAAGAAAAAGAAAGTTTCTGTGTTCACTCTTCCTGGTTTCAAAATGTAACTGTAAAACTATAGTAATCAAGACAGTGTGGTAGTGGCATATGAATAGACATATAGCTCAATGGAAGATAATTAAAACTGCAGAAATAAACCTTAATATGTATGATCACTGATTTTCAAGTAGGATGCCAAAACAATTCAATGGGGGAAAGCATAGTCTTTTAAACAAATGGTGCTAGTTATCTACATGCAAAAGAATGAATATCTACTCCCACCTCACACAATATAGAAAAATTAATTCAATGTGGATCACAAACCTAAAAATAAGAGTTAAAACTACAGACTAGCTCAACAAAAATAACAACAACAGCAAAACCCAACCAACCAAACCAACCAACCAACCAAAATTGGTCAAAGGGCTTGAATAGACCTTTCTACAAATAAGATATACAAATGGCCAATAAGCACAGGAAAATCAAAACCACAGTGAGATATCATTTCACATTCACTAAAATGGACTTAATAATTTTTTAAAAACTGGAAAATAACAAGTGTTGTTAAGAATTTGGAGATTGGAACCCTCATACACTGCTGGTAGGAATGTAAAATGATAAAGCCACTGTGGAAAACATTTTGATGTGTCCTCAAAAAAATTAAACATACAATTACCACATGACCCACTAATCCCACTTCTAGATATACACCAAAAAGAACTGAAAACAGATGTTCAAACAAAATCTTTCACACAAATGTCACAGCAGCACTATTCACAATAGCCCAAAGTAGAAATAAACCAAATGTACAACAATGAATGAATTGATAAACAAAACGTGGTAATATCTAGGTATAAGGGTTCAAGCTGGGGGCTGATATAGCAAAAAGACCTGACCACAAGTTGTCAGTAGCACACACAAGCTTTACTGGGTGATGTTTTACCAGGTTTGCATGTGGGAGAAGTCCCTGACAGCAGAAGTCTGTCCAGAGGCTACAGTATGTGGGTAGCTATTGATAAGGGGAGGAAGGCAAGGAAACTCCCAAAGGAGAGAGGGATTAGAGAGAGGACCTTCCTATGTAGGTGATGTCACTCAGGAGCAATAAGAAGTCTCTGGGTCAGAGAAATATGAAGTGGGTAGCAGCTTGGGGTCTTATAACTATAAGGTGCTATCTTATCAGTGAGTTAACAGCTTTCAGTGAGGTTTGGTGGAGTATGCAAAACAAGCAGGCTCTACATGGCTAAAAATCTGCTTGTTTGGGCTATTTTTTAAGTGATTAGATGTGTAAAACATTGACTTTGGTTCTGGTAGGCTACCAGATCTTCTGAGCTACCAGATCTCAGCCTGCAATAAAGAAATAAAAAATCTAGGGGCCATTTCCTAGAGGATATGTTTACATGTTTACATTACTACCATACAATGGAATATTATTCACCCATAAAAAGGAATGAGGTAATGATATATGCTTCAACATGGCTGAACCTTAAAAACATTATTCTATGTGAAAGAAACTAGACAAGAATGCTTCATATAATATGATTCCAATTATATAAATCTCCAGACTGACAAACCACAGAGAAGGAAAGTGTACTTGTGGTTCGCGGGGGGAGAAGGAAATAGGGGAGTTACTGTCTAATTTGTATGGGGTACTCATTTGGGATGATGAAATACTTCTAGAATGAACGAGTTAGTGGTGACAGTAGTACAACACTGTGAATGTAATTAATGCCACTGAATTACACACTTTAAAATGATTAAAATGGTCAATTTTACATTATGTGCATTTTACCACAACAAAAAACTGTAAAACTTTTAGATAAAAAATAGGAGTGAATTTTTGTGACCTTCAGTTACATGATAATTTCTTAGATACAACACGAAAAGCACAAGTGACAAAAAAAGAAGACTAAAAAATTGGACTTCATTAAAATAAGAAACTTTTGTCAAAGAACATCATTAAGAAAATGAAAAGACAATGCACAGAATGGGAGAAAATATTTGCAAATCATATATCTGGTGAGGGACTTGACTCTACAATTTATAAAGAGTTCTTGTAACTCAATAATAAATAATTCAATAATAATAACACAAATAATCCAATAAAAAATGGGCAAAGGATTTGAACATTTCTCCAAGAAGATATATAAATGGCTATTAAATGCAAAAAAAGATACTCAACATCATTAGTCATTAAGGAAATGAAAAGCAAAACCACATAAAGTACCAGTTCACACTAACTAGAATGGCTATAATCAAAAAGACAGATAATAACCAGTGTTGGCAAGGATGTGGAAAAAGATGAACCTTTGTACATTGCTAGAGATATATAAAATGGTGGATCCTTGTTAGAAAACAGTTTGCAGTTCCTCAAAAAGTTAAACATACAGATACCATATGATGCAGCAATGTAATCCTGGATAAATACTGGAGAGAAGTGAAAACATATATCCATGCAAACTTTATTCACACATGTTCATAGTAGTATTATTCCTTCTAGTCAAAACATGGAAACAACCAAAATGCCTATCCATTGATAAAAAGGTAAACAAAATATGGTATATCCATACAACAGAATATTATACAACAATAAAGTACTAACACATGCTACAACATGGATGAATATCAAAAACATGATGATAAATGAAAGAAGCTGGTTACAAAAAGACTACAAATTGTATGATCTCTTTTATGATATGTGCAGGATAGGCAAATCTATGGAAATACAAAGTAGATTATTGGTTGCCTAGGGCTAGTGCCAAGGCAGGTTGTGGATGAAGAGTGACTGCTAATAGGTATAAGGAATGATGAAAATATTCTAAAATTAGATTATGATGATTGTTGTACATCTCTGTAAATATACTAAAAGTAATTGCATTGTATACTTAAAACAGATGAACTTTATGTACGTACATCATATCTCAATAAAACAATTAAAAGTGACAGTATTAGGAATAAAAACACCAATTAGAGCATGAGAGGCAGAGCCTCGGGCACTCCAGGATCGTGACAAGTTGCAGCGGGGATAGGGGAGGATGGGGGCGGCGGCAGCTTCTTCTATATGATAGGGAAGGCAGCTGGACCTGGATCCAAAGCAGGCTCCCCATATCGACCAGGCCCAGAGGACAACATCTGGCTGGAGGACAGAGCAGAGCGCAGAAGGCCAGCCACCGTGTGTCTTTGGATTGGAAAATTTAACCCATTTACATGTAAGCCATGTGGTAGACAGGGTCTTGGTGCTCCAGCCGGGTGCCAGACCTGAGCCTCTGAGGGGGGAGAGCCGAGTTCAGGACATTGGTCCACCAGAGACCTCCCGGCCCCATGTAATATCAATCAGTGAGAGCTCTCCTAGAGATCTCCATCTCAATGCTAAGACCGAGCTCCACTCAATGACCAACAAGCTCCAGTGCTGAACACCCCATGCCAAAAAACTAGCAAGACAAGAACACAACCTCACCCATTAGCAGAGAGGCTGCCTAAAATCATAATAAGGTCACAGACACCCCAAAATACACCAGCGGACGTGGTACTGCCCACCAGAAATACAAGATCCAGCCTCATCCACCACAACACAGGCACCAGACCCTTCCACCAGGAAGCCTACATAACCCACTGAACAAACCTTACCCAATTGGGGAAGACACCAAAAACAATGGGAACTACGAACCTGCAGCCTACAAAAATCAGACTCAAAACACAGTAAGTTAAGCAAAATGAAAAAACAGAAAAACGCAGCAGATGAAAGAGCAAAGTAAAAACCCACCAGGCCAAACAAATGAAGAGGAAATAGGGAGTCTACCTGAAAAAGGATTAAGAGAAATGACAGCAAAGATGATCCAAAATCTTGGAAATACAATGGAGAAAATACAAGAAGCATTTAACAAGTACCAAGAAGAACTAAAGAGCAAATAAACAATGATGAACAACACAATAAATGAAATTAAAAATTCTCTAGAAGGAATCAGTAGCAGAGTAACTGAGGCAGAAGAAGGGATAAGTGACCTGGAAGATATAATAGTGGAAATAACTACCACACAGCATAATAAAGAAAGAAGAATGAAAAGAATTGAGGACAGTCTCAGAGACTTCTGGGACAACATTAAATGCACCAACATTCGAATTATAGGGGTCCCAGAAGAAGAAGAGAAAAAGAAAGGGACTGAGAAAATATTTGAAGACATTATAGTTGAAAACTTCCCTAATATGAGAAATAAAATAGTCAATCAAGTCCAGGAAGCACAGAGAGTCCCATACAACATAAATCCAAAGAGAAACACACTAAGACACATATTATTCAAACTATCAAAAATTAAATACAGGGCTTCCCTGGTGGTGCAGTGGTTGAGAATCTGCCTGCTAATGCAGGGGACACGGGTTTGAGCCCTAGTCTGGGAAGATCCCACATGCCGCGGAGCAACTAGGCCCGTGAGCCACAACTACTGAGCCTGCGCGTCTGGAGCCTGTGCTCAGCAGCAAGAGAGGCTGCGATAGTGAGAGGCCTGCGCACCGCGATGAAGAGTGGCCCCCGCTCACCGCAACTAGAGAAAAGCCCTCGCACGGAAACGAAGACCCAACACAGCAAAAATAAATAAATTAATTAATTGATTTTAAAAAAATAATAAGTGTGAGCTACTAATAATAACTACCATCCTGTAGGAAAATCCAAATGAATGTCTCCATTATTTAAAAAAAAAAAATTAAATACAAAGAAAAAATATTGAAAGCAGCAAGGGAAAAGCAACAAATAACATACAAGGGAATCCCCCCCATAAGGTTAACAGCTGATATTTCAACAGAAACTCTGCAAGCTAGAAGGGAGTGGCAGGATATATTTAAAGTGATAAAAGGGAAAAACCTACAACCAAGATTACTCTACCCAGGAAGGATATCATTCAGATTCGACAGAGAAATTAAAATATTTACAGAGAGGCAAAAGTGAAGAGAATTCAGCACCTCCAAACCAGCTTTACATCAAATGCTAAAGGAACTTCTCTAGGCAAGAAACACAAGAGAAGGAAAAGCCCTACAATAACAAACCCAAAATAATTAAGAAAATGGTAATAGGAACATACATACCAATAATTACCTTAAAAGTAAAAAGATTAAATGCTCCAACCAAAAGACATAGACTGGTTGAATGGATACAAAAACAAGACCCATATATATGCTGTTTACAAGAGACCCACTTCAGACCTAGGGACACATACAGACTGAAAGTGAGGGGATGGAAAAAGATATTCCATGCAAAGGGAAATCAAAAGAAAGCTGGAGTAGCAATTCTCATATCAGACAAATAGACTTTAAAATAAAGACTATTACAAGAGACAAAGAAGGACACTACATAATGATCAAGGGATCAATCCAAGAAGAAGATATAATAATTGTAAATATTTATGCACCCAACATAGGAGCACCTCAATACATAAGGCCATTGTTAACAGCCATAAAAGGGGAAATCAACAGTAACACAATAATAGGAGGGGACTTTAACACTTCACTTTCACCAATGGACAGTTCATCCAAAATGAAAATAAATAAGGAAATACAAGCTTTAAATGACACATTAAACAAGATGGACTTAATTGATATTTATAGGACATTCCATCCAAAAACAACAGAATACACTTTTTTCTCAAGTGCTCATGGAACATTCTCCAGGACAGATCATATCTTGGGCCACAAATCAAGACTTGGTAAATTTAAGAAAATTGAAATCGTATCAAGTATCTTTTTCAACCACAACACTATGAGACTAGGTATCAATTACAGGAAAAATTCTGTAAAAAATATAAACACATGGAGGCTAAAGAATACACTACTAAATAACCAAGAGATCCCTGAAGAAATCAAAGAGGAAATCAAAAAATACCTAGAAACAAATGACAATGAAAACACAATGACCCAAAACCTATGGGATGCAGCAAAAGCAGATCTAAGAGGGAAGTTTATAGCAATATAATCCTACCTCAAGAAACAAGAAAAATCTCAAATAAGCAACCTAACCTTATACCCAAAGCAATTAGAGGAAGAAAAACAAAAAAAAATCCAAAGTTAGCAGAAGGAAAGAAATCATAAAAATCAGATCAGAAATAAATGAAAATGAAATGAAACAGTAGCAAAGATCAATGAAACTAAAAGCTGGTTCTTCGAGAAGAAAAACAAAATTGATAAAACATTAGCCAGACTTCATCAAGAAAAAAAGGCAGAAGACTCAATTCAACAGAATTAGAAATGAAAAAGGAAAAGTAACAACTGACACTGCAGAAATACAAAGGATCATGAGAGATTACTACAAGCAACTATATGCCAAAAAAATGTACAACCTGGAAGAAATGGACAAATTCTTAGAAAAGCACAACCTTACATGACTTAACCAGGAAGAAATAGAAAATATAAACAGACCAATCACAAGCACTGAAATTGAAACTGTAATTTAAAATCTTTCAACAAACAAAAGCCCAGGAACAGATGGCTTCACAGGCAAATTCTATCAAACATTTAGACAAGAGCTAACACCTATCCTTTTCAAACTCTTGCAAAATATAACAGAGGGAGGAACACTCCCAAAGTCATTCTACAAAGTCACCATGACCCTGGTACCAAAACCAGATAAAGATGTCACAAAAAAGAAAACTTCAGGCCAATATCACTGATGAACATAGATGCAAAAATCCTCAACAAAATAGTAGCAAACAGAACCCAACAGACATTAAGAGGATCATACATCATGATCCAGTGGGGTTTATCCCAGGAATGCAAGGACTCTTCCATATATGCAAATCAATCAATGTGATACACCATATTAACAAATGGAAAGATAAAAACCATATGATAATCTCAATAGATGCAGAAGAAGCTTTCGACAAAATTCAACACCCATTTAGGATAAAAACCCTCCAGGAAGTAAGCATAGAGGGAACTTACCTCAACATAATAAAGGCTGAATATGACAAACCTGCAGCCAACATCGTTCTCAATGGTGAAAAACTGAAAGCATTTCCACTAAGATCAGGAACAAGACAAGGTTGCCCACTCTCACCACTATTATTCAACATAGTTTCGGAAGTTTTAGCCACAGCAATCAGAGAAGAAAAGGAATAAAAGGAATCTAAATCAGAAAAGAAGAAGTAAAACTGTCACTGTTTGCACATGACATGATACTATGCATAGAGAATCCTAAAGATGCTACCAGAAAACTACTAGAGCTAATCAATGAATTTGGTAAAGCAGCAGGATACAAAATTAATGCACAGAAATCTCTTGCATTCCTATATACTAATGATGAAAAATCTGAAACAGAAATTAAGGAAACATACCCATTTACCATTGCAACAAAAGAATAAAATACCTAGGAATAAACCTACCTAAGGAGACAAAAAACCTGTATGCAGAAAACTATAAAACACTGATGAAAGAAATTAAAGATGATACAGATGGAGAGACATACCATGTTCTTGGACTGGAAGAATCAACATTGTGAAAATGACTCTACTACCCAAAACAATCTACAGATTCAGTGCAATCCCTATCAAACTACGAATGGCATTTTTCACAGAACTAGAACAAAAAATTTCACAATATGTTTGGAAACACAAAAGACCCCGAATACCCAAAGCAATCTTGAGAAAGAAAAATGGAGCTGGATTAATCAGGCTCCCTGACTTCAGACTATACTGCAAAGCTACAGTAATGAAGACAGTATGGTACTGGCACAAAAACAGAAACATAGATCAATGGAACAGGATAGAAAGCTCAGAGATAAACCCATGCATATATGGTCAACTTATCTTTGATAAAGGAGGCAAGAATATACAATGGAGAAAAGACAGCCTCTTCAATAAAGTGGTGCTGGGAAAACTGGACAGCTACATGTAAAAGAATGAAATTAGAACACTCTGTAACACCCTACACAAAAATAAACTCAAAATGGATTAAAGACCTAAATGTAAGACCAGACACTATAAAACTCTTAGAGGGAAACATAGGCAGAACACTCTATGACATAAATCACAGCAAGATCCTTTTTGACCCACCTCCTAGAGAAATGGAAATAAAAACAAAAATAAACAAATGGGACCTAATGAAACTTAAAAGCTTTTGCAAAGCAAAGGAAACCTTAAACAAGATGAAAAGACAATCCTTAGAATGGGAGAAAATATTTGCAAATGAAGCAACTGACAAACGATTAATCTCCAAAATATACATGCAGCCCATGCAGCTCAATATCAAAAAAACGAACAACCCAATCCAAAAATGGGCAGAAGACCTAAACAGACATTTCTCCAAAGAAGATATGCAGATTGCCAAGAAACACATGAGAGGATACTCAACATCACTAATCATTAGAGAATTGCAAATTCAAACTACAATGTGGTATCACCTCACACTGGTCAGAATGGCCATCATCAAAAAATCTACAAACAATAAATGCTGGAGTGGGTGTGGAAAAAGGGAACCTTCTTGTACTGTTGGTGAGAATGTAAATTGACACAGCCACTATGGAGAACAGTATGGAGGTTCCTTAAAAAATTAAAAATAGAACTTCCATATGACCCAGCATCCCACTACTGGGCATATACCCTGAGAAAACCATAATTCAAAAAGACACATGTACCACAATGTTTATTGCAGCACTATTTACAATAGCCAGGACATGGAAGCAACCTAAGTGTCCACTGACAGATGAATGGATAGGAAGATGTGGCACACATATACAATGGAATATTACTCAGCCATAAAAAGGATCGAAATTGAGTTATTTGTAGTAAGGTGAATGGACCTAGATTCCGTCATACAGAGTGAAGTAAGTCAGAAAGAGGAAAACAAATACCATACGCTTTCACATACATATGGAATCTAAAAAAAAAAATGGTTCTGAAGAACCGAGGGGCAGGACAGGAATAAGGACACAGACGTAGAGAATGGACTTGCCAACACGAGGAGAGGGAAGGGTAAGCTGGGACGAAGTGAGAGAGTGGCATGGACGTATATACACTACCAAATGTAAAATAGATAGCTAGTGGGAAGCAGCCGCATAGCACAGGGAGATCAGTTCCGTGCTTTGTGACCATCTAGAGGGGTGGGATAGGGAAGGTGGGAGGGAGACGTAAGAGGGAGGGGATATGGTAATATATGTATACGTATAGCTGATTCACTTTGTTATACAGCAGAAACTAACACAACATTTTAAAGTAATTATACTCCAATAAAGATGTTAAAAAAAAAAAAAGCACACCAAGAAATGGCAATGAAAAACCCCAAACCAGACAAAATACAGTGAAACTTAAAATACTAGGGATTATAAAACTATACATTTTAGATGAGAAAAATAAACAGTCACAGCCAGTATAGGTTTGCCACAGAAACTTAGAATCAGATCAGTATCAGACTTTTCATCATAAGACACTTAAATATAATTGACCAATATAGTCTAAGTGCTGAGGAGAAGTTACTTGGAACAGAGAAATCCATAACCAAAAGAAAAGTTTAATTCAAGAGAAAGGGCAAAATTCAGACATGTTCAGGCATAAACTTGGACATTTTATCATCCTTTTACCCTATGAGAAAATAACTAGAGGAAGATATTGAAGTCAACATACATATTCTGCCCCTACTAAGAGCTATAAAAACTTGATTTTCTTGCTTCCCTTGTAGGTAGAATTCACCATGTGAAACAATTTTGGCCAGTGAGACTCAATTGGATATTTTTCCCTTTCCCCCAGCCCTGGAATGCAGACATAAAGACTGGGGGCAAAGTATAAAAGCTACAGAACGAGGATAGTAGCATAGGAAGACAGATGGAGCCTAGATCCTAAGGCAATGGCCAGCCATTCTATCTCTAACATTTTTAATGTATGAGATTGATATACCCATATGTGGTTAAGCTACATTGAGATATTTTTTTCTTATTTGCAGTCAAATGCATTCGTTAGTGAGATATTTTTGCAACTGAAAATGAATTAGGAGGATCGATCAAGATGGCAGAGTAAGATGACATGGAGCTCACCTCCTCCCATGAACACATCAAAAATACATTTACATGTAAAACAATTCTTACTGAAAATAAACTAGAAACTGGCAAAAGGACTCCTGTACAACCAAGGCTATAAGAAAGATACAAATGTAATCAGGTAGGAAGGGAAGAAAAACAATCAGGTCGTGACCTATGCCCCTGGAAAGGGACTCAGAGGTAAAGGGAGATTATGCAGTAGACAGCAGGCCTGAGGTCAAGCCACCAATTGGATACCCCAGCGATGGGGTCACTCATGGGGGAGATAAGCCCACTGGCTTGCTGGAGGGCTGCTGAGACAAACAGAAAGTCAGTGCAAAGCATGAACCCTGCTCATGAGGAGCACGTATGCACAAATGCTGACTTGCAACTGAGGCAAGACAAAGAGAGGCCTGTTCTAGCTGCTACCAGATTTCTCACAAGTGCCTCACTGCATGTCCCAGCCCAAGCCAAGCAAATGCTCCAGCCTCACTCAGCCCATGTCACAGCATGGCACTGGATCTGGGCCAAGCAATGAGGGAGAAAACTGGACCATGGAACACAGAGATGACCCAGTTCCTGGGCAGAGTGTGGGTGGGGTGGTGGTGGCCATTGTTGTTTCTTACTCAAGTGGTGTCTCAGAAGCAGCATAGATCTTTGACAGAGGTTGCTCCACCAAAACTCATCCCTCAACACATGCCAAGAGTCCACAGAGGTCCCACAGCTCTGTGGTGTGGCTCAACAACAAGGTTCAGTGGGGGGCTGAGGGACCCTTTTGTTCCTCATAGTGATCAGCTGTGAGGAACAAAAGGGCCATGCACCCAAGGCTGTGTCTCAGTGCAGTGAGGGAAACAAGTGCAGGCATTGCACAGGCAGCACACCAGAGACATCTTTGACCTCTACCTGTAGCTGATATCAGCTGAAAGCCCACAGGGACCCCTGTGCTTCAGCACTACCCCACTCTGGGGCAAAAATCCCAGTGTGGGGAGAGATGAAAACACACACTTAAAGGGAATAAGTCCAGCTGCGGCATGGCCCTCAGGGTTCCTGCTCCAGTAACCTGGGATCAGGCCCCAACCACAACAGGGGGGTGATGGCCAATGAGCAGAGGGGAAGTCCCACTTCACACCCAATTCCAGCTCTAGCCCCTTCATCTCTAGCCCCACGTCCTATGAAGGTGATAGCTGCCACTGTACCCTGAGGGAAGATATAAGTTACATCCATCTCAAATCCAGCTCTCCCACCAAAGGCATTGGGCACACACAGTCTGTATAGGGATGCTCCCACATAAGAACACCCCTCCAAGACCATAATAGGTAACTGATCCACCTAAACTCATAGAGGCAGAGAAAGTTAAGCAAAACGAAAAGGCACAGGAACTACACTCAACAAAAAAGCAAGAGAAACCACTGAAAAAATAAATAATAAAACAGAAATTTAAAATTTACCAGGTAAAGATTCAAAGCATTGGTAATAAAAAACGTTAACTATATTAGGGAAAAGAATTCATGTACACAGTGAAAATTTTAACACAGAACAAGAAAATATAAAAAGCACCTAATCAAAAATGAAGAATTCAACAGATGACATAAAAAATACACTAAAGGAATGAATAGGAGACTAACTGATACAGAAGAATACATAAGTGATTTGGAAGATAGAATAATGGAAATCACTGAATCATAACAGTCAAAAGAAAAACAAATTTTTAAATATGAAAAAAATTAAGATTTTTCTGGGATAACATTAAACATATCAATATTTGCATCAGCAGGGTCCCAGAAGGAGAAGAGAGAGAGAAGGGGATCAAAGATATAAGTAAGACAAGTAAGTAAGACACATGTACCCCAATGTTCACTGCAGCACTATTTACAATAGCCAGGTCATGGAAGCAATCTAAATGCCCATTGATAGATGAATGGATAAAGAAGATATGGTACATATACACAATGGAATATTACTCAGCCATCAAAGGGAACAAAATTGGGTCATTTGTAGAGATGTGGATGGACCTAGAGACTGTCATACAAAGTGAAGTAAGTCAGAAAGCAAAAAACAGTATCATATATTAACGCATATATGTGGAATCTAGAAAAATGGTACAGATGAACTTGTCTGCAAGGCAGAAATAGATACACAGATGTAGAGAACAAACGTATGGACACCAAGGGGGGAAAGGGAGGATGGGATGAATTGGGAGATTGGGACTGACATATATACAGTAAGTAATATGTATAAAATAGATAACTAATGAGAACCTGCTGTATAGCACAGGGAACTCTATTCTGCTGTACAGTAGAAACTAACACAACAATGTAAAACAACTGTACTCCAATTAAAAAAAAAATCAATGAAGTACATATTTTGGAGAAGGAGAAACTCCAGCTCTGCTTTACATGAACAGTAATGGAACAGACTCAAGATATCCCCATCAATTTTGGCATAAATATGCAGTACAATAAATATAAGTGCATGGAAAATATCCTTAAGTAGCCAACTTTTTCAGTATGCCTAAAACTCATTCCTCAGAAACACTGTTTCTGAAACTGATAACTATTATGCAAATGGCTCTTTACATTTTTCCTGTGTTCATCATATTTCAAAATATTTTTAAAAATCACATGGTAATTTACAGAGACATGGTTAAAAATATTTAATGATAAATATCATTGAATGAATGCATTTTAAGCCATGTATTTTATCTGAAGAGGGCCTTTGCAGCTCATATATCTTTCCTTTCTGCATGCTAGTGAGGTTTATTCCTGATTTTTTTATGCATTTGGTTCTACAAGTAAACTGAAATGCAAAACAGAGGTGAAGCCTCAGTAGCTCAGCACCCGAGTGCAATACTTGAAGAAAAAATGACAAAGAAAAGCACCCAGACTTTCAAAGAACAAGAAGCAGAACAAAAACACACATAGAACAACAAGCAAACAAAAGAGCTTGGTGGAGTTAGACGGTGTTATCTTCACAGATAACAAAAGTAAAACAAAGAGCAGGCCAAACTAGACAGACAACTTAAGACAAGTTCTGATCGAAAGTGATGAAATAATGGCCTAAAAACAATGAGCATGATTTATAAAGTCAACAGAGAAAATCATAAAAGAAAAAAAGTCAGCAATAAATATTAAAATATAATTGAAGACTAAAATCCAGAAATAGAAGTTACTGCTCTTACAAAGGGGAAAAGAATTGTGGATCTGGGGATGAGGAATCAAGAGTTATGGAAAGATTTATGTCCTGATGCTAACTACAGGGCATTACTCCCAGTCGAGGAATTATAGGTAACAGTAAACACAAATTCAATATTGTTTATCAAATCTACATACATTAATAGCTCTAATTCCATATGCACAAATTTAATCTTGATTGTGAAAAGATAAAATTTCCTCATTATAATATTCCATGTAATCCCTTGATATTTAGTATAAGTTTATTTCAGTCTTTAATATATAAGACCGTAGAACACTAAAGATTTGGGGCCAAGATTTAAACAGCATTACTAAAACACCTAGAAAATATCCTATTTTTAAATATTCCTGTTGTCACTGTGTCACTGTTTTCTTGAATTTATGGTCCAAGAGTGAAATGGAGCTCTAAGATAATTAATTCTCTGACAGTTTTATACTGAAAGAGAAAGATCATGATGATAAACACTAATATAAATGTTGACATTTAACAAAATACTGTAAAAGAAAATTTTATTATACTACAGTGGCTACTTACCAATTGATATCTTAATAACCCAAAAGAATAAATGGACCTAACAAAAGTTCCTAAATTACTCTTAGAGAATAGCTTCCATGGATATATCTTCCTTTTAAAGATGATGAAATTGCTCAGGTGCTATCCTTGGCTTCCCATGGATCATGAAAAATCATGAATTCAAGTTTCTCAAGCCCTTTATCCTTGGGTCAAAGGAAATTGAACAGACTCTTGAGGTCATTATTACTTGTTCATTGTTAAGTTTAAAATATATTCAGAATATGAACAGAGTTTAGCTTAGATAAAAGAGAACATAAATGTACCTACAGAGTCTATAATTTTAAAAATGCTTTAAAGTCATTTCAAATGCAACATTGGACTTATATATATTATTTTCATGCTTAGAATAAAAATCTAATTGCAGAGCATTTATTTTTATGTTTATAAATGTAATAATGTCAAAATGACTCCTTAGATGTGTTGACCTATAAAATTCTCTTGGCATGTGGTGATGTTCATTAACTGTAAACATTAAGTCTATAGTAAATAACCCATTTCTGCAGTTATTTTTAAAAGGCATCCTGGGACTTCCCTGGTGGCGAAGCGGTTAAGAATCCACCTGCTAATGCAGGGGACACGGGTTCAAGCCCTATTCCGGGAATATCCCACATGCCACGGAGCAACTAAGCCCGTGAGCCACAACTACTGAGCCTGCGCTCTAGAGCCCGCGAGCCACAACTACTTAGCCTGTGTGCCACAACTACTGAGGCCCGTGGGCCTAGAGCCTGTGCTCCGCAACAAGAGAAGCCACAGCAACGAGAAGCCCACACACCGCAACGAAGAGTAGCTCCCGCTCACCGCAACGAAGAGTAGCCCCCACTCGCCGCAACTGGAGAAAGCCCATGAGCAACAATGAAGACCCAATGTAGCCAAAAATAAATTAACTAATAAAAAAATTAATTAAATTAAATTAAATTAAAGGCATCCTGATAAAGCCTAAAAGAATTATTTTACCTGTATCTTGCACTGGAATAAAATGTGCAATTAAAATTACCGCTAAACAGTAACAACATCTTTATAAAGATGGTTTGATAAGAAATTCAGGTCAAGAACGCTAGCTAGAAGAGCATTCCATTTGCTTTTGCAAGCATCCTTTTCAGATATTCCATGCTACGAAAAGACAATGGATGAAAGAAAAGAAGGGGAACGAAGATTCTTTGTAAATATTGGTGCTTAACTCTGTGAAGCATATGACTACTCACCCTGAGTACTTTGTAATTTCCTTGTTCAATACTCTGCCTCTTATAGCCTTGTCAGGTTGTAAAATCAAAAGGTTCTCCAGGGTTGCTCTGAACATAAGTTTCTATGTTCTTTTGTACATACTGAATACTGTGCCAGTACTTCTTTGCAATCTATTCATTTTTAGTTTGTCATTTTCTCTCACAGTGTTACATTATAGGTTGGGGGAAAAATACCTGTGTTATCATTTTCGTACTTTGCAAAATATTAAGAGCCACAGTTTATCAACATCCTAATATTTTCTTAGTGTACCATATCCAAGACACCTTTGGTATTTTAAAATATGTTTTTAAGGAAATCGACATGATTAATATAGCGGGAGGGTGAGTGTTGTAGCATTATTATCCAAGCTCACTTTTTAAATAATTTAGCTACTTTTCACGTAGTTTTGTCTCTGCAGGGTGACCTAAGAATTAACAAATTTATTTCTTCCATATTGTGCTTGGTACTGATGTTTGGTTTCAACTGTTATAAAATCAGTGTTGACTATGAGTAAGTTATTCATAATACAGCTTCTCATGAAGTGTGGATGTGACATGAATAATAAATATCTTAGCCCTTTAATAAGGTGCACCTCAGGATCATAATAAAACCCTACATTGTCTCTATAATCCAGCAGAGGTTTACCAAAGTCAAATTAAGACACATAAGAGCACATTCTTCAAGTGTGATTCACGATCCTTAGGAAATGACTATAATTGACTTACGACAAGCCAGCTGTACTGAGAACTCAGCAGCCCCAGGTGATTCTAACAGTTGTGCTTGAATAAACCTGGGTGCAAAACACACTATTCTGGAATTTTTTACTGTCAGATTGTTAAATCCAAAGAAGAAACATGTGGTTAATGGGGAACTTTTAGCACAAAGGACTGGAGAATGATCTTGCTTAGGTAAACATTTATTAAAACACATTAATAAAAATGTCAGGCACTTTTAAAAATCATATAAAGAATTTATAAAGCTACGGTGTGTTTCTAAAAAGGAAGAAAAATTTTTCCCCTTCCTTGTGTAGATCCTGCTTTGTTCAAGCTTTCTCCTCTTTATAAAATTCTGGCATACACATTGTACTGTATCTGAAAATGATAAAGTGTGCCTCTCTGGTACAGCCTTGTCAATTACATATGCCTTGTTTCATTAGCTACAGCTAATTATTAGCCATAGTGTTCGAGGCTATGAATTTAAATTGAGTAAAATGAGTGGTCATTTTTTATGATTTCCTTCTAGTCATTTCAAATTCATCAGACTATTTTTATTACATGTGAAAATACTAAAAGTATAATAACCCAAATCCTTCACCGCCTTAATTCAGCAACCGAATAAGAGCGTGTATTAAGTGTGACAGAGATAGATGGGATTAACTCTATTTTTTTCCTTGACAGCTTTTGCCCACAACATATGTTCAGTGTTATCAGGGTTATTAGAGAGAACACAAACTAATCAGGTGGACAGATTCACAAACAGTGTCCAGAACACATGGTGGCCTCCCATTCCATTAACAAGGAATGTCTGAATCACTTGCAAACATGGTCAAATAGTATGAGGATTTGTCATTTTGATTGTGGTTCTTAAAACCATGATTAGAATAACTGTGTTGTCTATGAAGCTTCTGGATTGAAAGGTAAGATACTGGGACATGACCCTATTTGCTGTTGTGTCATGAAAAGGGAGAAAAATTACAGGCTCTGTATGTTCTGATATTGATTCAACCATCTAATGTGTTTTACCTTTAAAAATAATTTGTGGTTGAATTTTGTTCTTGAGGCTAAATTTCTTAAGGGGAATTATTGTCAGATACCTATTTTGTTCAAAAGTTTAAAACTTGCAAAGAAAATCAGAATGGAAAAAATTATAGCTACATGTTGAATTAAATGAAGGAATTTGGGGATTATAAGAAGAAGATTGCTGGGGAAAGAACTCAGAATTGTGATATTTCCAAGTAAAGAGATCCATCAAGAAACTGGAGCCAACTGCAAGGGCAATGGCTACACAGAAAGCCATCTGGGCTCAGCATTTATTCCACTGACTTTCCTCATCTTTTAAAAAACGAGAGGTTTCTCTATTAAAGTGTGGATTCTTGGGTTTGTGACTTTCTCTCACATTATTTTTTCCTCCATTGAATCCTATTCCCTCAATCAGTTTACCATACTCAAGGTCAGAGGTAAAGATTACTGAAGTATGAAAAATTCATAGAAAATAGAATTATATGAATTTCAAGTTAAAATAGATCTTATCATGTTACCCAATGAGCTCAGCTAAAGTTTAAAGTACTTGGCAGTCCTTTGCATGTAAAACAGAATACTGTTCAGAACTGTATGCTTTAGAGACATGCTGTTCAGAATATTGATTTTGATACTTTGTAGATGTGTGAATTTGGACAAGTCATTTAACTTTAATGAGGCCTCAATTTTCTCATCAGGAAAACATAGATAATAATACCAATTAACTAGGGTTGTTAAGAGGATTAAAACAAAACCCATTTTTATAAAAATTATTTAATCGAGTGGCTGACACATAGGAGTGCTCCATAAGTGGCATCTATTATATTTATTTTCTTGGTTACTTCCATTTTGAATTTTCAGGCCAGCCTCTAGTCTCCAATCTTGGGGGAAACTATTCCCATTAGTTCTCTCTATTTCTAAGGACTAGGTTAAGTTCCTCTCTTTTTCATCTTCTCATTCAGAAATAGTGTCTTTTTCTGCCCTTGACAGTGCTTCTCTTTGACCACAACTTGAAACTGTATTTTATCAATCACCTGAACAGAGAACTACTTCAGCCTCCTACCATTTCCCGTAGCCCCATAACTGGGAGTATTAAGATAACTGCATTCAAATTCATTCTTCCCCACCTCAGAGAAGAGGCATCTCCCTCCTGCTGGTCCATAGTTACTTTTACAGACTCTCCTATGAATCCCACTTTATCCCATTTATATAATTATCTCATGCTTTCCTTTATCTTTTCCCCTTCATTTTTTCTTTCTCTAGATTGCCTTTTATGCCCATCAATCTATAAACATGTTTCAGTGTACATTATCTTTTTTTTTTTTTTTTTTTTTTTTTGCATTTCATCATTTATTTAATGTTTAAGCTCTCGCACTAGATTTTTACAAGCTGGTGAACACTGACAAATTATTTCTCCCACAGAACTATAACCACATGTTCCCGGACAGTATAAATATATGGTTGAGCTGACGTTAATACACATCACCATTTTATCAATCACATAATAAAACAAATTGTCAAGTATCCAAATATTAAGTTACACAGCTCAAAAGGCATATAAAATATTAAATGTCTGCTCAATTCATTAGCAGAAACCCACTTTTATTTTTGCAAGAGGTTGGGAATCACACTTCAAACAAAAATAAGTTGGTAAACAACTTCAGATAAGTTTGAAAAAAAATTACAAGAATTTCAGAAATTTTATGATTAAGAATTGTTTTAGCTACAATAACAAAGTATTTCTACATTTTAAAAAAATATTTACTAAATTAAAGCGCATATTCTACATGTTCTGCACAAGACAAAGGCAACATTTTACTAAAAATACTTAATAGCCCCCTCCCATTCCTTTTTCAGGCCCTCCCTGTAAGTTGCACCCCAAAGTGCAAACATTAAAATTAACTGTAAGGCTTTTTTGTCTGGAGACATTAAAGACATGTGCTTCTGTACAATGTAGATTTTTCAAAACGGAGGTCTTCCATGACAGCACAAAATGAGATTTATAGGAAGACATTAAATAATCACTGGTAAGACTTGGTTAATGAAAAAAAACCAAACGAGCAAATCTGATGTATACTGGTATGAATGTGGAAGATGTAAACATACTGTGAGCACATAACCTTATAGGCCCTACTTTCTGTTTGAAATGATGGAAAGAATAAAACACATAAGGTCCAGAGTTTTCATAGTTCCTGGGATTTTAGTTCGATACTAAGAATAACAAGAATTGTGCTGGGTATTTTGGCACCTAGTCTTTCTAAATTTCTTATATACTGGTAAGAATCTGGCATGGAAACAGATTTAAAGACATGAATGACTCCATACTACATGATTTCAGGAAAAGTCAATTGGTACAAACGATAAGCACATTTTAAGTGCTGAACAGCAAGAATCCTTTGCTAAGTGTCCAAGTAGGTTGATCATAACCCAAACATAGAGGCTGCAATTCTGCCAGGCTTGTGGCCTGGTAAAACTGCGTTTCAACACTCCTATGGAAGCTTTATCAGACTTCACCAAGCTAACGTGCTGGCTAACATGTATGACAAATCCCGTCCTGTCTAGGTTCCACTTCCAAGCAATGGCATCAAGCACCCCAGTTTTACTGAATGCAACAGTTGTTTCTATGACCATTAGAGTCTTTGAAGCGCAGCCGCATTTTAGGACGATACTTCTCCAAATACAAAAGTTGCTTGCTGTTAAAAGCTCCACGTCGCTTTTGTCTTATGAACTGTACTGCATCTTCGTATTTCATTCCACCTTCAATTAACGCTAGGGCAACAAGCACTGGAGCTCTCCCAAGGCCCGCAACACAATGAACAGCAATACAACAACCAGGGTCTTCACGAAACTTAATTTTCACAAGACTTAACCAATCATCAACAATCTGGTTAGATGGTGGTGCGCCATCATCAAAAGGCCAATCGAGAACATGGATGCCTTCTTTCTCCACAAGACTAGTGTCGTAAGTTGCTTCACATACTCTTACTATTGTGGTAACTCCATACTTCTTAAGTTCCTCTATAAATTTGTTTAAGGTCGCATTAGTTGGATTGTGTGTAATAAGAAATCTCATGTTCTCGTAAGTGATTTCCACAGGAGCTGGGCGGTTCATTCGAGCCATGTTAATTTAGTTAAAAAACACTCAATAGGGTTATGAAAGAATTTAGAAGACTGAATACAGAAATGATGCGAAGAAACTGAGTCTACTTCAATACACTCCACTTGAAATTCTCAGTGCTTCTGAGTATGAAGTTGGGAGTAATGGGAAATGAAATGAACCTCCTGACAAGAAGCAGCAATTCTTCAATCCAGTAATACTGAGGCAAGAGAAAGGAAGTGCACTGAGGTTTACCCCATCCAGGTCAGAACTCTTGTGAAAAATGCTCTGTGGATTTCAATTCAACACCTCTGTGTCCAGGTTCACCACTCTTATGGGGGCTTCTTGGTGGAGTAGTAATGAATTTCTACAGTTCACTTGTCTGCATAGAGGTCGTGCTGTGCCTGGCAGTAATCTCCACTGCCCTTCAGAAACTCCATAAATGTGTGACCAAGAACACCACAGAACTGAGGAATATGTCTACTCATTGAAGATTGTGGCCTAATCATACAGCCGGTCCCGAGGCGGCGGCGGCAGGGCAGGGGCGGCGGTGGTCGTCGCGGGGCGGAGGCGGCGGTGGCGTAGGCGGCTTCGCGGGCGGCGGTGACGGCGGCTGCGGGTGAGGAACCGGACTCGGTCTACAGCGAGCGGCTCCGAGAAGGGCGCGCAGCCTCACCGGCCCTCAGTTCAGGGGGCCAATACGCGCGCCGAGGCTACATTATCTTAAGAAAAAAAAAAAAAATCCTCCTTCAACCCCAAGGCTTCCTCTGGTCTCCTCCATTCACATCCAAGAGTCTTGAATGTAATCACCCTGCTGTTCCTATTTTCTCACTCTTATTCTTTTATTAAGTACAAAACCTTGTTACTGACCGCACCTCTCCATGAAAATTGTTCTTCCCCTGGTCAGCAATGACCTCTTATTTGTAAAGACCAATAAACACTTTTCAGATTTATTTGCAACATTTAAAAATGTTGATCATCCTCTCCTGGAATTCTCCTCTCTAAGCGTCTAACAGCATCACCTCTCATCCTCCTCCTACCTCTCCAGGTACTCAGTGAAACCCATGAGATCCCTTCCATCTGCCTGTTTCTGCATAGTAATTATTCTACCGTCAGTTTTCTTTCATTCAATAGAACCACACTTGGTCTGACACATACCCATGATAATCCTCTATGTCTCCAGCTCAGCATATGATTCAAGCTGTTGCCCCATATAATCACTCCCTAAAGACTACTTGGACAGGATGTCAAACATAACTTGGCCAGAACAACATTATATGACCCTACCCCATAACTTACAAATCTTAATTCTCTATCTTGGAGATTTACCCCATCATACTGCCATTTTCTCAAGAGGTTTAAAGGTCATTTTAGATTTCTCACATTCTCCTACATTCACTCCAATTCAACATTTTGTCAAATCTACCTTTGATATACTTAACAGTGTATTTTCCTTCTCTGCTATCCCTGCCCTATGTTAAACCCTCATCTTTTCTTACCTGGATTCCCTATTTATCTTTCCTTCTCCTGTTCTTCCTTTCCTCTCTTCTCAGTCTACTTCCTACACTGCCACAAAAGTGCTTATTCTAAAGTATAAATCAGATCACATCATTCTCTTAAATCATTCCAAGTCTTTCTACTACCTTCAGGATAAACTTTCTACCATAGCTCTTATTGCTCTGAATTTTATTTATTTGTCTTATTCACTAGATTATGAGATTCTCTAAGAAGAAAACATGTGATACACTATCTGCTGCACAGGTCCCCTCAGCTGATGCATATTCAGCAATCTATAAAAAGACATCAAAATAGCTTCTAAACAGTCAGCTTGGTTCATGTTCCTTGATCTCTACCCTCATTCCCTCTTAGTATCTTCACTGAATCATCATGTTGAGATGTGTATACTGGACTCTTTTCTCTCCATCTTTGCCTTTCCTATTTTTCTTTCCTATCCTTGTTTTTCAGGTTTTTCCAATAGGTAATTTACCTAAATATATGCATTATGGAAATCTCTACTTCTCCTTTCTGTGAGTTCTGATTCTGACATTCCTTACTGAACCCTAGTGTTACTAATTACAGGCTCTTAGCTATTCAAAACATCAGTACATCAGTAGCACAACCTGGTTGTCTTGGAGATAGCATTCATCTCAAATACAGCTCACTACATGTCTCTCAAGAAGTTACTAATTTAAATGCCCTATGACATGTTACACTGAATTGATATATTGTCGGGAAATTACATTGATTTCTCTTAAAGCATGAGATGTAACTAAGGCCTAACATTCTTATATTTCTTTCCCCTTGAGAGGTTATATCTAAATCTATGGTAACTATTTAGAAAGAAGAGTGTTTGCTGCTGGCCAGAACCATTTAAAAAGTATTCCTCATACTCACAGACAAGGTTAATTCTAAGTGAAAATATACCACAAAACATGGAACTAACAGTTACAGATTTAACGTAGACATTTCATAGACTGGGGTATCATGAAAGCCTTTTCCTGTGTATAGAAATTATTTTTTGTGTTTTTGTTTTTAAAAAGGACATTGCTTTAGGGCAATGATAATAAATAACATTTATAAATGTCATATACTAGATGGCTAGTATAATTTCAAAATTTTTGTAAATTATAATCTCAAAAGATCACCATTTTTTTTTCCTTTGGAATCAAAATTAATCAGAGGGTCTTTAAGTTGATGAGGTTTAAAATATACCAGGAGAAATTCCAAATATTGTTGCAAACATACCAGTGATGTGTTCAACCAAACTGAATTTTGAGCTTTATAAACTGACACTGAAATATTTTTTCCTTATAAAATTGAATTCAGGACCACTGAAATTCAACTGAGATTGTAATCAAGAACAACTTTTCAGAGTGACCTCAGCAACATGACTGAATAACAAATTCCTCATTTGTATCCACCACTCAACAATAATAATTTGGCATCCATCCACAAACAAAAGTGCATTTGTGGGAGCTACAGGATACAGCACCATACATCAAAAGGCCTGGTGTCTTGCTCACCCATGTGTAGGATAGTAGGCATACAGACCTTGGTCCTGGTGACAGACACTGCAGTGACCTATGAACCAGCTCCAGCCCCTTTTGGCAATGGTCTGGGAGTCCCTGGAGAACACCGTTTTAAACAATCATCCACAGACAAGTGAAGATGTAGGGAAGTCCAAGTTTCCAATGGAGAAGTTCCAGCACAAAATTGGAGTAAAAGAATGTAAATTTGGATGCATTGGAGATGTCAGCCCCACTCAAGACAACATAGTTCAGTGCCAAGAGAGACTTTCTCAGCCTGTGATTTCTCCCATGGGGGAAAGTGAGAACACGTGAGTGAATGCCTAGCTTCTCTGGCTTCACAGGACATTGCCAAAGAGACCTATTTCTCTCTCAGCCATCCAGAGTATTGAGTCATGCATGACTGGGGAGCAGGAAAAGCCTGGGAAAGCTGCAGATAGGGCTCTTGAAGCACATTAAAGGAATGCAGATCCTACTAACTGTATCGAGGACTCCTTCAAGAAGCCCACTCACAAGTCACTGTGGACACCGTGCGTGCAGATCCCCCCAGTTGGTCCACGGGCACCCAAGCATCTGCGTATCTCAGGCACAAACACCCCAACCCTGTGGCTGGCTCACTGTGTGCACTCCTGATGGCAGCAAAAGCAGTCTTTAGCAGGTAGATGGCTAGTGGATACATACAGAAAGCTGGACCAAATATGTGAGCCAGGGAGAGACCACAAACTTGGGCTTTAGCTCTACCCTTGGAAAAGCAAAAAGGAGGCTCTCAGCACCCAGCCTGGTATGTTGCAGAACTGAGAGTAGGCATACGATCTTAAGAATTCTACCACAGACGGGAGTAGGAAGTGTGGAGCAGGCATAAAAGATCTGAGAAAGCCTCAGTATCCCTAGCAGGACTCATGAAATGTATGTCTCTCCCGAAGTCAATTAGCAAATATTGGAGGAGGTGGCTGCTACTACTGAGGAATAAATTTAACCGAGCAGTGAAGGATGTGCACACTGAAAACTACAAGACTTGGATGAAAGAACTGGAAGAAGACACAGGTAAATGGAGAGACACTGTGTTCATGGATTGGAAGACTTAATATTGTTAAAATGTCCATACTATTCAAAGCCATCCATAGATTCTATGCAATCCCTATCAAAATTCCACTGTCATTTTTCACAGAAATAGAAAATACTATCCTAAAATCTGTATAGAACCACAAAAGAGTCCAAATAGCCAAAGCAATCCTGAGAAAGAACAAAGCCGGAGGTATCACATTTCCTTATTTTGAAACATACTACAAAGGTATAAATATTAATAAAAACAGAAGAGTACTGATATAAAAATAGATACACAGATGAATAGAACAGAATCAAGAGCCCCAGAAATAAACGATCATGTATGCAGTCAACAAATATTTGACAAGGGAGTCTAGAATACACTGTGGGGAAAGGATAGTCTCTTCAATGAATAGAGCTGGGAAAACTGAATAATTACATGCCAAAGAATGAAACTGGATCCTTGTCTCACACCATTCACAAAAATTTACTTGAAGTAGATTAAAAACTTAAACATAAGACCTGAAACCATAAAACTCCTAGAAGAAAACCTAGGGTAAATCTCCTGGACGTTGATCTTGGCAAATGTTTTTTTAGATATGACACCAAAAGCACAAGCAACAAAAGCAAAAACAACTAAGTGGTACCACATCAAATGAAAAACTTCTAAACAACAAAAGAAATATCAATACAATGAAAAGGCAACCTATGGAATGGGAGAAAATTTTATATATTACATATCTAATAAGGGGTTAATATTTGAAATACATATATAAGGAATTCATAAAACCCTACAGCAAAGAAACAAACAATCCAATTAAAAAATGGGCAGAGAAACTGAATGAGCTTTTTTTTCCAAAGAAGATATAGAAATGGTTAATAGGTTCAAAAAGAGATGTTTAACATCACTTATTAGAGAAATGTAAATCAAAAACCACAGTAAGATATCACCTCACATCTGCTGGAATGGCTATGATAAAAAAGACAGGAAATAATAAGTGTTGGTGAAGATTTGGAAAAAAGGGAACCCTTTTACATTGTTGGTGGTTTTCAATAGACACTATTGAAAACACAATAGTGGTTCCTCAAAAAATTAAAAATAGACCTGCATATGATCCAGTAATTCCATTTCTTGGTATATACCCAAAGGAAATGAAATCAGGATCTCAAAGAGACATCCGTACTCCCGTGTTCACTGCAGCATTATTCACTATAGCCAAGATATGGAAACAGCCTTGGTGTCCACCTACAGATAAATGGATAAAGAAGAATGGTGCATGCACACACACAAACACACACACACGGTGGAATATTATTCAGTCATTAGAAAGAATAAAATCATGCCATTTGCAACAACATGGCTGGACCTCAAAGGTATCATGCTAAGTCAGTCTTAGAAAGAAAAATACTCTATAATATCACATAAGTGTGGGATCTAAAATAAAGCTGAACTCATAGAAACAGAGAAGGAAGGAAATGGAGAGGTGCTGGTCAAAGGGTACAAACTTCCAGTTATAAGATTAATAAGTTCTAGGGATCAAATCTACAACATAGTGACTATGGTTAACAATACTACATTAAATACTTGAAAGTTGCTAAGAGTAGATCTTACATTTTCTCACTTCACATAAGAAACGGTAATTATGTGAGGGGATGGAGGGGTTAACTAACCCTAGCATAGTAATTATTTCACAATATATAAGTGTCTCAAATCATCACCTTGTACACCTTGAACTTATACAATGTTATGTGTCAATTCTATCTCAAAAAAGCTGGATAAAAGAGAATAATGGAATTTTCCCTTGAGATACTAAAATAACATGCATTTTGTTCAGATGAATGTGTTCTAAAAGCCAAGTACGCATCTTGTTCTTTATGTGAGGCCATGTCAATACCTGAGGTCTATAGTTAATCAGTGTAAGTTGTCATCATTTCCAAAATTATGTCTAGCTGCCTACATTTTTTATATATTTACAGTGAATTTTAATGATATATTTAATTTTAAAGTTCTAGTCCTTTAGCACAATCATAGCAAAAAAAAAAAAAAGTTTTTCATTTTGCCAAATAAAGAGAGGTCATTCTTGGTACTATTAAATTAATTACAGGTGTTCTTCATGTGTGTACGTGTGTGGAAATATACAGACATGCATAACATGGAGGACTGCAATAAGAATGATAATACAATTGATGGAAAGGTAAATACTGCATGAATATTTGTTACCTGGCTACCCAATATCCCCCCAAAAGTTTGATGTTTGTTTTTATCCTTCATCCACCCCAGATTGCCCAATTGCACTAAATCATTTAGGCTTTTTCATAATTAAGAGAAATATACTACATGGGAAGCATAGCTTAAAATTTATAGTATTTTAAAATTTATAGTAATTTAAAACTGTAAAACTGCTTTTAGAGGTACTATCTCTAGTGTAGCTCTAAATAGCCCTTCAAGGTACTTCACAAAGATATCATATGTGGTTTTATAATTGGAGAAAATGGTGAATTAGAACAGACCCATTTTTTGATCAAAGTCATATGGCTAGAGAGTGTTCCACAGCACAAGCCCTATAAAACAATATTTTTTCAATTTCCACAAATATAAATTAAAAGATCATAATTCTACAAACTCAAAAACTAAATGGTTTATATAACCATAAAAAACTTGATCCCTACTATAGCTTCAAAATCTACTTTTTCCTAGAAGACCTTGCCATAGCAGTATGATATCTGAATAATTATTTTCAAAATATATCTTAATCTCTAAACTAAAAAGTGGATAAAGAATATATATATAAGCAATTAATAAAAAAGGAATATAAATAACTTACTAGCATTAGAAAAATGTTTAACTTCACATACTAAAAAAAGGAATGTAAATTTAAATAAAAGAGCCAATGTGTTAGTAAGGTTTTAGAGAAACATGCACTCCTATATAGGACTGATGGAATTTCAAATTAATAAGAAACTTTGTGCAGGCCAATTTGACAATAATTTAAAGAAAATAACACACATGTATTCCTTTTGATTCAGAAATCCAACATATCAGCATTTATCCTAAGGAAAAAAATCATGTATGTATGCAAAGATTTAGCTTCAAATATATCCTTAGCTTTACTGTTCATGATGACACAAAAATATGAAACAACCCAAGAATCCAATAATAGAATATCACCCAATTAGTTATTTAATAGTATAGCATTACAGACATTAAAATATGTTGTAAGAGAATAAATAATGCCATTGGAAACATTTATGCTATATAGTATACTTAATAAAGAAGAAGATTGAAATTGTATGTATAATATGATCCCAATTTGGAGGCAATATAGTTTTGTAACTAAAACCCCAGTTTAGAGTCGGATAAATGAACTCCAGTTTGGGCTGTATCATTTACTGTTTGTGTAACCCTTAGAATGTTACTTTAACCTTTCTGAAACTCAGTTCACTATAAAATGGGCTTAAGAAACTTCCAAATTTGCAAGGCTTTTGTTAAGATTTCAATGAGACAATCACATAGGCTTTTAGCACAATGCAGGAATATAGTAAATGTTCAATAAATGTTAATTATTATCATAATTCTTATTATGTAACATGCATATTTCATGTCACATTTTATATTATCTGTTTTATATTATATGCATATAATATGTATATATTATATTAAATATATGTTTCTGACCAAACATTCATCAAAATTTTTCAAGTGATGGTTTCTTAGTGGTGGGATGTGGATAGTTACTTTGTTTATTCCTGGATTTTCCTTCAGTGGATTAATATAACTTTCATAATAAGAAAAAAATAAAATTACATAGGTCAGGTTAGGCTAGGGATTGTAGCAGTAATATTCAAACCCTGAAATCTCACTGGCTTAATTCTCACTTCTGCAGGTGGCTCTCCGGGGAAGCACGTGCCAAGCAGTGATAAGAGTCTGTTTACAGCATGAAGTTGCATGTGCCTTCTAGATCTCCATCAAGGGGAAGTAAGCCAGGAGGGCCCTCTGTGGCTTTTACTGCCTCAACCTAGAGGAGATACATGTCCCTTCTACTCTTAATCCATTGGCCAAATGAATCATTTGGTCCTTCCCATCTGCAAGAGGGCTGGAAAGTGTGGGGCAGCACATGGATATGTGATAAGGACTAAATGTCTCTCCCACAAAAAGTGATAAGTAAATGAAACCTAATAAATGTTTTACTACATTCAGAAGTGTTTTTCAGGAGTTCACTTGGCAAATTTGAGTTCTCTAATATTTTGAATAGAGTACAAATTACAACATCTTTTTAACTTTTTCCCTAGACAGGCCCTCCCTAATGGCTATGACTGGAGAACACTGAGTTAAACTGGCCCCCAAGAGAGACTTCAAGTCAATAAACATCTCTGGCCTCAGGGTCCTTATTTGTGAATTCTTTCTAAATGTCTTATCCAGCTAAAAACATGCCGCCTTCTTAAATCAATATTCCTGTCAGCTGACAGTTTTGTTTTTGCTCTAACTTCCATTTATTTAAGCAACCACATTTTTTCCATTGGTAACATTATTGTCACAAACCTAAATTAAATGTCATGTGATATTTATTTTTGCAGCTTTCTCATGGAATTCTGTAAAATAAAGACAAACAAATATATTCACAGGATGAATAACAATTCCTATCAGCTTAGCTCTTTCAGCAAGTCAAGCCTTTTGGATTACATGTATGGCTGGAATGGGGTGAAATTTATACTTTTCAGTAGTTGATACTTACAACTACCCTCCAAGGTAAGTATGATTGAACTAATTCTATTTGTTGTTGTTGTTTGGCACAGCTTGTGGTATCTTAGTTCCTTGACCAGGGATCGAACCCCTGCCCTCGGCAGTGAAAGTGCAGAGTCCTATCCACTTGACTGTCAGGGAATTCCCTGATTGTAGTAATTCTAAAGACAAAGTTCACAGCTGGTAAGTGATCAAACTACGTTTTGAACTAACTAAGGTACTCAATCCAGGCTTATGACATTTTTGTACTCAACCTTCCCCCAGTAGAGTTGGGGCTGCACGGAAGGCAAACTTCTACCTTTACTCTCTCAGGGTCTTTTCTGTCTGAGAAGTAAATTGACCTAAGACAGATCAAAAGGAGAAAAGCATGCAAATTTATTTAATACAAGTTCTACTTGACATAGGAGTCTTCATAAGAAAGAAGACCCACATAAATGACAAAACCTACTTGCATTGACATTAGACTGAACAAAGAGGGGCAATTGTGAAAAAGTGACAAAACACTTTGTGGAGAAGCTAAAGAAAGATGAGAATTATTTTAACAAAATCTGTTTGTATAGACTTCTCTCATTTTCTCATCCTTGATGATAAGATTGTTACATGCTTTCTGGTATAAAGAAGACATCTTTCACATAGGAATTTCATCTCATGCTTTTAAGAAAAAAAAAAAAAAGGAAGGTCAGAGTATTTTTATTTTATTGCTGTTTTTCAAGTGCCTTTATCTCAATATAGTCAGTATGCCAGAGTGGCATATTTTGAAGTGGCATGTTCTGAACTCCTTCAGGGCCAAGTTAGAACAGAAATACTGCTGTTTCATTTTAATTAAGTCAGAGACTTGGGAAACTCCCCTCAATCATTCTGGGAAAAACTAGGTCATGTTACTGTAGATAGTCTTACTCAGAAGAACCTAAGAAAACTGCAGTGTGCGAGTAGCTGCAAAGGAAAATGGTAACAAGGCTTGCACCTCCCGATTATTTTAATTTTCAGCAAAGGGGTTCATTACTAAAGATGCAGTATTATATATATCTTCTTCAAGGACAGGGACCATATCTATATCACTCACTGATCTTATAAGCTATTAGTGCTTAGCATCTTAAGACCCATTTGAAAGAATGAAATCATGTAGGCTTTCTTCCAAATTTTCCCAGCAGAACACAGTGAAATTTCTAGCAAACAACTCAATTTTTACGTAACAAATCCTAAATATAGCTTTCTAATGTGAAATTTATGACTTTTGTCACTAGAGGCAGAGAAAAAAATCAAAACTATAGGTCATCATCCAAAGTTGCGCCGTTCATAAGAATATAAAAAAGCAAAGCCATCCACTAATTAAATGAAAAATATTCTCCTCTGAGAGAAAGCAGATTGGAATATTGGCAAGACTCCTATGTTACATGATTGTGGAATGTCACATCATATCACTGTTTTTGAATGTTGAAAATCATACTACTAGATATCTCACTTTACGTTTGGATAGAACCACTAATGTTAATATTATACAATAGTTCTTGGTATAGGTGTGGTACATATGGGGAAGAAGTACTTGACAAACATTTTTTAGATACTTCTAAAAGCCCAACTTATGGAAGAAGATTTTTTTTTTAAGCTAGCAACTATATTATGAGTCATGATACAGACTATGAAATGTGCACTGAAATCAATACTGATAAATCAGTTATGTGCTAACAAAGCCAGGTGTTGTCCAATGAATAATAAAGGATTATGTCAGAATGTCAGTCCTTATGCTGCTTTGCTGTTTTAGTCAACAATGTATGCCTTCTGATATTAGTTTAGTATTGAACAAATGGTAAAATTAAGAAGAGGATAAAACCAAAGCCATTAAGTATATACTTTTTAGGAACTGTGCAAAACAACAAATAACAACATAGATGATGAATCAACCCTGAAATATGAAGCAGCTAAGTAGAATGGTACACTCAAGAGTTTGTGAAATGAGTAGCAAATGATGAAAATATTTATTCATGATGGTGATCATTCTAGTAAGTATGATTTCCATAATTCAGTTGGCTTGCTCAAGTAATATGCCTCAGCAATACAGCAACATCTTAAATAATTTCAACTTATAATTTAAGGGCTAAAATAGGAAAACTTTTAATTTGATATGCAATATAATAAGATTTCTAAAGAAAATTGAGTTGTGATGCAAATGCTTCAATCATCTAGGGTCTGACTCCTGATATTAGTGATTTTCTATACTTATTAGTGAAAGAAATCAACAACAGTTTAGGGCAATATACAAACTACTTCAGCACATAAAGGAATATACTTCTAAGTTGCCTATAACTGAGGAGTAAATTGAGGATCCATTTGCTTCTACTTCTCAAGTTAATAACATTTTATCCGTCCATATTTTTAATGTGGTATGTGCAATGACTTCGTATCTTCCGTGAGAAATCTCTCCATAATTTCAGGTTAATGTTTAATGTGAAAATATGCAGAACCACCTTACAGAGTCATGATGCATTTGCTGACATTATCAAAGACCTATAAAAATGAATTATAATTTTCTAACATAAGAGAAATAACTTAAGAAAAAAACAACATCTGGATTTGGGACTGACTCAAGCTATACATCACAGAGCAGAAATAGATATAGCAGTGAAAGTTTGAAGACAATTTCATCCCTCTTAATAATTTATTACTTTTAAAGATTGTATTTTATTACGTACACCTTTGTTTTTCTCTGAACTTTATGTAAAGCTGATAGTCCCCATATACACTAAAAGCCCAGATTTTTAAGGAAAAGAGAAACGTAGATAGTTTGGCTAAAGCACTACCATGTGTCTTTGAGCTCCTAAAAAAAGTGTTATTTTTAGCAGGATGTAGTTAAATGCCCTTCTAACCAATTACCCTGGTGACTAACTTTCCACATTTATGTGTTTACTCAATTCCCTGAGCTAGAGATTACAAACTCCCTTAGACTTTTCTTGAAATTTCCATTCACCTTCTGACAAGCTGAAGACAGTAATCAGAATCTGACTAATGTTTCCTCATAGGGAAAAAATAAGGAGAGCATGCTGACCCAAGCTGGCAGAATCATTCCTTTCCAGAAGATACTCAGGTTTAAAAAGAGAAAATAGCAGAATCCTTCTTTCTAGTCTATGAAGTAATTCCTCCTTAATAATTAGCCCAAAGTATGTTCAATTTAATCTTTTAAAGGTTTGTTGGCAATGTGAATTATTTTAATGATGATGAGGAATACTTTCACAAAGCAAACCATTTTTAATTTAGTAAACAACCATCCACAGCAAACAGGTTTTATCACATCAAATAATCCTCACATTACCTAACAACCCAAACAACAACACTGGACATCTTATTATTAACAATCTTAATATATCAAAGGACACTTCAGTTTGCTGCTGGAATAATGTTTTGTGGTTACACTTCCATTTTTCTCCTGGTGGGATAGCAAATTCAACTGTTTATGTAAGTCACTGCCAGGGAAGTGCTTATCTCATCACATAACCTTTTATTTCTGAGGTCTCACCAAATGGACCCAGAGTTGTTTTACAACAGAAACGAATTTTCAACTGAAGCATCTTGTGATGACTTTGATTGGGGAGACGAAGACACACACACACATATAAACATCAAAAAACCAACTAAATTAGATCAACAAAACTTCCATGTTTTGAAAAAATAAGTTCCCATTAGAACTGGACAATGAGCTAGATTTCTGAGGGTCAAATATATTCAACTTTCCTCTCTACCTTGTTCTAGTACTTTAAAAAAAAAAAAAAAACAGGAAAGAAATAAACAGAGAGAAAGCTGGACTAAAATTTATTTTCCTCATTTGGCTTTCTTCTAACAGCCAAAACAAGTTGAAAGCTTTTCTATTCAAAATGAGATTGCTTTTGCTCCTAACACAGAGGGACTTCTTGCTCTTTTATTTCCCCAGCTCTTTATAGGGCATTGACTGTGGGCCACCTCCCAGCTTCTGCTTGCTCAGGCATTTTGACATACACAAATCCAAGGTTAGGCCAGCAGGCTGGACAGAAGCTAAACTCCTACCCCAGCCACACAATGGGATTCCCTATTGCTTTATTCAACCTCAGCCCATCCTATCTGGCCCTTCTCAGGGCTAAATTCTTTCAGATCAACATAATTTATTTCCAGGATTTTTAATTTTTTTTATATCTTAACCCCCTCCTCAAGGCTTCCACACATGGTGACCTTCATTCATTTCTTATTCTTTTCTAAACCCACCCTCAGAAGAAAGCGACAATACAGTCCCCCCAAGTTCCACGAGTGAAAGATTATACAGTAGAAAAGGCCGCTGGAGTAGATGCAGCTTAGCCCTTCAAGCCAGTGCAGTATTCACAGGGCAAAGGGAACGCAAGTCTCCTGGTACTAGCAGGCGTTGCTTCCCTCGGGCACTTAGGCAAAAAAAAAGAAAGACTATGAAGAACCTCTGTGGAGGGGAGGAAGTGAGGAAAGCCTTTTGCGTTTGTGTTATCCACAGGCTTCATGGCAATTGATTCGGTTTTGTTCCTGAAAAAGCTTTCAGTGTAGCAGAGAACATGAAGCTTGGTGTTTGCTTTGTTCAAGGTTAACTTTTTACAAGTCTGGTTTCCTCCCACTCACTCTGCTCTGCCACGGAGTTTTGGCATATAAAGCATTCCAAAGCAAAATAAAATGAAATGAAATAAAGCCTCTGTTGTCTGCTCCCAAGCTTGTCCCATTGGCAACTCTCCTGTAGATGTAATTTTCTATCAGTTATTCTGCCCCAGGGTAGAATACCAAGTCCAAATGAGAGGAAGGGGAAAGAAGTCTGCCTGGAATCACCTCTTTACTAATATCTGTCAAGGTTCACTTATGAGCATCCCTTCCTCCTTATGCTGCAAGGACTTTTCTTTTTTTTTTCTCCTCTGCAAACCTGACTTGAAGCCAAAAACTCCCAGCGAGGAAATATTTTCACTTAACTGTGCAAAGGTCAGACAAAAATGTGGTAAGGGCATTTTATTTTTCAACGCATATTAATTTCAATTTTGCTCCCCCGCAGAGCCTTTTGAAAAGCAGTGGAAGCCAGTGCAGCACCTTAATGCAGATTCCTGGGAGGCACAGTTCACCATTCCGTGGGGCTGCAATGACCTGAGTGGTCAAGGGCGGAATTACACGGCTCAGAGAACTTAGCCAGTTTCTGTGTTGCTGTTGTCCTCCTATGGTGTCTTCTCAGTCTTTTAGTGGAAGTAATCTGTTAAGTGGTTAATTTTAAGTGAGGAGCTATATCTAACCTTAGCCCAATGTAAGTGCTCCAATAACCATTCTACAGCTTGCATCTGTGAAACGTGATGAAAATTAATGAACACAAGAATGATAGGTAAAATGTCCAGGGAAGAAGAAGTTGCTTATGTTTTTGTCAGTTAGTTTAAAAAAAACAAAAAACAAAAAACTTTTTTTAAGCCATTTTCTCTTCTTTTCTGGGATAACATATTCTTACTTTCCCAATCATAGAAGAAATCTATTTCTTGTTCACCAAACTAGACCTATTACTGTGTCTTCCTAAGTTTTACCTTCACCATATGAAGGGTCCTTTTATTTAAAACCAGTTAGTTCCTTTATTATGAGCAGTAGGGAATTTGGTTATTCATGCCAGTGATTAAATTGCCAAATCCCATCCAACCCAAAGAATAGTCTCCAACCACCACTGGTTGAGAATGATTCCTGGGCAGAACTCCAATAATAAAGAACTTTAGCATATGAAAAGATTATGAAGGTATAGCACAAACAGAAGGTCTATTTCAGTACTACTACAATAGTTTGTTTCCAATGTATTTTTAACCAAACACCTTCTCACCACCCTCCAGCTACTTCAGGCAAGCCCCCCCCCACCCCGGCCACCTCGGTGCCAGTGTGCAGAAAAGGAACAGAGGCTTGTGTTAAGATGCAGGCATTTACACTTATGTGGCCACTGAAGACTCAAGATATATTTATATAAGAATTCTACTTCTGCAAGTTACATTCTCATAGAGGAAATGGAAATCCCTTTTATTGCTTTGGGGTTATGCTATTTTTACATCACGTGCGGAGCTGCTTTTTGAAATCTTCAATAAAACTTTTAGATTAACAGCTACTGTGTACAGTCTAGCCCTAAGGCAAAGAAGGATGGAAAGATCAGGATTTCTTTTTCGTTTAAATCTCACTGTTAAATCATGGGAGCCAGCTGAGCTCTTGGGAGCACGAGAAGTAATCATTTTAAATTGATATCCCTTCATAAATTTACCTAAATCTGCTTTTATCAGACATTAAAAGTGGAATACATTAGTAAGTTGTTTTCATTCTACTATTTGGAATATATAGAACTCTTTCGAATGGCAGTTGTGTCAAACATACTTAATATAAGTTGGCTAGGTGTCTATTTTTTAAAAAAATAGACTTCTGAAACAGGGTAAGTAGTATCTTTTATACATTGCTTCTATTTTATCTTAAGAAACACTTTAAATTCATGGCTCACTTTTGTCCCTAGGGTGAAAACATGAAACACTGTTTATTACCTGTGGATTTTAAGTTTTGATTTTGTCTCTTCTAGAAGAAAATTAGCACTTTATTATTATTATCAGCAGCAGAAGCAGCTATAGCAATAAATGTGTATTGAGAAATTACAGGTTCTAAATTCTATTCTTGTCTTGTAAGTGCTAATATAAAAAGGAGAAAACACATAAGAGAAACTAATCTTCCCTAGTTAAAATGGAATGCTCAAGTGTGACATATAACATAGAAGGGCTTCTTCCCATGTTTCCCAACCTTCAGAATTGGAGAAGACTTAGTGAAAGAGCTAGATTTGAAGTATACCACAATTTCTTTTCTAAACGACTCCCTTTCTTGTCACTACATTTAATATATAAAGGGAGATGGCACTTACTATCTTAGATTAATTGTATCTTTAAAAATATTTATTTATTGATTTATGCCTTTCAAAACTGAATTGTGAGAGTCGATTCATGACTTTCAGAAGTCAGGGGTTTGTTCATGCCTACGTAGGACAAATAATATTAAGCAAACTTCATGCATTGAAACAATTACCTTTTGTAATAACCTTGAATTGTTGCTGTTGTTTAAATATAACACCAGGTTATTTATCTTTAATTTTTAATGATGAATGAATGTGTCCAATGACTAAAATAATGAGGGTATTTTGAACTGTGGATTGGAAATTTTTTATATCCATTCTCTGTCAAAAGAGAAAAGACCAGAAGCAATTTTAGTGTATGTAATTTTTGATGTAGCACAAAGATTTTCCCCAGTATTTTGCAGCAGACCTAAGTTGCTTGACCTGCCTGAGTCTGTCTCACTTGGCTAGAGATGGCCTGTCAAATCCATCAAATACTGATTGGAATAGATTACTGAGTTGATGGAGCACCGGGATTAGGCCCATCTTCCCGCAAAAGCCTCTGTAATCATGATGAGAGGTTATTGTTGCCTGGGAGCTCAAAAGAGACAAACTACATTGCACACAAGGATCAACTGGAGCTTTCTGTAATGCAACGGACATTGAACAACAGTACTAGTCACGACATGTGCCGCTAAGCCCACTGAACATCAGAAAGGTATGTCTAGCACTCATAAAAAGTACAGCTGGAGCGTTTTAACAAAAGTAATAAGTTTATATGAAAAGTTTCCAAATAACTATATCTTGTCCTGAAACAATGCTTGAACAATGCCTGAAACAGAAATTCAACGTTTTATTTTTGGCTTTTATACAGAGAATGCAATATCTTTTAAGGCAGTCTTTTAATTTGATTTGAAATATAAATTATATTATCTACTCATAAAAAAGGATATATAAATATGGATAAGTATATAACAATTGTTCAAACATAGTGAACTTTGGCTTGGAAAAACTAATATTGTTGGGATTTTACTGGGTTAAAGCCAGTGACAGAAGCTTTTCATAAAATCAGCCTTGTTGAATGTTTTAACATAGGATGTATGATTCAGCTCCCTTTAAGGATACATTACTTGAATAAATTATACCAGCACTAAAATGCATGACATGGAGGGTTAAAAATACATTTTCCCTGAACTATCATTAATGTGACATTTTTCTTTCTCCCTGACCTCTAGAAAATTGACTTTTTATTATGTCTTACATATCTGTTTTCTTTTAGTTCATGAATGAAACAGGACCACTTTTTAAAATAAATTCAGTTATACAGCAAGGCCTGTGTACCCTAACTGAAAGAACATGTAAAATATGACAAATCCGTAAAGAGATCTGACCTCTGAAATGTATAGAACATTACTAGTAAGATCTTCTTGTACAATGTACTCTGATGATAGAAAAGCCAAAATGATATTTTCCATATTGTCAGAACCATGGCATACACTAATAGAAAGGGTTTCTGCCAGGCATAGGATTACAGAACTGCATTTACTTTCAACACAAAACCCTAATCTTCCTAGTTAAAGAATGTCAACTTTTCTTGTACAGTAGAAATTTGAGAGATTTGGGCATTACAAAAATGAAATACATTTTTTTATAATCATCTGTGGTCTACAATTTCTAAATTTTAACATTCTGATATTAAAGATAACATGAAATATAATAAACATAACCTAGTTTGGAATCTGTTAGATATACTCTAGGAGCTCTACATATATGTTTTCAAAATTACTCTTCCCGAAGTTTTCTAAAGTAGACATTACTATCTTTATTTCATAAATGGGGAAGCCAAGGCTCAGAACACTTGTTCACAATCACAGAACTGGTACAGAGAAGCTAAAATTCAGTTTAGTTGAATTTAATTGGATGAAAAGAGCCAGATTAGAAAAGTTAGAATAATTTTTCTCTATGTTCTCAGAGCCATTGTTTTTATATGAGACTGGATGTGACTGTTCAATAGGCATTACTGTAAAAAGAGAGTGATACAATGGAATATTACTCAGCCATAAAAAGAAATGAAATGGAGGTATTTGTAATGAGGTGGATGGAGTTAGAGTCTGTCACACAGAGTGAAGTAAGTCAGAAAGAGAAAAACAAATACAGTATGCTAACACATATATATGGAATCTAAGGGAAAAAAAAAAAAAAAAAGGTCATGAAGAACCTAGTGGCAAGACGGGAATAAAGACACAGACCTACTAGAGAAGGGACTTGAGGATATGGGGAGGGGGAGGGGTGAGATGTGACAGGGTGAGAGAGTGTCATGGACATATATACACTACCAAATGTAAAATAGATAGCTAGTGGGAAGCAGCCGCATAGCACAGGGAGATCAGCTCGATGCTTTGTGGCCACCTAGAGGGGTGGGATAGGGAGGGTGGGAGGGAGGGAGATGCAAGAGGGAAGAGATATGGGAACATATGTATATGTATAACTGATTCACTTTGTTATAAAGCAGAAACTAACACACCATTGTAAAGCAATTATACTTTAATAAAGATGTTTAAAAAAAAAAAAAGAGAGTGAAATTACACTTATTTACTGCTGTGGTCCTGCCTCATTTTGTACATATGAAACTACATTGTGACTGACTTCATGTCAATCGCCCCCTTAAAATCTATGACTAAATTGTTATGCTCTTTAAAATGACTTGGATTGTGTCTTGTTCATTTTTGTATCCCCAGCACCTAACAGAATGCTTGATTTACAGAAAAGAATACCTATATGAATAGATGAATTACTGCATCAAAAAATAACTGCTTCATTTAGAAGACTGAAAAGGAGGACTTAGAAAAAATCCAATCCAAAATTAGTTCTAGAACTGTTAATAAGAAATTAACCACAGAATAGTGACCACAGTGCTTGCTAGCTTGCCAGGTTTATCCATCTCTACTCTTTTCTTGCCAGGTTTATGTCATTTCCATTCTGATTACATAGTCTCATACACCAAGCACTGTTCATATCACTGAATTTTGTTTTCTGAGATTATATCTGAAGTATATAACAAATAACAATCACTTTGAGGTCTTTCATGGATTTAAGAATTCACTTATTTACTTACTCCATACACATACTTACTGAACACTTCCTGAGTAACAGGTGCTAGGGACACAAATATGAATAAAATACAGTTCTTACTGATTATAATCTCACAGTTTAGCCATTGGAACAGCCTGCAAAACCATAATTCAATGGTTTAAGCACTACAGAAGTGAGTTCAAGGAGCTGAGGAAGAATGAAAGAGGGAATAATCAGAGAAGATATGTGAAATGGGTCTTGTTAGAAAAATGCGAATTTACCAAAAGAAAGGGGTAAAGTAGAACATTCTAGGAAAAGGGTTAACGACATTTAGGGTTATCCTCACATAGGTAGCCATAGGAGGCTAAGTAGATATGTGGACACATCCGAACACAAATGGCACAACATTGTCTGAAATTTTTTGAACTAGCCCAGGTTGTACTTCTGTGTTTGACGCTTATCTGCTCCTTCTGCTTCTTGCCTTGCTTTCCTCTAGCTTTCAGAACTTTAATTTCTCCTGTACTAGCTTCTGACTCTCTGTGACAAATTTCATGATTGATATCTCTGTGATCCTACTATGGCAAAACTATCTTGATTAGATAAAAATCAACCCATTACCGTACCAACTGGAAAGTTGTATAGCACTCTGCTAGACAATGCCTTTGCTCAGCTCCATGTAACAGGCACCAGATCTCAGTTGGCCTTGGACAAGTCACTTCCCTTTCTGTACCTTGGTTTCATTACTTAAAAATCATCTGCTTCAACTCTTTGCTCAAATGTTGCCTTTTACACAGACTTATCCTGAACACTGCATTCAGTAAGGCAAATTGCCCTTTCTCCCCATCACCCACACACACAACCCCAATTCCCTTTATCCTACTCTATTTTTTTACAAAAAATTTCCCTAGCACTTATAATCTTCTATCACTCAATATGCCATATAATTTACTTATGTATATATTATTGTGTAGTAAAGAATTTATCCTTAGGACTTCCCTGGCGGTCTGGTGGTTAAGACTTCACCTTCCAATGCAGAGGGTGCAGGTTTGATCCCTGGTCAGGGAGAAGATCCCACATGCCTCGGGGCCAAAAAACCAAAACATAAAACATAAAGCAATATTGTAAGAAATCCAATAAAGACTTTAAGAATGGTCCACATCAAAAAAAAAAAAAAAAGAATTTATCCTTGCTCAAACAGATCTGGTCTTTACCCTCAGCTCCTGAGAGGTAATCTCTAAACCCTTGGCATACTCTGACTAATGAAAGTGTCTTTGTTTACCTGGGGGCTCTGAGCCATGCAGGAAAGTCTAACAATGTGATTTATGGTGGGGACTTTGAGTCACACAGTATCAGCTCAACCCCACAGGAGCTGGAGACTGAGGCGAGCCAAGTGGGCTGTTGACCCCTTCCATCTATGTGATTGAACCCCAATAAAGATTCTGGACATTAAGTCTCAAATGAGCTTTGCTACTTGGCAATACTCTGTGCTTATTATGACACATCACTGCCAGGAGGAGTTAACCGTGTCCCTGATGCCAGCAGGAGTGGACAGCTGGAAGGTCCATGTTTAGAACCCTCCTGGACTCTGCCTCATCCTTCTCTTTCCTTCGCTGATTTTAATCTGTATCCTTGCATTGCAGTGAACCATAACTGTGAGTATAACAGCTCTCAGTGACTTCTGTGAGTCTTTCTACTGAATTATCAAATCGAAGAGTGTCTTGGGTCTCCAAACTTGCAATTGGTATCAGAGGTGAGGCTGGTCTTGCGGACTATTCTCTAGCTTGGCATTTATGTTCATGTTTTACTATAGGTGCCCTTCACTAGAACATAAACTCCATGAGGTCAGAGATCTTTGTATGTTTTGTTCACTAAGCTATCCCAAACAATTAGAATAGTGCTTGCAGAGAGTAGCTGCTCTATAAATATTTGTTGAGTAATTGGGTTGAATGTATTCTACTGGCTGACTTCTGCCCTGTCTTTTACTTCTATTATTAAATGACACAGAATTTTATGATTTTGTCACATTACATCATCTAGTTTCCCATTTGAATTTTAAAATTCAATAATGCAAAATGGATAAGAGCCTTCTTTTAATATTTTCAGAGAATGGAGGGGGAAGTTTTAAAGGAGGCTTCTGACTTTTGTGATATTTATGGAAGCTGCACAAAAGCAGCAGGATTAAGAGAATGCTCACTACTCCTCTAATCGACTTTGTCTGACTTGCTGATATGTTAATCTTTCTTCACATATGAATCATAATGAATGGACACAAATAAATACATATCTACCAATAGGTAAAAGGATCTGTAAAGAGAGATTTAGAGAAAGGTAAGCAGACATAGGCACAACCATGTCACTCTGGCACATAAACAAATGTTAACATCTGAAAGGTCACTGAAAATTTTGCCCAAGGAAGGTGGATGCTTTGGACGTCTTGATAATTAAAAAATGTAGTTCTTTGTGCAGGGATCTAGCTAAGCAGCTCTATAGAATTTCAAAAGAGGAAATGTGAACTTAAAGCCCAAATCAAAGAAGAAACTATTCACTTGTCTTGGTCTACTGATTTCATATGTTCATGGCAAGGAGATTTTTTTTAAAGCTGTTAATCTTCTTCATATTACATTGATAGTGTAAAGGCTGAGAGAGCACCAGGGATGTTTAGAGGCCAATTCAACTACATCTAAATTACTCTGCCTAATAAAATGTCACAACACGTGTGCTTATATGTGACACCTGACCCCACCATTGCTGAGTCAATTAATCTGTTTTCAGGTACATTTAAAACAATTTCCAAACATCTATGCTCTCAGTAATAATTCTAATCAGTTATTTAGACAACCTATGGATACAGAAGCATTCTAATTTGACTATTACTGCTATGTACACATGACTATGGTCCAGAACAAAAATACTGCATTTTTCTCTGGCTTGACACATACCTATTCAATCCTTGCATTCCATTTCTTCGATAATAACACTAATTTACACCTCATTACTGAGGCTAAAATAGTAAATACAAAAACATTTTTAACTCAACCTCATATCTCAACTTTTTGAGAAAATCCTTTTGATTTTATCTTCTAATATTCTTTGTATTTACGTGCTCCCTACTCAATTCACACTGCCATTGTTTTTCGGAAATCGATTCACATCTGCCTGGGTTATTGCCATGGAATCAGATTATTGTGAAGCAGATGTTTTGAGCCTGGTTCCTTTGATGCAGCCATTTCGGCAGCTGGGAAGTTTTAACGTTACCGCTCAGGGAAGTTTGAACGTGAAACATTTTGTGCTTCTCAGTAAGCACAGTTAGCCAGCTAGTGGAAATCAACCCCCAACCAGAGATGTGATGGCAAGAAACATAGATGGTATACAGCATTTTGGTAGAAATGTGGCATATCCAATCATAGTAAACCACTGAAATAACTGGTTGTCTTGATACTCCTGAGCCCAACTGGAAGGCAACAAGGCAGGGAGTTGGCAATGAACCAGAAAATGAAGAAAGGACACGCTGACACAGCTGACAGAGAAATCAGCCACTTCTTCCACATCCTAAGATCTGCAACCCATTTTTTAAAAAATTTTTAATTAATTAATTTATTTTTATTTTTGGCTGCGTTGGGTCTTCGTTGTAGCGTGCGGGCTTTCTCTAGTTGTGGCGAGCGGGGGCTGCTCTTCGTTGTGGTGTGCGGGCTTCTCATTGCAGTGTCTTCTCTTGTTGCAGAGCACGGGCTCTAGGCGTGTGGGCTTCAGTAGTTGTGGCTCACGGGCTCTAGAGCACAGGCTCAATAGTTGTGGTGCACAGGCTTAGCTGCTCCAGGGCATATGGGATCTTCCCGGACCAGGGATCGAACCTGTGTCCCCTGCATTGGCAGGCAGATTCTTTTTTTTTTTTTTTTTTTAATTAATTAATTAATTTATTTATTTATTTATTCATTCATTCATTCATTTATTTATTTGTGGCTGTGCTGGGTCTTCGTCTCTGTGCGAGGGCTCCCTCCAGTTGCGGCAAGCGGGGGCCACTCTTCATCGCGGTGCGCGGGCCTCTCACTATCGCGGCCTCTCCTGTTGCGGAGCACAGGCTCCAGACGCGCAGGCTCAGCAATTGTGGCTCACGGGCCCAGTCGCTCCGCGGCATGTGGGATCCTCCCAGACCAGGGCTCGAACCCGCACACCCCGCATTGGCAGGCAGACTCTCAACCACTGCGCCACCAGGGAAGCCCGGCAGGCAGATTCTTATCCACTGCACCACTAGGGAAGCCTTCTGCAACCCATTTTATCTGCCAATAAACCCAATGAGGCTTTGGAGATAGGCTGGGGGCATAGACTGCTAGATAATTCTCTGTTGAGGACAGGTTTTAACAGTGAAGGAAAAAAAAAAAAAAAGATTTTCACTCCAAAGACTTGATTTTCACTCCAAAGAGTTCTGGTTGAAAGTAAGTTCCCAGAAGATAGAATGTGAAATACATACAGAAAACTCACCGGTTCATACTACCTATGGTGTGTCAGAAGATGGGGACTTACACAAAAGCTCAGGACTAGTGAGTATGGTAGAGTAAAAATCCCAACTATGTTTAAATGCTGTTCTCTACTTTTCTTGTTAAGAAGGAACAAGTGAACAGGAGTAAAAGCTAAAGACCGAACGGACTTTAGTGAGAGAGTTTCATAAAATGGAAGTGCCTTCAGGAAATAAGTTTTGGTGTCAATGATTGTGATTTGTACATTTAAGGACATTAGGGCCATTTTCCTTTCCCATAGAGAGAGGGGCCATCTCCAGGCAGCCATGAGTCAGCAAGAGCAGCAGCCCACAAAACAGCAGCAGCCCAGGAAAGCTTGCTCATGCCAAAGTAGAGTGGTGGCATCCTGAAAGCAGCCACTGAGAGTGTATGGGAGGTGGAGAACAAAGTTTGCCAAGATCAAAGTCATGTCATGGTATGCACTGTTAAAACCTATCCACAACAGAGAATTATCTATCAGTCTATGCCTCCAGCCTATCTTCAAAGTATCATTGGATTTATTGGCAGGTAAAATGGGTCAGGTTGTTTCAGGTTCATCTTCCTAGGTCTACCATGTGGCTGTTTCTACTCTAGAGCCTTTCTGCTTCCTCAATCACTACCCAGAGAACAAAGTACTCTCTGTACTTGAATCATCAGATCTGTCTGGAATTTCTGTTAACTCCAATGCCAAGATAGAACCTAGATAAATGTCTGAACACAGGGCTTCCTTTTCAAGAATGCTTTTCACCATTCATTGTTGATTCCACCTCTGACTCTCCAACTTCCCATAGTTCAGGGAATCTTTTCTAATTACAGGGAAAGGAAACTTTGCTTTGAGTTGCCACATGTTTTCATAGCTTGAGTTCCCTTGGGTCTTATGATTTTGAAATCTAAACCATTACTCTGCTTTTCATTGTAACAATCTTTTCCTAAGGCATATATGTGGCAAGTTCTGACTCCTGACCAAATGGGAAATAGGTCAGGTTTACAGGAAATACAAAAGGAAAAGCCACTAGTTATTATTTCAAAAATATTATCCCAATATAATGTAAGGAATTTGCTGTTAAAAGGAAATTAAAGCTCCTCTCCAACTGTCATAATACAAGAAAACTGAAGAGAACTCAGATGCCAATGAGAACAAAGAATATGTTCAGATTAGAGAGAGTGAGAGCTACATCATCTTATCACACACCAAATTTTGTTATCATTCATATAACAAATACTGAGTGAGCACCTGAGTGCCTATTCTGTACCAGGTTACAGTCTCTGGGGATACAGCAATGTATGAAATAGGCAAAATAATAAATAGGCAAAAAGTAAAATAGGCAAAATAATCCCTGCCCTAACAGAGCTTATACCCTTTTGATAGGAGACAAAAATTAAGCAATATAAGTAAGTGAAATGTAGTAAAATAATGTTAAATATTATGAATAAAACAAGCAAGGAAGGGAAACAGAAGACTAAGAAGTATTCGATTTTAAATAGGCAGGTAGAAGAAGGTCTCATTTGAAATAAATATATTTAAATGAAGACATGAAAAAAGTGAGGGAGAAAGTCATGTGGATTATAACAGTGATGATAACTAAAGATCTCAGTTATTGGTCATTTGCTACTCAATTATGCATTGGGCTAAAATTTTTACATGTTTTATCTAATTTACTCTTGATAACATCTTTATGACCCAAATATAGTGATAAATTCCATTCACAGATGCGAAAAAATTTAGAATGAATTTCTAATTTCACATAGCTAGTCCATGACAGAGCTTAAATTTGAACACACTACTACCTGATATAAAGTCTCTGAACTTGACTGTGATGCTCTTCATGTGAATAATTTTTATGCCCCAGAGTCTAGAAAGATGTTCAGTCAATTCCTGAAGAGACCCCTTTGTTATTCACTAACTTACTTGAATTCAGATAATTGCATTTAATATGTCTTTATTGTTCTGTTCGTTCACCTTTCAGTTTGTACAAAGTCTATCCAAGGTCAGTGTCCCCGAAGTGTTTCAATTTTGGCTGCCTTCTAGTCTTCCTATCCAAGGCCAGGGCCTTGGTTTAATCTGCTACTACTCATTGTTTTGAGGGCTGGAGAGCTTCATGATGCCCTTGTAATGAAAGACAAGAAAACTGTTTTCCCAGTGTTCTCATGGGTTTTTTTAGAATGTAGCACTGCTCTTTTGCTTATACTGATCCCTGTTTCAGCATAACTTCAGTGTGTGATTAGATTGAAAGACTCCCTCCCTATAAGGGGTGAGTAAAGAAAAGACCAAAGGAAAGAAAAGAGTCAAAGAATTAGATTATTCTATATTGAGTAGGCAGCTATTATTTTGAGAAAAAATTGGAAGGAAGCAACATTGTCTATAAAAATTAACTGTTAAAAGAGTAACAGTTCAATCCAATACGCTCAGAGTAACAGTAAAGTAATAGTGGTACCCATTCTAGAATTGTGCTTCAACAAAGCTCACTCCTGTCTGAGACCACTGCATATTCATTTTCATGTATATTATCTTAGATCCTCATGATTCAATGAATATGATACACCCAATACATTAAATAGTCTGAACTCAGCAGGACACAAATTTGGAATTGTTATATTTTAATTCAATCACTACTTTCTCAATCCTGTTCCTTTCTACGTACAAACAGCTCAGAGATATATCAGCAATTGTATCTCTTAAGAAGATATCCAACCAAGAAATGACTTACCAGTTTTTCCTGCTTATAGTCATTTCCAGTCTCTTAGTGGTTCTCTTGAAATTTTTTCCCTTGATTTAGGAGTTCTGCTTAGGGTCCAGTGAACAAATGGAGATTATTTAGCATAATCTGAGACATACTGTCCTCAGACGTTAACCACAATTCTGAGACAACAGCAAAAAGTCTATTCAAAACTCTGTAAAAAAAAATATTAAAATTATTTTGGTTTCAGGTAATGGTGAAGTAACTTACATCAGAAAACTCTCCTACCAATAACAATTTAAAATGCTAGACAAAATATTATAAAACCACTATTTCAAAGTGCTGGAGACTAGGTAGTATCTAGCAGAGTTAGGACACTTGAAAAAAAGTAACTATGTAGAATGAGATCCATTTGTTTTATGGTTGTTGTTTTTTTCTTTTACCCTGGAGGGGAGTCTCTAGATCTGCTGAGCTAGAGGATAGAGCTTCATAGAACACAGTAGTTTTGTTGGGATGAGTGGTCAGAGGTTGGAATTGAAGGCTTCTGGAACAGTATAAAATTAAAGGGGAAATCCTATAAAGAAGAGACCCACAAATAAGAAGATCCAAAATCTGAGTACTTAGCTGACTCTTGAAATGCATTGGCCTAGAGAGAAATCTAAAAGGTTCAGGGAAAACAAGAGCTGTAAATTTAAAGAAGCTGATCGGTGATTTCAGAAGCTGCCTGCCACTTGGAACACAGAGTTAGGAATCCAATCAGCCAGAGTGATAGAGACTTGATAAATACGTTGAGTTATACATTGAAATCCTATTAAGACCGCAACTTAGGAGTAAAGATCACATCCCAGAACTAAGGGATATATCCTAGTACTAAGGGCAAAACTGAAATAAACCCATACAACAAAGCCTAAAACCAAGTCTCTTTTTGATCATGTGATCTCCCAGTAATTTAACTTCCTGCCAACATACAATGCAATGTTCTTCAGAGAAGGAGAAAAGTAACTGGTCTGTACAATGCATTATCTACAATGTCTATTAATCAACTATTACTGGACATGCAAAGAAACAAGAAAATATTGCCAATAGTTAAACAAGAAATATCTAATAGAAAAAGATCTAAAGATAACCCATATTTTGAAATTAATAGGCAAGAATGTTAAAACAACTATGATACATATGCTAAAGAAGGCATAGGACTATTTAGATATAATGAATAAAGAGATAAGAAAATTTAGGACATCTATTAAAAATGTAAGGAAAAGACAATTTGATGGAAATCCTTGAACTGAAAAATATAACTTGTGAAATAAATTTGCTAGATGTGATCAACAGTAGATTGGATACAAGAGGGAAAAGAATCAATGAATCTAAAGATAGGATAATAGAAGTTATGCAAACTGAAGCAGAGAGAAGAAAAAGGACTGAAAAGAAATAAATTGGCACCAAAGACTTAGGGATAGTATTGAATGATCTACCATATGTGTAACTGAAGTCTTAGAAAGAGTAAAAAGAGAATGAAACAGAAAAAAAAATTTGAAGAAATATTGGCCAAGATTTTTCCATGTATGATCAAAACAGCAGCTCACAAATTTGGAGGAGCTCAGCAAAACCAAAAAATATAAACACAAAGAAAGCCACAACTAAGCTCTTCACAGTCAAACTGCTTAAACTGAAGAAAAAAGAAAAAGAAAAAGAAAAACAAAAGCCCTAGAAAAGAGAAACATTATATTCAAGAGAAATACAGTAAGAAACAACAGAAACCAGTGAAAAATAGAATGACATCTTTTCAATGCTGAAAGAAAAATAAAACTGTCAACAGGAATTCAACATCCAGTGAAAATATCTTTAACAACAACAACAAAAAAAGCAAAGTCCTTTTTCAGATAACAGAAAGCTAAGATAATTCACCAGCAGACTCATAAGAGATGCTAAAGAAAATGTGTCATGTTGAAGGGAAATAATATCAGATGAGAATTCATCTCAACAAGAAGGAATGAAAAGCACTGGAAACAGTAGATATATGGGTAAACTTAAAAGACTACTTTTCTTCCTTTTCTTATTTTTTAAAGATTATTGACTATTTAAACAACAATAACAGTATATTATAGAGTTCACAGCATATGTGTAAAGAAAATACATGACAACAATATCTCAAGGGACAAGTGGAAGTAAATGAAACTATTCTATTTTAATATCCTTACATCACATGTGAAGAGGTAAAACATTAATTCAAAGACTGAAAAATTAAAGATAAATTATAATTACTACAGCAAACATATAAGAGAATACGAAGAGGTACAGTTTAAAAAGCCCTTAGAGAAGAAAGAATGAAATACTAAAATGTGTGTGTGTATAAATATATGTGTGTATTTATGTATAAGGTGGCAGGAGAAAAGAAAGAAGAGCAAGGGATGAAGACACAAATAGAAAACAAATATTAAGATTATGGATAAAGCCAATTATATAGAATTTTTATTTATTTATATGAATGGAATAAACACTCCAATTAAAAGGCAAAATTGATTTAAAAATCATTAGCCAACTAAATATTGTTTTCAAAAGATGACTTTTAATAGAAGCACATAGATTGAAAGTAAACTGTGGGAAAAGATATATCATGCAAACAGTAAACATAAGTAAACTCATGGTTCTATTAATCTACCAAAAGTACACTTCAACACAAAGAGTATTACCACAGATAAAAAGGTTTACTTTATAATATTAACTTGTCAATTTATCAAGAAAATAATAACAATACTAAATGGAAATAGAGAAACCCACAATCATTGTAGGAGATTTCAACATCCTTCTATCCAGTGACTGATAGAACAAGTGAGAAAAAATTAAGCTGAAATATCAAAGATTTGAACAAGACTATCAATAAACTTGAACTAAATTACATTTACAGAACACTCATACAAAAATTTCTTAATTCACATTTTTTTACAAGTACACATGTAACATCCACCAGGAGAGACTATGCACTGGGCTGTAAAATAAGTTTCAAAGGATTGCAATCACACAGAGGATATTCTCTTACCATAATGGAATTCAGTTATAAATCAACAATTAGATAACTAGATAATCCCCAAATATTTGGAAACCCATCAGTAAAGCAACAAGTTAAAAGAAAGTTATGTAATATTTCTAAGTGAACGTTAATGAAACATCATTTTTCAAATTTCAGGGAATGTTGTGAAAGCAGTTATAAGAAGGAAATTTATATCTTTAGATGTTTGTATTAAAAAACAATAAAGCTACCTTCATAAGAAGCTAGCAAAAGAAAAGTAAAAGAAAATAACAAGCAATATAATAAAACAATTTTTAAAATTCAGAATCAATAGAATACAAAACATAACAAAAATAGAGGAAAATCAACAAAGTGAAAACTTGGTGATTTGAAAAAATACAACAAAACTGGTGATTCTCTAGGTAGAAATGATGTATTATTTCATATATACATATATTTTTTCATCTTACAAACATATATATATTTATATGTTTGTAAGATGAAAAGTAATTTACAAGGACCAAAAAGACCAAACTGGGGTCACTCAGCATACTGATTTTGAGATAAATCTACGTTATTAGATGCATCAGTAGTTCATTTCTTTTTATTACTGAGTAGTATTCTGTCATATGAATATGCCACATTTTGGTTAACCATTCACCTGTTGATGGATATTTGAGTTGTTTGAACTTTGAGGCTTCCATAAATAAAGGTGTTATAAACATCTGTGCACAAGTGTTTTTGTGGAATTTAGTAAATACCTAGGGGCTTAAAGACTGGGACCCATGCTAGGTGTATGTTAACTTATTAAGAAATGGCAAAACAGTTTTATAAAGTGACTGTAGCATTTTTACTCCTATTAGTAATGTATAAGAGTTCTAGTTGCACCACATCTTCACAAATACTTGCTTGATATGGTCAGTTTTTAAAATTTTAACCATTCTAGTGGGTGTATACTGATATCTAATTGTGATTTTAATTTGTTTTTTCCTGGTGACTGATTTGAACATCTTTTCTTCTGTGAATTGGCCATTTGCATATCCACTATGGTGAAGGATCTGCTCAAACTTTTTGCCAATTTTTAATTTTTTGCTTATTAGTAAGTCATACAAGTTCCTTTTATGTTCTGGATATGATTTCTTTACAAAATATATATATAGCTAATATTTACCCCTTTACAAAGCTAAAGTTAATATTTTAGATACAATATTCTGGTTGCTGCTTCCCACTTTTTAACCCCAGACAATAACATAAAATTTGTGGTTAAAATGAAAGTATTTTAACTCTTCTATTAGATTTATTTCATTCAACAAATATTTACAGATTTCTCTAAGGTATAATATTCAGCAAAACATTGCCAGTACACATAAATCAGAGTTTAATTTTCAAATTGTTTATGTTTATGTTTTATTGTTCCTATAACATGCTCTTATATCACTATGATAAAATTAACATGCTACATTAAAAATACTGTATGATTAGTTTGCTAATGGGATAAGGATATGCACTAAGTATTGATTAATGTATTTCTAAAAGCCCTACAAAAATTGCAATAAAGGGAATAAGAATTTGCAAAGTGATTTTTTTTTTTCATCTTGGAAAAATCCCTGAGGTGTCATCATCCCACATGTTTGTGTTTATTTTCAAAATGTTTGATGATTACCTTACACCATGCTTATTATGCCAGCATATATAACATTCAGAAATAACTGAGATGGTACTAGAAAGTATGTAACTATTAATTGGAGCTATATGACTTAACTGCATTTTAGTTTGTCTTGGGAACTATAATTTAAAAAAAAAAAAAAAACCTTTGAGTTAGATATTAAGTTTATCATTCTCCTGAGCTTCCATTTCCTAACCAAAAATAAATAAAATAATATTTCTTTCATTATTTAAATACAGGTATAATTTACACACATAAAATTAACCAATTCTAAGTTTGATAAGTTTTAGCAAATATATATGTATTACATAACATTAGAGAAAAGAATTAAGGAAGCTCCTCCTGCCATGGAAATATATAATATATTCATAAAATGGAATACTTAATATTGTTAAGATGTCAATTCTCTACAATTGACTTATTCATCAAGTGCAATCACAATAAAAATTTCAACAGAATTTTTTATAGAAATTGGCAACCTGTTAAAATATTTATATAAAGAGTTTACATGCCATGTGGAGAAAATGCAGAAAAAGCATTTGGCAGAATTCAGCATTCATTTATGGTTTAAAAAAAAAACCCTCTGCAAACTAGAAATAGATAAAAGGCACCTACTAAAACCTATGGCTAGCATTAAACCTAATGGAGAAATGTTGAATACTTTCCTCCAATGATAAGTAACCAGGCAAGAATGCCCACTCTCACCACTACTATTTAACAGTTATTAATGGTTCTAACCATTGAAATAAGGTAAATAACAAAATCCTTAAAGGTCAGAAAGGATAGAGAAAAACAGTTTTTATTTAAAGGTAATTTGATGGTTAAGTAAAAAAACCTAAGCAACTATACGAAGTAATATGAGAAATTAGTAATGTCACAGGAGGTAAAGGGATATAAAACCCTTTTGTTTACACTTTTACATACAAAAAGCATTTTTACATACTATAAGCAAATAATTGGAAAATGAAAACTTTTAAAATTCTATTCATGATAGCACTGAAATTATAAACTCTTCAGGAATCAATTTTAACAAAAAATGTATAAGAGATTTTCATTGAAAACTGCAGAAAATTAGTAAGAAGGATTAAAGAAGAGGTAAAAAATGGAGAAATTTACTATTTGGTCGGAAGATTCAATATTGTCAAGATGTCTCCTCAAACTGATCTATAGATTAAATTCAATTCCAATCAAAATTCTAGCAGGATATTTGAATAGGAGCCAGTCTACTGATTATTACTGTATCATTTTTACTGGTAAGAATTTTTTTATGATTTAAAAGTTCTAATTTTATTTATTTATTTTTGAATTTTTGAATTTTGTTTTATTTATTTTTTTATACAGCAGGTCCTTATTAGTCATCAATTTTATACACATCAGTGTATACATGTCAATCCCAATCGCCCAATTCATCACACCACCACCACCACCCCCCCGCCACTTTCCCCCCTTGGTGTCCATACATTTGTTCTCTACATCTGTGTCTCAATTTCTGCCCTGCAAACATGGGATACATGTGTATTTTTGAATTATGGTTTTCTCTGGGTATATGCCCAGTAGTGGGATTGCTGGATCATATGGTAATTCTATTTTTAGTTTTTTAAGGAACCTTCATACTGTTCTCCATAGTGGCTGTATCAATTTACATTCCCACCAACAGTGCAAGAGGGTTCCCTTTTCTCCACACCCTCTCCAGCATTTGATGTTTGTAGATTTTCTGATGATGCCCATTCTAACTGATGTGAGGTGATACCTCATTGTAGTTTTGATTTGCAGTTCTCTAATAATTAGTGATGTTGAGCAGCTTTTCATGTGCTTCTTGGCCATCTGTATGTCTTCTTTGGAGAAATGTCTATTTAGGTCTTCTGCCCATTTTTGGATTGGGGTGTTTGTTTCTTTAATATTGAGCTGCATGAGCTGTTTATATATTTTGGAGATTAATCCTTTGTCCGTTGATTCATTTGCAAATATTTTCTCCCACTCTGAGGGTTGTCTTTTCGTCTTGTTTATGGTTTCCTTTGCTGCGCAAAAGCTTTTAAGTTTCATTAGGCCCCATTTGTTTATTTTTGTTTTTATTTCCATTACTCTAAAAGGTGGATCAAAAAAGACCTTGCTGTGATTTATGTCAAAGAGTGTTCTTCCTATGTTTTCCTCTAAGAGTTTCATAGTGTCCAGTCTTACATTTAGGTCTCTAATCCATTTTGAGTTTATTTTTGTGTATGGTGTTAGGGAGCGTTCTAATTTCATTCTTTTACATGTAGCTGTCCAGTTTTCCCAGCACCACTTATTGAAGAGACTGGCTTTTCTCCATTGTATATCCCTGCCTCCTTCGTCATAGATTAATTGACCATAGGTGCGTGGGTTTATCTCTGGGCTTTCTATCTTGTTCCACTGATCTCTGTTTCTGTTTTTGTGCCAGTACCATATTGTCTTCATTACTGTAGCTTTGTAGTATAGTCTGAAGTCAGGGAGTCTGATTCCTCCAGCTCCATTTTTTTCCCTCAAGACTGCTTTGGCTATTCAGGGTCTTTTGTGTCTCCATACCAATTTTAAGATTTTTTGCTCTAGTTCCATAAAAAATGCCATTGGTAATTTGATAGGGATTGCATTGAATCTGTAGATTGCTTTGGGTAGTATAGTCATTTTCACAATATTGATTCTTCCAATCCAAGAACATGGTACATCTCTCCATCTGTTGGTATCATCTTTAATTTCTTTCATCAGTTTCTTATAGTTTTCTGCATACAGGTCTTTTGTCTCCCTAGGTAGGTTTATTCCTAGGTATTTTCTTCTTTTTGTTGCAGTGGTAAATGGGAGGGTTTCCTTAATTTCTCTTTCAGATTTTTCATCATTACTGTATAGGAATGCAAGAGATTACTGTGCATTAATTTTGTATCCTGCAACTTTACCAAATTCATTGATTAGCTCTAGTAGTTTTCTGGTGGCATCTTTAGGATTCTCTATGTATAGTATCATGTCATCTGCAAACAGTTTTACTTCTTCTTTTCCAATTTGTATTGCTTTTATTTCTTTTTCTTCTCTGATTGCCATGGCTAGGACTTCGAAAACTATGTTGAATAATAGTGGTGAGAGTGGACATCCTTGTCTTGTTCCTGATCTTAGAGGAAATAGTTTCAGTTTTTCACCATTAAGAATGATGTTTGCTGGGGGTTTGTCATATATGGCCTTTATTATGTTGAGGTAGGTTCCCTCTATGCCCACTTTCTGGAGAGTTTTTATCATAAATGGGTGTTGAATTTTGTCAAAAGGTTTTTCTGCATCTATTGAGATGATCATACAGTTTTTATTCTTCAATTTGCTAATATGGTTTATCACATTGACTAATTTACATTGATTGAAGAATCCTTGCACCCCTGGGATAAATCCCACTTGATCATGGTGTATGATCCTTTTAATGTGTTGTTGGAGTCTGTTTGCTAGTATTTTGTTGAGGATTTTTGCATCTATATTCATCAGTGATATTGGTCTGTAATTTTCTTTTTTTGTAGTATCTTTGTCTGGTTTTGGTATCAGGGTGATGTTGGCCTCGTAGAATGAGCGTTCCTTCCTCTGCAAGTTTTTGGAAGAGTTTGAGAAGGATGGGTGTTAGCTTTTCTCTAAATGTTTGATAGAATTCACCTGTGAAGCCAACTGGTCCTGGACTTTTGTTTGTTGGAAGATTTTTAATCACAGTTTCAATTTCATTACTTGTGATTGGTCTGTTCATATTTTCTATTTCTTCCTGGTTCAGTCTTGGAAGGTCATATCTTTCTAAGAATCTGTCCATTTCTTCCAGGTTGTCCATTTTATTGGCATAGCATTGTTTGTAGTAGTCTCTTAAGATGCTTTGTATTTCTGCAGTGTCTCTTGTAACTTCTCCTTTTCCATTTCTAATTTTATTGATTTGAGTCCTCTCCCTCTTTTTTTTGATGAGTCTGGCTAATGGTTTATCAATTTTGTTTATCTTCTCAAACAACCAGCTTTTAGTTTTATTGATCTTTGCTATTGTTTTCTTTGTTTCTATTTCATTTATTTCTGCTCTGATCTTTATGGTTTCTTTCCCTCTGCTAACTTTGGGTTTTCTTTGTTCTTCTTTCTCTAGTTCCTTTAGGTGTAAGGTTAGATTGTTTACTTGAGATTTTTCTTGTTTCTTTAGGTAGGCTTGTATAGCTATAAACTTCCCTCTTAGAACTGCTTTTGCTGCATCCCATAGGTTTTGGATCTTCATGATTTCATTGTCATTTGTCTCTAGATATTTTTTGATTTCCTCTTTGATTTCTTCAGTGATCTCTTGGCTATTTAGTAACGTATTGTTTAGCCTCCATGTGTTTGTGTTTTTTACGTTTTTTTCCCTGTAATTCATTTCTAATCTCATAGCGTTGTGGTCAGAAAAGATGCTTGATATGATTTCAATTTTCTTAAATTTACTGTGACTTGATTTGTGACCCAAGATGTGATCTATCCTGGAGAATGTTCCGTGAGCACTTTAGAAGAAAGTGTAATCTGCTGTTTTTGGATGGAATGTCCTATAAATATCAATTAAATCTATCTGGTCTATTGTGTCATTTAAAGCTTGTGTTTCCTTATTTATTTTCATTTTGGATGATCTGTCCATTGGTGTAAGTGAGGTGTTAAAGTCCTCCACTATTATTGTGTCACTGTCGATTTCCTCTTTTATAGCTGTTAGCAGTTGCCTTATGTATTGAGGTGCTCCTATGTTGGGTGCATATATATTCATAATTGTTATATCTTCTTCTTGGATTGATCCCTTGATCTCTAAGTAGTGTCCTTCCTTGTCTCTTGTATCATTCTTTATTTTAAAGTCTATTTTATCTAATCTGAGTATTGCTACTCCAGCTTTCTTTTGATTTCCATTGGCATGGAATATCTTTTTCCATCCCCTCTCTTTCAGTCTGTATGTGTCCCTAGGTCTGAAGCGGGTATCTTGTAGACAGCATATATATGGGTCTTGTTTTTGTATCCATTCAGCAAGCCTGTGCCTTTTGGTTGGAGCATTTAATCCATTCATGTTTAAGGTAATTATCGATATGTATGTTCCTATTACTCTTTTCTTAATTGTTTTGGGTTTGTTTTTGTAGGTCCTTTTCTTCTCTTGTGTTTCCCACTTAGAGAAGTTCCTTTAGCATTTGTTGTAGAGCTGGTTTGGTGGTGCTGAATTCTCTTAGCTTTTGCTTGTCTGTAAAGCTTTTGATTTCTCCATTGAATCTGAATGAGATCCTTGCTGGGTAGAGTAATCTTGGTTGTATGTTCTTCCCTTTCATCACTTTAAGTATATCATGCCACTCCCTTCTGGCTTGTAGAGTTTCTGCTGAGAAATCAGCTGTTAACCGTATGGGAGTTCCCTTGTATGCTATTTGTTGTTTTTCCCTTGTTGCTTTCAATAATTTTTGTCTTTAATTTTTGCCACTTTGATTACTATGTGTCTCGGCGTGTTTCTCCTTGGGTTTATTCTGTATGGGACTCTCTGCGCTTCCTGGACTTGGGTGGCTATTTCCTTTCCCATGTTAGGGAAGTTTTTGACTATAATCCCTTCAAATATTTTCTCTGGTCCTTTCTCTCTCTCTTCTCCTTCTGGGACCCCTATAATGCAAATGTTGTTGCGTTTAATGTTGTCCCAGAGGTCTCTTAGGCTGTCTTCATTTCTTTTCATTCTTTTTTCTTTAGTCTGTTCCACAGCAGTGAATTCCACCATTCTGTCTTCCAGGTCACTTATCCGTTCTTCTGCCTCAGTTATTCTGCTATTGATTCCTTCTAGTGTATTTTTCATATCAGTTATTGTATTGTTCATCTCTGTTTGTTTGTTCTTTAATTCTTCTAGGTCTTTGTTATACATTTCTTGCATCTTCTCGATCTTTGCCTCCGTTCTTTTTCCGAGGTCCTGTATCATCTTCACTATCATTATTCCTGAATTCCTCTTCTGGAAGGTTGCCTATCTCCACTTCATTTAGTTGTTTTTCTGGGGTTTATCTTGTTCCTTCATCTGGTACATAGCCCTCTGCCTTTTCACCTTGTCTATCTTTCTGTGAATGTGGTTTTTGTTCCACAGGCTGCAGGATTGTTGTTCTCCTTGCTTCTGCTGTCTGCCCTCTGGTGGATGAGGCTATCTAAGAGGCTTGTGCAAGTTTCCTGATGGGAGGGACTGGTGGTGGGTAGAGCTGACTGTTGCTCTGGTGGGCAGAGCTCAGTAAAACTTTAATCCACTTGACTGTAGATGGGTGGGGCTGGGTTCCCTCCCTGTTGGTTGTTTGACCTGAGTCAACCTAACACTGGAGGCTACCTGGGCTCTTTTGTGGGGCTAATGGTGGACTCTGGGAGGGCTCACACCAAGGAGTACTTCCCAAAACTTCTGCTGCCAGTGTCCTTGTCCTCACAGTGAGACACAGCCACCCCCCGCCTCTGCAGGAGACCCTCAAACACTAGCAGGTAGATCTGGTTCAGTCTTTCCTGGGGTCACTGCTCCTTCCCCTGGGTCTCGATGTGCACACTACTTTGTGTGTGCCCTCCTAGAGTGGAGTCTCTGTTTCCCCCAGTCCTGTCAAAGTCCTGCAATCAAATCCCACTAGACTTCAAAGTCTAATTCTCTAGGAATTCCTCCTCCCATTGCTGGACCCCAGGTTGGGAAGCCTTACGTGGGGCTCAGAACCTTCACTCCAGTGGTTGGACTTCTGTGGTATAAGCGTTCTCCAGTCTGTGAGTCACCCACCCAGCAGTTATGGGATTTTATTTTACTGTGATTGCGTCCCTCCTACCATCTCACTGTGGCTTCTCCTTTGTCTTTGGATGTGGGGTATCTTTTTTGGTAAGTTCCAGTGTCTTCCTGTCGATGACTGTCCAGCAGCTAGTTGTGATTCTGGTGTCCTCCCAAGAGGGAGTGAGAGCACGTCCTTCTACTCCGCCATCTTGGTTCCTAGTCTAAAAGTTCTAAGTTTTAAATACATTCTGGGACTCATATCCACAGGACTCAATGTGAGCATTTGTCTTATCCACAAAGGTTTTCCGAAACTGAGACAGGCTGGGACCTGGGACCTGGAAGCCTTTTACTGTAGTGCTTGCACCGGGACAAATGTCTCTTCGAGCAATAGAATACACAGAAACTATAAGGGACTAAAAAATACCCGCATGAATGCACAGTTGGGGCAAATTATGAACAATAAGATAATAAGGCCAACTTCTGAGGTGCCAGGGACAAAAGCAGGGTACTGTGCATGAACCCCATACACAGCACCACCAAGCAGGTGGACAGACCACCTAAGCCACTCCTCCAACCAATATACCAATATGCCCCTACCCTCACCCCTTTTAAGGAACCAGACTGCTCTCCTCTGGGAGCAGGGAGTGAGCAAGGGAAACTGTTACTTGTTTTCACTCCATCCTACTGCAGCACAAGTCCCAATAAAGCCTTGCCTGAATTCCTTGTCTGGCTTCTTATCAATTTCTATTCATTAACAGTCCAAGAACCTGAGTCAGTAACAAAACTAAGACCTTCATCATGAAGTTTCTCAAGTTTTACCATTTCACAGTTTACTTTTCTAATCAACACGTCATGGAGCAGGCAAATAGATTACCAGCCTTTTCTATGCTGTCCCCAGTGTTGTTTGGAATCAGCTTATTGACCACTTCTTCAAGTCATTTGTCTGCCTTTTCAGGTCATGATTTCTATCATCTTTTTCTGGATTTTGCAGAACTCTTGGAGCCAAGCATAACTAGTTTCTGGATCGGGTTGTTAAAGTTTTTGATTAAAAGCCCACACAGAAGAGACAAACCAAGTAATCATGAGTAGTTTTGACAATAGAAGATTCAAGTATGGTCTTCAATTTTTTTCAATCTGGAATATTTTCTTTCAACAACAACATTCATTTCATGGGAATTACACAGGCAGTGTTTTGCTCAGAACATTTTTATTAATAATTTTCAATTTTCTAAATGCAATTCCATTCTTCTGCAAATCAGCAAGGCTCACTTCAAAAAAGCAATCCTTGAGGTCATCAGATACAGTTTTGCTTCCTGAGTCCTTGTGACTAGTGTTTTTCCAATATTCTTTATGAATAACATAGCTGACACTTCTCATAATACCAATCTTTCTGAGAAAATAAGTTCACCACTTCAGTCTTGGCTTCCTTTCTGCTGTCTTTCCATAAGATGCTTTTCTTTCCCAACTGCTACGGTGCCTCTCAGAGACTCAAAGGGCAGCAAATGTATTTTAAAATAATTCCAGATACCCTACCCACCCTAAAAACTGTATCCAAACAAATAAAGTATGTTTGAAGAAAATAACATTTAAAGTCTTCCCCTGAAGTTGTGGCACTTAAGTTAAAATAGGATTTTTTTTTTTCCTTTCTTAATCTCCCGTTAAAATGTTATCCTTCTCAAATTTGATTTATGTAGCTCCTGAATGAAGAAGCTCTTTTAAATAATTGCTAAGAGAACAAAATAGGAATCAAAGTGTCAAATTCCCTAACATTATTTTGTAGGTAGCCTTAAATACTTCTTTAATGCCTACGAGAAATCAAATATTGGTAATCTGTCTCTGTCCATTTCTCTCTTCCCAGATAGCTAATGACATGCATTATACTTCCCTGACTGTGTGTACCTTTCATTTCATGCAAAGCCTTTAATCCTTCTCTTTTTAGATAAAATGCCATAACCATAGTGTAGTAGGTTAAGATTGATTGACAAGTGCATATAGTTATGGTTTCAATTGTGGAGTATGTTTTACAGTTGAAAAAAATGCACAACCTTGAAAATAAAGAAGTTGTGCCCTTTCTCTGGGATAAAAGGATCATATCAAATTGGTTCATTTCTTTGCTGGAATGAAATAAAAGATTTCCTGTAACAAAGAACACCACCCAAAAGGCTGCTGGAGGATGTCTTTCTTGACTAGATAATGCTTTGCCAATAAGGAAATCAAAAGAGATAAAAGTGGAATTTTAGGAGTTTTTCCCTTTTACTTCATTTCCCATTCATAGTTCATACATAGTTGGGAACAAAAAGAGACAATAGCAGAAAAATGTAACATTCAAAAATTTAATTTACAAAATGTACAAAGGATGAAGTCTGTGTATTAAAACTAAGGGTTAGACTAAGTTAAACAAGCTTCCCTTACTTTACTCCTCGCCTTAGATTCTAACAAAGCCCACAATAAATTCATGTTATGCTTCTTTAGTTTTAGGATTCCATTTCAATCTGCTAAATACAAAAATATTTATAGATTTAGCATTTTGTGTTAAAATAGGATTGAATACTCCAGTTGAAAACCTCAGATCTGAGCAGTCAGTGGGAAGAGAAAAACTTCACCCACTCAGTGGTGGGTATGGTCAGTCATTGTGTATAGATATGCAGGCATGTGTGGTATTTGCCCACCCACCTATTGAAGCATTATTTGAGCACCCACTAGAGGCCAGGCATCACAAGACTGCCCTTCAACTCTGCACTCCGCTAATAGAACCTCACTGTGTCTTCTTTTGCTGGGCTAAGCACCTCTGTTTCCCTGATAATATAATTTTAGATGATTCCCCATTTTGAAGCCCTGGATGTTGTCTGTGAAGAGCAGAATGCATCAGGCCCATAACCACTTTTATCCTGGATATCATTCTTTTACCCATAATGCCTCAAAACCCATGAAAATGTAATTTAGCCACATCCTGCCCTAAGAATTCTTTGAGGAACTGAGGTGCGTTCCATCTAATAAGGAAGGGGACATGTAGTAGGGGGAAGGGAATCATAGAAATATTTTGCAACCTCTAATATTTTAAGGATAATCTTATCAAAATACTTAGCTGTCACTTCAGAAATCAGGAAACAGCATCCAGAAGCAACTGGTTGTTAATTAGAGAAGGTTAATTTGAGAGGAGCAGGAGAGTGGCCCAAAGTCCAAGACATGTGTCCTACGAGGTCAAGTCAAGACTTGGTAAAATCTCTCAGGAAGAGATAGAGGGCAACTGGAGGCAAGAGGGAAGTCACAGGAACGGCTAGAGCAACAGCAAGGAACGTTTGTAATAGAGACAGCCTAGGTCATGGGGAAGAAGAGAAAAGAAGTATTGAAAGACAAGAATAAAGAAATGCTAAATCTGACTGTAAGAAATACATTAGCTATAATAGCAATGGGAGGAAAGATGACATGGCACTAGCATTTTTTTGATTAGGTGCCAGTGGGTGATGATGAAGAATACAATGACTACTAGTACAGTATGGCACTACTGCCTTGATTCAGGCTAATGAGTCAGCAGTTTACCTACTGTTACCTTTGTAACATTACTGCAAATGTCAACATAGTGAAAAAGATAAATAATGGTTTAGTATTATTATGAAAAAAAACTTTGATCTCTCAAATCCCCTGGAAGGGTCTCTCCAGGGACCCCCAGGAGTCTGCAGACCTCACTTAGAGAAGTGCTGCATGTATTTTATTTTATGATCCATATGATAATCACCTTTTCAATCTTCATTCAAAGGTGAGGTTTGTCACCATCCCCTGACTATGGCCTGCCATAGGGTGAAAATGGTAAGGCAAAGGGCCTGGTGTTTTCCTCTTTCTAGCTTACTACTTATCCCATTGGATAACAATTATATTGATACCTCCAGGGTTAGTATGCTGGCTTAGTGCTTTCTGAGCCTGTCACAGGTTTAAGGCTTTCATGGGTGACTTTAATGATTCTTCGGAGACCCCACTTCCCATAGCCAGGGACTGTTCACCTAAAGTTCCTTTGACGAGTTGGATATGTCTCTGTTCTTACAAGTCACATCTTCCTTCTGAAATATCTAAGATTCCAGCTAGCTTCAGCTTGTCTCTGTCCAGGAGGCTTATTCTAGAATTTGGTGACATTTCAGTCTGTTCCCTGTCCTAAGGGATTTGTCTTCATTTCCGAAAATTTCCTCAAATATTTGTATCCAACTGAAAGAGTTCTGAGTTACAAAAGAATAATTGTTTAGTAAACCACTGTCCATAATACCAATCAATTACAAACTATCTGAAAACATCATTATTCTAAGCAAGAGATACTCTATTTAATCACTGTAAATAGTCTTAAAGCACCCTCAAATTAACCATATTTATATGTATCCTCTGACCTGGCCTACAACATTGTCAATTATTTTGACTATCTTTATAATCAATACAATTTACTATGACCAAATTAATGACAAGGTAATCAAAACAACTTTTTAGAATGACCAAAATAAAGTATTTAACCACTGTCTATATTTCATTATATTATAACAAAGCCTGTTTACATTTATATATATATAAACATATACATTTTCACAAAATTGTATTTATAACTATACATATACATATATAAATATTATTTTCTATAATTACAGATTTTAGGATTGAAACCCTAAAGGTTTTAGCTATTTTCATGAAGTTTTCTCAGAAAAATTATCTATATATTGAACTTGTATCAAAATCTCAAATAAATATTTCAGCAAGGTATATGAAGACAGTGACTATACACTTAAAGTGACTCAACCAATAAGGTATATTCACTGAAGTTTAGCAATAATGTAAGAGATCCTTATCTTTTATAATATTCCTAAACCTCAGTGAAGTGTTTTAAATAATTTTAATTAATATAAATAACTCTCTTAATAAATTTAATTTAAATGCCTATTTAAGCCTTAATTTAAAGTGCTGTTCTCGAAACTGTGTAGCCTGACCATACAAATATTCTCAAAGCCAGAAATGATTTGTACTTTCAAATCCTTAGGGAAAAAACAGATAAAAAGAAAAATGAACCAACACATGCTTAATAGCTAAACCATTATTTACGTACTAGGTTTAGTACACGAGAGGGATAATGTCAAAAGGTTCACTGCTGTGATAAAATTAAATCACGTCAGCATTTTTCACAACCAACAAAAGAAATATGTAATAAATAGAGAATTTTACTTCCTTTTAAAGAAAAAAAATCACTTTCTCAGCTCAATAGCCTACTGTAATCTGGTGATTAAATTCCAAGGATGAGTGATCTTGAGCTGCCATAAAAATACAAAGTGTATCCATATATTGGATTTTATTAATCTCCTGATTTTGACTGCCTTGGTTTCATTCTTGGAATAAACTAGAAAAGTCCATTTATACTTACATTCTAAAGCATAATTACTATGATTAAAAAGTTGCGGTAACTTATGAGCTGTAAAACTAGTAAATTATATCCAGCCTGTAAGTAGAACTAATTATAAAGCTGTTGCTTGATTAAGGTGTTTATACTAAAGAGTATTATAGGGATTAGTCCAAAGCTTTACATCCTGCAGCACAGAATTAATATGCAGGATTTAAACACTCAAATTAATTCAGGTGCAGCAAACAATTATATGAAATAGGAACACTCGACCGAGCTAATGACCATACCAGTCCACCAAGCTAATTTATAATCATGTACTTATTGACCTCTCTGCATGTTCACAAAAGGACTGTTCTCATGCTAATTTCTGCCTGCAAGCCACTGTCATAGCCTTGTGTCTAGTCATCATAGTGATTAGTGGAGACAGGAAGCACTAGTCCCTAATATTATTGCAAGTTTTGTCCTAATGAGACAACTCATCTTGCAAGAAGTACCTGTAAATGATAAACTCTCTATTATCATCACCAACAAGAAGAAGAATTTAGTAAGAACTTACTATGAACATTTCTAGTTTCTTCAGTGAACAGTCTAGCTGTGCTCTAAACCTGACCTCTGTGAGTTTATCAGCTAATTGGAATAAATATGTTGAAGGAGAGAGAGCCTAGGTCAAACTGTTACCTAGTCCAATTTAGGGTTTAAGATTCCTATATCAGACAATTAAGCTAGTCAGAAGACATCCCAGTGCAGGATTTGTTCTAAAATAAATAAATGCAGTCCAGATCACCTGGGGTTTATTCATTCAAAATGCTCAGCAAACAATTATTAAGTTCTGCCTTGTGTATTATAGACAATTTTTTAAAAAATGATAATGCAGTCCTTTCTCTGAGGAGTTAAGGAACATACACTTTAATAGGAAAGCAAGATAAACCTTACTACTGTTTACTGATTTGAGAGTATTAGCATAAGAGAGGCACAAAGAAGTATATGAGTTCATACAGAGGAAAGCTGATACCACAGGTGGTGCAGGTGTCCTACACAAAGCACTAGGCCAAGAGCCCAAAGACAGAGAGTCTTTGATGGAGAGTCTTGCTTGTCTTACTAGCTGTGTGGGTTTAGATGATTGCTTTAATGTACCTGTGCCTCACTGACAAAAATTTTTATTTTATACAGATCTAACAGAGTTGTTGAATTGGGATGAAAGCTAACATCCTATGTACATATAAAGAATCATTCTTGCTGTCATTGGGTATCCCACCAAAGACAGGGCTGGTGAAGTGATCTGCCAAGGCAGACTACTTGTCTCATTTTCTAACGTTTCTTTCTTATATATTTATCTATTTATTTATTTATCTACTCATTCATTTATTCATTTATGGCTGCTCTTTGGCCAGAAACTCCGCTGTTCTGAGAGAAGGTAATGCAGCAAACAAGAGTGAAATATTTGTCTTTTCCCAATGGAGGGTTTTTAATCACTAGACCTTCATTCTTCTCAAGGAAGGGTAAAAAAGTGTTGCAAAAACTCAGAGGCTGTTTCTGATGAGTCATAAAAGTTCTGTGTAATAGGTCATATGAAAGTAGCAAAATGAGGATTTTGAGGATGTGTTCCTCAAGCGAGAGTTGGAGTATATCTGGAAATATATTGAGGGGAAGCAACGGAAACAAAGGATTCTCAATCCAGGGTTCAAATGCCTGGCCCTGAAAGTTGTCCTTTGGCCAATTTGTGGCAGCTGAAATGCTGAGGCCCCTAGTAAAACCCAGGAGCACTGCAGGACCTAAAACCCGACTTCAACTTGCTGAGAGACAACTCCTCTCACAGGAGTGAGACCAGTGGTGCATTGACCACAACACAAACGGGCTTGAGCTTCAAGACCTCTTACCTGCCCAGGCCTCTCCAAGGGATAAGACACCTGGCTTTTTCCACTCTCCTCTCCCCCACACTTTCCCTTATGTTGGATGCCTTTGCAGTGGCTCTGACAGTACTGGAATCTGACTAAAGGGAAGTTGAATAGGGATACATCTAATTTATCCCCAATTAAAATTAAGATTCCTCTTATAAACACCTAAAATCATACTTAATACATAATATATACTCAAAAAACATATTGCTGAATGAATGAGTGAATTTGTAGTATGTCATTTTCACCACATCCTATAACTTTGCATGGCAATACTCAACGGAATAGACTCAAAGCACATTTAGAAAAGAAGGGATTCAGTATTCTTCTCTTTAATGTTTGAATATCCTACCTTGAGAATTATTTCAGAAGATGTTAATAAATCCTACATTCCATGATAAGGAAGATTTGCATTTGTTAGTAGCAAATAAACGGCTTTTTATTTTAACTTTTCAGAGGCCACTAAAACTAAGAATAATTTGGCATCTATTCTAGTGAATAAAATTTGTCTGAGCAAACCCTACAACAAGTAGCCCAGGCCTGAGTCACTCCGGAATTGAGCTGTCTGATGGTTAACCTGGCCCTATATATATTACCTAATTTTAGAATAATAAGAAAACAAGAATTTGCATTTTTTTAATAAACCAAGAGTTTTTAACGAGTAAGAGAAAAGCATGGATTTGTTCTGACATTAAAAATAAGGAAGGCAGTTGTCATGATTCTCAGAGCAGAAATGGAGTTTCCTGATTTTTAGGAATTCTAAAATTTGAAATGAAGTCTAGGGCATAGTGAGCTACTAAATAATTACTTGTTTTGAATAAAACTAATGATGACAATCAGTTGGAGAAGAGAAGATGCAATTTCAGGATCTGTTTGAGTGAAGGAAGAGCCTGAGATGAGAGATGTACTCTCAGGAGAATCTTATAGGGGGATCGGAGAAGCAGAACAGGGCAAAGAAAAAGGCAGGCAAAGCTGTGGTTTCAAGAGAACTCTATCCTTAGCTTATTTCCATGGGGAGCTTTGGAGTGTAAATTCTAGCACTGAGGTTGTCTCACCAGGGTCAAGGCAAGTGGTACTCATATCTCACATAATTCAAGGGTTTTCCATGGTCTGTTCTTGGGGAAGAAGGCCTGAATAACCTCTCAGCCATCTCAAAGTAGCCCTGTCAACCAAGGGCAATTGTGGAGGAGGGTGTGGATGTATAAGTGGCCCCAGGAACAACTACTACAAAAGTGCATAAGATATTCTAGGCCTGGATCCTATCTTGGATGGCATCTTAGAAAAAGAAATAAAATTGATGGACAAAGGGAGACAGAAAAAATTTACTGCATTTGGATAATAAGAAAGTTATAAAAAATAGACTGTTTTCAATCACATTTGCTAACTCAGAGGCATGTACTAGGCTACAGAATTTATATACATTGTTTCCCTTAATTCTCACAAAAATTTAATGAAAGAGATATCATGCCCGTTTTACAGATGAAGAAATGGAGACTTATAAAAATCATTTATCTATTAAGTGGTAGATGTGAGAGTCAAATTCAAGCCTTGCCTGACTCCAAAATCCATCCCCTGAAACATTAAACCATTCTAACAGATTGTTCCATAAGCTTTTAATATTAGTATATCAATAAAATTCTGGTATGTTCCCTGAATTGATATAAAATATTTTCCTGCTAAATATAAATATATTTTTATGTTTAAAGGACATAGAGAAGGAACCTACTAAGAGCTCCAAGATTGAGTTTAAATTAACATTATGTCCACGGAAATCATAAAGTGTTTTCAGGATGTAACACTGTTAAAACAACAGTTGTTCCCTGAAGAGGAGAACTGTCAAACTAATAAGTGGAACAGTGCTTTCATCAAAATATGCACTGAAGAATTCTAGGGTCATTAAATATTCCTTGAAAAACAAATCATTAAATCAAATAATTTTGGGAAAACTGTATAATGAGCTACCTCTTTGAAGAATCACATAGCACATTAACCTATTAAATGTTTCAAGTAGTACTGAACCAAGAATTCCGTTTAGCTTTGTTAACCCAAACTTTCCAAATTGACTTACCCACAAAATTCTGTTTTGAAAATTTTTGAAATATTCACTAACATTTTACAGGATACTAGTAGTTCCTAAACCGCTTTTTAGGGAACACTGGTATACTACATGTGAATGGCTCTAAGAGAATTGCAAAGAGGAAATTATAGTAAAATGTATAAGGAGACTAGAGTCTGGAAGTGTTAGCTGGAAGAGCAAAAGGATTCAGCGATAATCATTTTCAATTCTAATGTGGACACTGAACAGAGGGAAAGACACTGAAAACAGGTAGACAACCCTGCTGTATGCATATTGACATGTCCATAATTTCGGGAGAATCTGTGCTTACACATAGTGGCTGTGCATCTAATGTTCACTTAACAAGTGGTCCTACAGAGAAAATCAGGAAGAAAAAAGACATTTGAATTACAGAGACAGACCTTGGTAAACAAATTTGCATATCATGACATAAAAAGATTAATCCCATGGGATTAATCCATTAATCCATTAATCCCATGGATTTTTGACAGGGTCAAAAATCTTTTGAGTAAATCATAACTCTACCAGTCACAGAAATGTGACATTCTCTCCATTGTGCTTCTTGTCATGCATATAAAAAGAACTTGTTCTTATTCTACTCAGGGGATGTTTGGCAAATCATCTACATTAAAGTGATTTGAAAACAAGTAGATAATTTTATAAATATTAGGTATCCTGGTGGCACAGTGGTTGAGAGTCTGCCTGCCAGTGTAGGGGACACGGGTTCGAGCCCTGGTCTGGGAAGATCCCACATACCGCGGAGCAACTGGGCCCGTGAGCCACAGCTACTGAGCCTGCGTGTCTGGAGCTTGTGCTCCGCAACAAGAGAGGCCGCGACAGTGAGAGGCCCGCGCACCGCGATGAAGAGTGGCCCCCGCTCACCGCAACTGGAGAAAGCCCTCGCACAGAAACGAAGACCCAACACAGCCATAAATAAATAAATACATAAATTAAAAAATATATATATTAGGTATCCTTATGTAAAGAAATGTTGTAAACAATTTTGGGGATAATTTGGAAGTGGAACTTTTTCTCCTAATGGAATTGCTTTTTTATGCTAATGAACACAGACAGGCAATCCTAAATGGACTACAAGATTCAGTTTTTATAAGCATTATGCCAGCTCAAATTACATGGTATTTTTTAAGTTAAAAGTATTTACCAATTAATTTAACTTCTTTCTCCCTGTGAAGTGGATTCTCTGAGCATTAGTGTCTCAGTTGATTGCTGTGTTTTGCTCCTAGCTGGCCAGGATACTGCCTGTAAACAACTGTTTGATTTGGGCATACTTATCAAAAGATCAAACCTGTAGGTGAGATAAGCAAGGTTGGTTATATATCAAGTAGATACACATCTGTGTGAAAGTTAGTAAACTTGAAGGTGGAAGAGTAGGATAGGGCATTTGGATGAAGATAAAATAAGCGGCAAACTTCAGCAACATTCTTATGGGACTAGTCAAACATTTACCTGGACTTTAGAATATAAACAGTGACTACAGGTTATCTAGAGAGATGGGGGAAAAAATGGTACAAATTCCAGAATATTTCCAGAAGAACTATTTGATAATTACAGGGAACTTCGTCTATTTTTCAAAGCTGAACTCAAATGAGAAGTTGGTATGAAAAAATACCAATTTCTTTAGGTTAGGCACCTTACCTTTTTCTTTTTGTTTGCTTATATCAGACACTTCCCTAGTCAAAGATTATAACTATGGAATCATCCTGACTGGTATGTGAGGGTACGTAGTCACCAGAGTTGCATTTGAACTGACTTTCATAATCTTTGCCCAAGAGATTTAGAAATTATTGTGAAGGATTCACGAATTTATAGAAACTTGGTCAATACAGAAGTTCAGAATTTATAATTAGGGACCTGCAGGTCAACATTCATCACACGCTGTATCCTAAGTAAAGGGATTAATTCAGATCCTGTGTGTTTTTTTCTTTTTTTTTTTAACATCTTTATTGGAGTACAATTGCTTTACAATAGTGTGTTAGTTTCTGCTTTACAACAAAGTGAATCAGCTATACATATACATATATCCCCATATCTCCTCCCTCTTGCGTCTCCCTCCCACCCTCCCTATCCCACCCTTCTAGGTGGTCACAAAGCACTGAGCTGATCTCTCTGTGCTATGAGGCTGCTTCCCACTAGCTATCTATTTTACATTTGGTAGTATATATAAGTCCACGCCCCTCTCTCACTTCGTCCCAGCTTACCCTTCCCCCTCCCCGTGTCCTCAAGTCCATTCTCTACGTCTGTTTCTTTATTCCTGTCCTGCCCCAAGGTTCTTCATAACCTTTTTTTTTTTAGATTCCATATATATGTGTTAACATACAATATTTGTTTTTCTTTTTCTGACTTACTTCACTCTGTATGACAGACTCTAGGTCCATCCACCTCACTACAAATAACTCAGTTTTGTTTCTTTTTATGGCTGAGTAATATTCCATTGTATATATGTGCCACATCTTCTTTATCCATTCATCTGTCATTGGACACTTAGGTTGCTTCCATGTCCTGGCTACTGTAAATAGAGCTACAATGAACATTGTGGTACATGTGTGTTTTCTTAACAATTTTTGGATTATGTTGGTCATTGCTTTTGATAACTTTATTTTATACTTGTAAAATAGTGTATTACTGGAATGTCTATAATGTCTATTACATACTTAGTTTTTCTTTTTCCCTTATGTTTATCTTGAATGATATTATGGGCATAAAATTTTTGTTTTATATTAATTTTATTCTATCTTTCAAGAATGTATATATATACACAATGGATAGGGTGTACATAACATAAACCCGTGAGTCAGAGCCAAAAATATTAAAAATGAAATGTACAGAGAGCAAAAATATTTAAATGTTGATAAAAATGAACAAAAATAAAAGTATGATAGGGAAGGTTCAAGATGGTGGTGTAGGAAGACCCCAAGCTCACCTCCACCTACAGACACAACAAATCAACAACTACATATGGAATAATTCCTTCTGAAAGGAACATGAAAACTGGATGATCAAAATCTCCACAACAAAGGGGAAAAGGACAACATCAAGATAGGTAGGGAAAATAGAGATGATCTCTCTAAGCAAAAAAATACACATTAGCCGCAGGAATTCAAAATCAGGAAGGATCACAAAGGTAGTTATTTTTCCTGAAGCAAAGGGCATTTGAGTTCCGGATCAGGCACCTCACTCTCTAGATCCTTACACCATATATAAAAATAAACTCAAAATGGATTAAAGACCTAAATGTAAGATCTGAAACCATAAAACTCCTAGAAGAGAACATAGGCAGAATACTCTTTGATATAAATCACAGCAATGCTTTTTCTTTTTTTTTTGGATCAGTCTCCTAAGGCAAAGGAAATGAAAGCAAAAATAAACAAACAGGATTTAATTAAACATAAAAGGTTTTGCACAGTGAAGGAAATCATGGACGAAACCAAAAGACAACCTGCTGAATGGGAGAAAATATTTGCAAAAGATATGACCTATAAGGGGTTAACATCCAAAATATATAAACAGCTCATACAACTCAATATCAAAAAAAAACCCAAAAAAACAATTAAAAAGTGGGCATAAGACCTGGACAGACATTTCTCCAAAGAAGATACACAGATGGCCAAAAAGCCAACCCAATTAAAAAACGGGCAGAAGACCTGGACAGACATTTCTCCAAAGAAGATACACAGATGGCCAACAGCATGAAAAGATGCTCAACATCACTAATCAGAGAAATGCAGATCAAAACCACAATGAGATATTACCTCACACCTGTCAAATGGCTATCATCAAAAAATTAAAAAATAACAAATGTTAGCGCAGATGTGCAGAAAAGGGAACCCTAGTACACTGTTGGCGGGATTGTAAATTTGTGCAGCCACTTTGGAAAACGGTATGGAGGTGCCTTAAAAAACTCAAATAGAACTACCATATAATCCAGTAATTCCACTCCCAGGTATATATCTGAAAATGAAAACACTAATTTGAAGAGACACATGAACCCCAATGTTCAGAGTAGCATTATTTACAATAAACTGAGATACGTAAGCAGCAACCTAAGTGCCCATCAACAAATGAATGGATAAAGAAGAGATGGTATATATATGGAATATTACTCAGCCATATAAAGAATGAAATTCTGCCATTGCAACAATGTGGATGGACCTAGAGAGTATTATACTTAGTGAAATAAGTCAGACAGAGAAAGACAAATACTTTTTCACTTATATGTGGAATCTAAAAAAATAAAACGAATGTATAACAAAACAGAAACAGACTCACAGATATAGAGAACAAACTAGTCATGACCAGTGGGGAGAGGGAAGAGGGAGGGGTGAGCTAGGGGTAAGGGATTGAGAGACACAAACTATTATGTATAAAATAAATAAACAACAATGATATATTGTACAGCACAGGGAAATACAGCCATTAATTTGCAATAACTTTAAATGGAATATAACCTATAAATGTATTGAATCACTATGCTGTATGCGTGAAAAATAATATTGTTAAATCAACTATACTCAATAAAGAAGAGATGTAATTAATAAAACTTCATAATAAGCTTCCAGTAAAAAAATATATATATATATACTGCTCTCCTACCACCCAATGACAACCACTGTGATTTTTAGTGTACTTTCAAATGAAGGGAAGGGAAGGGAAGGGAAGGGAGGGGAGGGGAGGGAAGGGGAGGAGAGGGGAAGGGGAAGGGGAAGAAAAAGGGGAAGGGAAGGGAATGGAGAAAGGAAGGGAAGGGAAGGGAGAAAGGAAGAGAAAAGTATTGGGACCACTTCCAGACAAAACGTCATTTGAAAAGATTCCAGAAGAAAAGAGAGAAAACATTTGGCCTGTTGGGACTTTTACTTCTATAATGTTCAATCAAGCTCAGATGACAGCTACAGCTCCTTTGTTGACAGCCCAGATACTTTTCATACACATAGAATGTGCTACAGATCAAATGTGCTTCTGGAGGGCCTGTCTTAAAGGTCTGTAAGGCAAAGTCATAGTTGCACATGATAAATCATACATGACAAAATGAACATTATGTTTTATTTCAGTCATCTGTTAACATTTTCCATAAATTACAGGGGTTTTTCCTCCAATATTTAAACTTTAAAAAATGAAGCCTTCTTAAGGTAGCTTAGATATAAAAGAACTTTAGCCAGTAACTACATGGGACAAATGCATTTATGAAGCTTTACTAGAAATGCTGTTATTGCATGAGTTAATATCTCAGTGAAATGACTATTCTCAGGTACAAGTAAATTACATATTTAAATTATATTTGCATCATACAGATTCTGATTTTGTATGTGTCTTTGTTTTCACGTGTGAAAATATGGCAGGAAGTACAGCATTGGTGATTTTTTTTAAAAGTATTGCTTTTTGAAAGTTTATTACTGAATAGCAGACTTTTGAAATGAAAGCTGTAATAGCATAAAATTTCTCCAAGAAAAGAGGAAAGAACCATGACAGATATAGTAAAAGGAGAAAATAAATGATAAAAGAGAGAAATTTTTTAAAAGGCATGTAAATTTTAAATAAACGGGGTAGAGATTTCTTTCCGTTCAGAGAAATTACCCAATACTCTCCTACTAATAATTCTTAGAAATTCACTCAGAGTTCCAGAAGAAAAGCATCCTGTGCATAGATGAACAGTTTCATGGGGTCTGAGAATTCTGTCTTCTTTGACCCATTGCCCAGCTTCAGGGTATTGGAGATATCAGAAAATTGGGGCACCCATCTAGCCATTCAGACCAGTCAATCCTAATAAGCAGTAGAACAATACGTGCCAAGGCTGGGGTACTTCTCCATGTGCAGGGATATCAGATTTACCCAGACTACTTTCAGATGAGTCCAGAAAATGGAAATGCTTTATAATCTCTTCAATAACGATTATCACGATGAATCCCCATCCTCTAGATAGAAGAAAAGCTTTTAGTCGAAATCTGTAATTTAAATATTATAATGCTAAAATAACCCTTATCCAATACAATAATTTAGTCATTACAAATAATATTCAGTTAGTTTAGGTTTTTAAAAAGTCAATATTTAAGATTTACATCATTCGCATGTTTCCTTTCTGGATGTTATGTGGCTGTCAGGATTGGGTGAGGTCTAGTGTGACTTTATGGCAGTGTCAGGAGGAGATCCTTACACAAATGGCATCCCTGTACTGCCATGGGTTCCTATACTCTGTGACAATGACCCTTGTCCACCTAGTTGCTGCTTGACCTGCTGGCATTTAAACATGATGTAACTTCCCTTCCCCCTTCCCTCCTCCCTACTCTCCCTCCTCCTCATCTTCATCTTCATCTTCTCCTTCTCTCTCTCTTTCTCTCTCTCTCTCTCTCTCTCTCTCTTTGGCCAGGGAGTACTCTCTGGTTAACTTGGCATCATCCTGGCTCTTACAGGTAACATGTCTTCCATGGAGCTCAAGGCCTGGGGATCCACTCCTAGCTCTGTTGTCAGATCAGCTCTCCTCTCACCAAGTAGTCTACAATGTGGCTTACTTCCAGCTGCACTAGAAGATTTAAGAGGAAGTCCCTGAGTCCTCGCCATGATGCACAGAATCTAAGGGCTACACAGAACACTAAACTCTGGCCCTCCTTCTGACATGCTACCATTCTATGCCACTGACTACACTTGACAGTGTCACTTCCCAGATAGGCAAAGGTGAGAGTCAGCCTGAGAGAGTGTTCCTTCCATATTCCTAAGCATGAAACAAACCCTCTTTCTCTAGGCATTCCCTCCAATAGTCCCATCTCCGATTGGGCAGATGATACACATGTAACACGTATTCTTCATCTTCTGCTTCCATCTCCCAATATTACCCAAGTATCTCAGGACCAAAGCATGAGATTTCCACTCTTTTTTTTCCAGCCTGATCAGGACCTACCTTACATACAACTTACTGTTTGCCTGGCATGGTAACTGACATGCTAATGGAGGAGATACAGGGATTTAAGGGGAAAAAACTTTCTGAAAAGGCTGGCTTACCAGACTACTACTGTCCTGTAAATCTTATGCTGAATGTCTGAAGCAAAATATTATCTTTCTTTCTCTCTGCGTTTCACCTGTAACAAATCTAATCTACCACTTCCACCCTACCTTCAAGTTATCAATCAAGATTAATCAATAACTCTGGCTGACAGGGAGAATGTCATGTGCACAAAAACAAGATGCAAACAAACTGTACTAATAATCTCAAACTATTCTCCCTGTTTAGGCTTGCATTCCTCTGATGGAGCAAAGAGCAAGAAATAGTGGAAAGAAATTCCTGTGGAGCCCTCCCCATCTGTTCTTTTTCTGATGGCTTCTCACTGTTTTCCCCAAGCATCTCCTCAAAGCATCTTAGAAGTGAAAGCAGCTCTACTGCTGAGAGGTAATCACTCAACATTAACCTTAAAGCAATGGTGACAGAGGTGATCTTGGTAGAAATATCCTTGCTCAGCCGTTCTGACCATAGTTCACTTTGTGTGCTCTCAGATTTTTGTTCTGAGCTGAACTTCAAGTACCAGTTTACAAACAGGAGAATAAAGGCAAGAGAACTGCAGGCTGAAACTACAAAAGGCAACCGATTGCAGAGATGCACAAAAAATGCCATCTAGTAGGAGACAATGACCTTGAGGATACATTCTTGAACAAATAACCTCCAATAACTCTGGCCAAAAAGTTACTTAGAGTCATCTTTGACCACATACATATACTTCTCTGGCTGTCTGTGCTTCACAGGTTTTCTTACTTTACTACTATTAGTTAACCAGAAAGTGGGAGTGTGAACGGATGAGACAGAGCAAAATGTTCTGTTGGTCATCAGATAATCCCAGAATGATCATTCTTGGTATTCTCTCTTTTGTGAACCTCTCTCTTGAACTCATTCTTTATCTATGAAAAGGTCTCCTTTTGGCAATGTCTGTGTATAAATATTCAAGGCTCTGTTAGGTGTTATCAGTGGAACAGAGAAGAACAAATCAGGCTGTCTTGCTTTAAAGATCATGCAACCTACTGGGCTGGACCGTGGGGTACGTAAATATCCAAAAAACAAAGCAGGGACATGGAAGAAGTACACAAAAACATGAGAGCAGAGAGGAAGGTGAGATTAAATTTTAACTATGGAAGCTGGAATAGGTTTCAGAGATAAGATCACCTCCAGCTGAGCTTTGAGCAGGTGGAGGATTTTAATAAGTGGCAAGAATGGAGAATACATCATATAAAACTATGTGAGCAAATCTATAGTTGGATATGTTGAAGTAGGAGTATTTTAATGAAATTAGGAGTAACTCAGTGCAGTGTGCTGTGGAAGGCAGAGGAGGGATGGAGAACAGGAAGTCTAAGGCCAGGAAAATAGCTTGGGCTAAATCAAGAGGTACTTACGTATTTACTCTTAACAGTTTGAACCTTATTGCACAAGGCACTGGGAGGGTAGCAGGTTATTGGGCAGGCGAATTGCTTGATTTCCAAGCAAGGATATGAATAGAGGTCAATGCAACTTTTTTTAACTGAGGAAAATAAAAATAACATGGCTAAGACTTAAGAAAAAATGCTCTCCTTCTGCTTGCGTGTGGATTAAAATTAAAGTTTGTATTCTTTCTCCTGACTTGGAAGCAGTTTCTCTGAAGAATCAGTAAACCATTCTCAGAGGGTATCACTGATGCTTTTTACAGAGTAGTCTTTAAAATGAGTAACCTTAATTTCTAATCTATTATTGAAATATTACCTAGCCAAAAAAAAACTACACACAAAAGAGTTTCCTGGCAAAGATTTTCCTGTGCTAATAACTTGTTTGTAATTTTGTTAGAAGACTCAGGGATCTAACTCATCAAGTGCACCTTCCATGAACTTATCATTCTTATAAGAATTCATTACTGGAAGTTGAAAGTTAAGAATGGAAGATGAGGGGGAAATGACAGACTTGAAAATTAAGATGCTTGGCCAAGTGCTAGGCCCTGCAGACCCTGACTGTTTCCTTAAAATGATTCCACTGTCACCTCTTCTACCTGACAAACTGGCAAGAACTTATTCATGATTCTTTCCTATTAAAGAACAGAGCAGGCACACCTGGGGCACACAGGTTAGCAGGAGTGGGAGCAGCTCGGGATGGGATCTGGAGATGGCACCGCTAAGGACTTTCAGATATGCAGTCCCCATTTGAAAGATCTTGAGAATAGGATGAATTCATGGCAGGAACTCACCCACATTTCTACGTGCTGAATTTCTTATGCTAGAGTAGATATCACTCAAAGTTTGTATGTACTAATAGCTGTTCTTTTCCCTGAGATGAGCTAATTTACTTCTTATTTGAGACAATTCTTTCTTAGAGCTATACTGATTGCTAATGATGTAACAGGAAAGAGACTTGCAAACATTATGCATTTACAGACAGTAAATCAATAAAGAATCTTGGGAAAGATTCTTTACTGATTTCTGTAAAACCTTACTGAGCTCACTTGTTTGGGTAGTTGATTACATTTCTGTAGAAGTTTTCATTTTATCATGGGTTTTATCCCCATCGCTTTATCTTCTAGCAATGTAATTTCAGAAGGGAAGGTGTTATAGCCTCCAATTTACTCTGCTTGGTACGCTGGAGCCGAGATGTTAAGTGCATCTCTGAAGTCACACAATAATAGAATCATACAAAGAACTTAAGTCTTTTAACTCTAATTTCGTGTTTTCTCATTGGATGATATGTAAGTAGCTGAATTAGATTCCTTCCGATAATATCATATGAACCGTCGACGAAGTATATAGACCTACCCTTTCTCTCTCCTCCCTCTTCTCTTTCCCGGTGTGTTGCTCTGAGCTTGAAATGCAGCATTTCCATATAGGACTAAAATTAGTGTCATTCCTTTAAGTTTCTGACTTTGACCATTAAGCTATACTCTCCTACTCCCGTATTTATAAGATTTGTAAGATGGAGAAGCCATTTGAATGATGCCCTTTCTGGGGAATTATTTCTTTGCAATGATTTTCAACAAAATCAGTTTCCCTAAGGGACCAATAAAGATCATTGAATAAATCTGACTGGGCTCTGCGTTAAGCATTAGTTATTGTGTTTTAGGTGTTTTCCCTGGCTCCTCCCAAGGCCAATCAAACATCTCTCAAAGGAAAATATATGCTCCTGATTTGTCACTTGGGGGTGGTATGAAAGTCTCACCCATTCAGCAGATGGGGTGATTTTTCCTCAATGATTCTATTCTTCTAAAATGTCTATAACTGTCTACTATTACTGGATTTATTGAGATAATTAACATGTTCTATAGCAAATGTGGATAATTCACTGCTTCCAGGATTAAGTTAGACAATAATATTTACTTCGGGTTGGACTTAGACCTGAATCTTGGGAAGTTTTAAATTTAATTCAGACAAATAAATTTGGGCTAGAAAATTGGGATACAAGCCATTTTAAATAACCTTTTAAAAATCATCATTTTTGTGCAGCTTGGTTGGAAATACAGCTAATGAATTTTAAGAAATAAAAGGTGAGTAAACTTTATGGCTTATAAGGGCAATAATAGCCTTGTTGGAATGTGTGGCTTATGAATTAGGCATAGTACAAAATAAGAAAATAGTTATTCATATATAAAATACAGTACAATAAACTTGGATATAGAACAGTCAATCTTGAAATCTATGACCTTAGATTACCAGTTTAAATAAGATGAGGAAAATGAAGAAAAAAGGAAAGCAACCTAATCAAATATTCTCTCTGTTCTGCTTCCATGCTGCCTCTTTGGGTTTTCTTGCCTCCTCAATTAATTCTCCATCTGCCCTTGGTATTAAGGAAATATTTTACTGATACAGTGTTAAACAGCTGTTAGGTCCTATTTTTTAATATTTCTTTTACTGGTTTTGACGTCTGTAAGTCTAGTTAATTACTTCTAAAGTAGAAACACTTATTGGTGCAATGACATTTTAACTACCATAATGATTCATCCCTTAGCCAGCACCTTGGACTACACTCACTATCAGGGGCTGTTTAACCTGCTGAATAACTTTAGACAAATCCTGACTTGCTGACCTAGATAAGCTTCTAAGAATGCTTTCTCTGTAGTCATAAGCCATACTAAATTCAGAGAGAGAAATGCTATTTCTTTAATATCATTTATTACACAATGAAATTATCTTAATTTTTAACTAATGTGTGTCTCTTCCTACTAGAATGTAAGCTCCATGAGAGCATCTAAAACACTGCTACAGGAGATGCTTACCAGTATCTTTTGAGTGAGAGGATGAATGAATGAGCAAGAAGCAAAACAAAACTGGCAATATTTCTGGACACTCTCAATCAACACAGAAGAATGAACGGCAAAGGAAAACATAACTGTTTTAGGTGAATTACTCATCACTATTTATCAATTCCCTTTAACAATATCTTATTTTATATTTCAATGGTTATAATTTTTCTTCAATAATTTACACCATTTATTTTTTATTTCCACCTGTTCTAGAATTTTTGCTCTATGTTTTTATTTTTGAATACTGTTATTACTTCATTTAACCTTTGAATATTCTAAATAAAAATATTTTAGATCTTGGTCTGACTCTTCTTTATCAATAACTTTACCTGGAGTGAACTTATGCCCTAAGTGTTATTTTTTTCTTTCTTTTTTAGCATTACATGATTTGATGGATTTTGGAATTTTGACTTACAGATTCATTTTGAGAGGGAATTTTTGTTTTGTTGTTCTTCTTTTGGTTTTTATTGCTGTGTCTTGGATGATGTTTTATTTGTTTCAATCTTTTTAAAGTTGCTGGGGCTTATATTCTGGCATAGCGTATAGTCAAGAGAATGTTTTGTGTGCACAACAGCAGATATGTATTCTGCTGTTGTTGGAGTGAACCAGTCTGTAGATGTCAAATAGGTCAAGTTGGTTGATAGTGTTATTCAAGATCTCTATATCCCTGCTGATTTTCTGTCTAGCTGTTCTTTCCATGACTGAGAATAGGTATCGAAATCTCTAATGCTGTTGAATAGTCTATTTCTCCTTTCAATTCTTTCACTTTTTGCTTCATGTATTGTGCGGCTCTGGTTCTAGGTGTATACAGTACACATTTACAATTGTTATATCTTCCTAATATGTTGACCCTCTTATCATTATGAAATGACTTTCTTTGTTTCACGTAATATTTCTTGTCCCAAAATCTATTTTTTCTAGTATTAATATATCCAGTATAGCTACTACAATGCCTTACAGAATAAATTTTTAAGGAAAATATTTTAACAGAGCTTAAGCAAAATATTTTGCTCACTTTTGTTCTGGTGTTCTTGATATGAAGCTGCCTTCAAACACTTGATCAGTACATTGATTTGGGAATCTAAAGGAAAGAATTGTACAGTCCATACTTATCAAACTTTGATACATGGTTGCCATAGTGATATATGTAAATAATTATCCTTTCCATGTGAAATATCTCTGAAGATCATTTTTTTTTGGGGGGGGCGGTTGATAATGGTGCTTTTATTTTTATTTTTTATTATTTTTTATTTTTTTAACATCTTTATTGGAGTATAATCGTCTTACAATGTTGTGTTAGCCTCTGCCATATAACAAAGTGAATCAGCTATATGTATACATATATCCCCATATCCCCTCCCTCCTGCGCCTCCCTCCCACCCTCCCTATCCCACCCTTCTATGTGATCACAAAGCACCAAGCTGATCTCCCTGTGCTGTGCGGCTGCTTCCCACTAGCTATCTATTTTACATTTGGTAGTATATATATGTCAATGCCACTCTTTCTGAAGATCATTTTAAATATTTCTCTCTGTTGAAGCATTACTCCCTGAAATCAGTTACAGTATTCATGAAAATAAAATCTAATATACACCCCTAAAATAGTCAGAAATAAAAGTTAATGGCATTTTTACATTCAAATTCATAATAATTCCTTCAATTATGTAGGAGCATTACATAGTAAAGCACATAACTTTAAATATTAGTATTTAATAATAAACTCAGCACAATGACTATTTTGGTAAAAATTTTAAATACATAAAGACCATTTAGCAGATTTTGTTTCCAGATAATCAACCAACTGGTCAAGTCCTTGAATAGAAACTATAATAAACTTCATATTAAATATCAAATAAAATATTTAATGTAGCTTTCATTACTACTTTCAAGATACAGCTGTGCTAAACTACAATCAATATTCAAAGAGAATCTATTCTGTTTTTAACAATATTTGGGATGGGGGATATTATTTGCCAAAACAACATTTCATTGGCTTCAGATACAATGACATAGACACTGAGAATATTACTCTTCCTTAAAAATATAACAAATATTTACTAAGTGGCTACTATGTGCAAGACCCTGTACAGAGCACTGGATATACAGGCATGTTTTCAAAGAGCTTTCTATCTAGTTAGGCTATCTGCAGGTAAAACATGATATGATAAGTGCTGTGACAAGAACATGCACAAGGAAGAACAATCAGCACTGGGAGTCTGAGAAGGCCTCCTGGATGACTAGTAATACAAGTAATGAATGGTAAAAATGGGAGTTCTTCAGCTAAAGAGGCAGGTACAGAAAAGACATCCCAGGCTGAGGCAGTAGGATGCATAAAAACATTTAAGGAGAAGATATTCCCTTATTTTTTTTAAAAAAAAGCAGTTTATTTTATTGTGAAGTAGCAAAATTGGAGGTCCAGAGAGAGGTAATAAATATCTTACCATAGACCAAGGTGAGAAGGAAGATGGCCTGTTCTTAAGTAGTGTGAAATGGACAAGAAGAGAAAAGGATGAATTACAGAACTTCAAGGGGGGAAAATTGACATGATGCATTTATTTCTTGAATGTGCTGGCAGAGAGGGAAAGAAATGAGGAGGATGATTCCCAAAGAAGTGGCTTGAGTAAGTAGATGACTGGCTTGCCATTCACTGGAATTAAAAAGTCAAGGAGAATCGTGTATAGTTATTGGGGAAGGAGTGGGCAGGAGGGGTTGAATTTCAGGGAGCGTCCATGTAGACAAGGTGATAAATTTGATTTTTAACATGTGAGTTTAAGTGGAGATACCTAGTAGACATCCAGATGTTAGATAAACTCATTCTGAAACTTAGGAGAGAAATCTCTGGTAACATAGATTTTTAAATCATCAGATTACAGCCTGAGCTATGGAATTACGTATAGACAGCAGAAATGATAGTAAAGGATAGACCTTGGAAAATTAATTGGTAGTCTTAGGAGGAGGGGCCAGTGATGAGATTGAACAGGAAAATGCAACCTAATTGTAGAAAGTCAGTAAGAACTAATATCCGAGAAGCTAAAAAGGAGTTAGCTACCAACTCTGGGAAAATAAGGCATCTGCTCTTGGTCTTTAGGTATATTTCATGACTTTAATAAAAACAGAATTCATGGACAGGTTCTGATTACCACAATACTGCAGGGACTTGAAAATTCAGTATGTCATATAGAGCTAATACAGAAATTTCTTCTTCCTGTTTGAAATAAATAACAATACAGAATAAAATAATTGAATACTGAAAAGCAGCAAAATATGCCACTCCAAAATATAACTATAGGAGTTCAGAACATGCCACCCCAAAATATACCACTTTGGCATATTGATTATTTTGAGATGTAAGTACTTGGAAAGCAGCAAATGTAGGGAGAGGCTTTCTCTGAACTCCCCTTATCTACCTAAAGACAGATCCTCCAAAAGGAACTCAATTGTCATAAATCCCCTCCACGGAAGTTTCATCAAACAGGGAAGATTGATTCTTATCACAGGAGGGGAGGGGAGAAGTTGACATCACTCCCAAACTTTCCCACAAACCATCATACTTCCCCTCTGTTCTTCTAAGGGCTCATTCATCTTTCCTAAGACCAATTACTTTCCCCTAAGAAGCCTATATCCCTCTTTCCCTTTCCCTATTAAGGTAGGATTTAAGCCTGAATTTTAAGCTACCTGGAGAGTTACTCATTTTTCCATGGGTATCTTCCATGTATTCATGAGGCACACATGTTAATAAACTTTTCTATCTGTTTTTCTCTTGTTAACACGTCTTTTATCACAGGAGTTCTCACCTGAAAACTCAGAAAGGTAAAAGGAGTAATTATTTTTCCTCCTCTACTATAAGAAATTTAAATATATAGCCAAATTTTCATGAAAAAAAAATTTATATGCCAAGATTGAAGAGGAAACTCAAAGCCAGAGAGAAGAGTGGGAACTAAATGCAAGTGGTCCAAGGGATATTAGAGACCAAGATGCAAACTATAGCCTGGCACTTTAATGCCTGCTGGAGAATATGAGAGAAGGCTTTAGGCCCAGGCAAAATGAAGTTATTTATTATGTACAGAACTTTCTGCATAAATCCATTACCACCCATCGCAAAAGCCAGGAGCAGTAAACATTTACTAGTCAGTGAATTTCTTAAAACTGACTCATAAATAATTATAATCCCAAACCTGCAGTGTATGCAAGTGAGAACTCCACATACAAACTATCAGATAATTCCTGAAACCCAAAGTGAGGAATCAGTGTGAAAGCAGGTCATGTTTCTCAGCTCATAGTTTCCCAGGAGAGGCAAAGGTAAATCTATCCTCTAAAGATGCTTCTATAACTCAGTGCACTTATAGTGAAAACATCCTTCACTGAAGAAGAGTATCCTCTAAAAATTATAAACCACATGATTATCTGAACCACTGTAGTGTAGAGTCAGGAGATAATAAATAATAACACTATTTCAAAGAGCGAGTATGAAGTAAATTCTTCATCTGTTTCAAGAAGCTGGGATGCAAAGAGATGAAAAAAAGAGGGAGAGAATAAACTGTAGGGCAATATGGATTTAAGAATGAGAAAGATTTGATAATGTTTATGTGCTGATAAGAAGAAATTCATTTATTAGAGAGGTGAAATTAAAATCATTTGAAAATTGAGGAATAGTCAATGCTAAATGATTCTGAAGAAATATTTAAAGTGTAAGTGGAGAAACTAGCCTTAGACAGTAGAAGAACAATTATTTTGAAAAGAAAGGAAATAAAATGTAGGTGAATAAGAATAAAATTGTAGGAAAGAGGAATAAAAAGTAGAAAAGATTTCAATATGATAACATTATCTCACTTAATTCTTGCAACAATGGTAAGATTTGATATTGTTACTAATCTTAGAGAAAATACATTACGTGATTTGCCCAATTTGTATCCTAAAAGGGGAAAGCTGGGATTCAAATCCAGGTACTTTCTCTTCATAATCCTATACAAACCTCATACAATAAAATTTTTAGTGAAGCTCAAATACTATAGAGATGAATACATCAATCATTACAATCCTGGTAAGAAAGAGATCAGCTATTTTTTAATCCAACTTTCTAAGATGAGGATATTATGACATTTTCTCATAGTAAGCCAGTATGCCACATAAGCTATATGAATACACTAAAAATGAACACATAGATTGTAATTACATGACACTACAACTAGATAAAGTAAAATCACTAATTTATTCATTAATGCTGCATAAGAGCGGCATAAATAATTTGTCTCTGAACTGACTAGGTATACTGCATTGTCTGCAGACACACAATCCTACATGCACACACACATAAGTCTAGTTTTCAACAATTGCATGGGTTCCTACTTCTTCCTTTAGCTTTAAGTTTAAATTCTGTCTTCTTAGAGAGATCCACTTTATCCACCAAATTGAAAATGTGCTCATCCCCTTAAATTCTATCACTGTATCTCTTTCCATAATATCTTCCAGTTGAAACCCTTTTATCTTCTAGAACAACTTCTAACACACTTTTATTTGAGAAGCACAAATTCAATGTATCAAAAATTAGTTTAGGACACTCATTAAATGACTCAGAAAGTACATATTTGAGTGCCTACTATTGACTAGGTACTGCTATAGGCATGAGGATACAGCAATGAATAAAGACACAAAGTCCCTGTATACATACAGCTCATTTTAGAGGAGAATAAATAAAATAATGAATGAGTATAATACTATTATATAAATAAAATTAGCATAACACAATATAAATTAGTATAGTAAAATATAAATATATGTAATACTAGCATATAACATTAATATAATATAACATAATATGTATTAAGCTATACACATACTATAGTATGTTGTAACCAAGAAAAGAACCACCAGCAATGAAGAGGCAGTACAATTTCTGGAAATTATGTGGGACTGAAAAGAGTTAATGTTCCCAGTAGCCAGAGTGGAGAAACTTTATAATATATAGGACTGAGTACTCAGAAGGTATTCCTCAGTAGTGGAGTCAAATTACCCCTATAAAAATGTTGCTCTAGTTCTACCTAACAAAGCTTAAAGGTAATATTTTAAAAGATCAATATGTTTCCAAGTAATTATACTGCATCTCTGAACAAAGCACAAACATATATATCAAGAAATACAAAAACAGCCAGTACCAACTTCATAAAACAATGATTTTTATCAAATAAAAAATATCAGGCATGCAAAGAAGCATGAAAATGCCACTCGTAACTAGGAGAAAATCATTCAATAGAGACTCAGAAATGACAGATATAATAGAGTTAGGATTATAAACAACTATTACAAATATATTTCCTATGATAAAGAAAATAGAGAAAAGCATTAGCATGTTAAGAAGAGATATGCATGATATCTTTAAAAATACCTGAGATGTCACTGAATGGGATTAACAGCAGATTAATCATTGCAAAAGAAAAGATTAGTGATCTCGAAGATAGAATAACAGGAAGCATCCAAAATAAAACACAGAGAAAAAAAAATGAAAATAAATGAACAGAGTATAATGAGCTTTGAGATAACATCAGGGGTTCTAATATATGTGCAACTAGAAAAATAATGACTAAAATTTTTCCACATTTGGTAAATAATAAACCCGCAGATCCAAGAAACAGAATAAACCAAACATAACAACTTCATCAGTGGTGATATTTGCATAGTAATAATTTAAATTTTACATGCTTGTTTTAAGCTTTAGACTGCTCGTAATATTCAATAAGAGACCTAAATTTGATTAAAGAGCAAAATTCAATGTTTTCAGCTTTGATAATGTTGGATGGAATAAAGTAGACGTTGAGAGAAAAATAGGGGTGTTAATAGGAGGAAGTCAAGAATTAAAATTTTAGACATTTATAATAATAGAAGTAAACAATAGAAAAATTAAATTAATAAAATACAAATATAAAATTGGGAGAGTCATCATGTAAGTAAAATATACTTCTCTTTGTAATAGTATGCAGTCAAAAGACATTATCTATTATTGATAAAATAATCAATAAATCTATAAACATATATAAAATTATGAAGGTAACATAAAAAGAACTAAAAACAAACAGTAAACAGAAACTTTTTCTGAGGAGTGAGAATACAGGTAGAGGGTGGAAGGGATGGGCCCTGGTATTTTATCAACATAAGCTCTTCAGTATTATTTTTCAAAAATGTCTCAATACTACTTTTATTTACTTTGCCTAATAAACAAAGTTAGCAAGATATCTCCCATGATGACCATCCCATATCCTTGCTACAATGTGTTTCCTGGTTTCTGTATTTTCATGTAAAGAGTCTATACCTTTTAAGGCAATCAAATGTAATATTAATTTCCTGTTTTGAAAATTTCCTCATATAATTGGTTATAAAATAATGTAGATTATTCCCTTATGATGATGTTTTTATTATGAATGCTTCATTTAAAATAATTGCTTATGGGAGTGGCCAAGATAGTGGACTAAGAAGGCCCTGAGTTTACCTCCTCCCAAGGCCACCCCAAAATTATAGCTAGTTACAGAGCATCTATTGATGAGAAAGAATGGAAGACTAGCAGAAAAGACCTTCTACAATGGAGATACAAAGAAGGAACCACAATGAGATGAGTAAGAGGGGCAGAGATGCAGTATAGTCAAGACCCATACCCCAGGTGGGTGACTCACAAACAAGAGAATAATTATAATCACAGAAGTTCTCCCCAAGGAGTGAGGGCTCCAAGCACTACATTGGGTCCCCCAGCCAAGGGGTCCTGTACCAGGAAGATGAACCGCCAGAATGTTTGGTTTTGAAGGCCAGCCTGGCTTACTTTCAGGGGAACCAGAGGATTGTGGGAAATAAAGAGATCAAAAGTTTTATAGACAAGTAAAAGCTAAAAGAGTTAAGCACCACCAAACCAGCTTTACAAGAAATGTTAAAGGGATCTCTCTAAACAGAAAAGAAAAAACACAACAGGAAATATGAAAAGTATAAAAGGAAAAATCTCATTGGCAAAGTCAAATATACAGTAACGGTAGTAAATAAACCATGTATAAAGCTAGTAGAAAGGTTAAAGGACAAATGTTGTAAAAGTATCTATATCCACAAAAGTAGTTAAGGGATACACAAAACAAAAAGATGTAAAACATGATTCAAAAACAGTAAGTGGGGAAGAGGAGTAAAAATGCAGAATTGTTAAAATGCATTTGAACTTAAGAGATCAACAAGTTAAAATAATCATGTATATATATTTAGATGGTATATATGAATCTCACTATAGTTACAAACCAAAAATCTACAATAGATACAAACACAAAAAAGAGAAGAGAATCTAAACATAACACTAAATATAGTCATAAAATCACAAGGGAAGTGAGCAAAAGAAGAAGAAAGGAACAAAAAAGAACTACAAAAACAACCCAGAAACAACTGACAAAATGGCACTAAGGACAAAACTATCAATAATTACTTTAAACATAAATGGAATAATGCTCCAATCAAAAGACACGGAGTGGCTGAATAGATACAAAAACCAGACCCATATATATAATGTCCACAGGAAACTCACTTCATATCTACAGACACACACAGACTGAAGGTGAGGGGATAGAAATAGTATTCCATGCAAACGGAAAATTAAAAGAAAGCTAGGGTAGCAATACTTATATCAGACAAAATAGACTTTAAAACAAAGATTGTAACTAGGGATAAATAAGACAGTGATCTAGGAATCAATTCAACAAAAAGATAATAACAACTGTAAATATATATGGAGTACCAAAATACATAAAGTAAATATTAACAGACATAAAGGGAGAGACTGAGAATAACACAACAATAATAGGGGAATTTAACACCCCACTTACATCAATAGATACATCATTCAGACAGGAAATCGATAAGGAAACACTGGCCTTACATGACACATCAGACCAGGTGGACTTTGGATATAAATATAGATATAGATATAGATATATAGTGATATAGAACATTCCATCCAAAAGCAACACATTCTTTTCAAGGGAACATGAGATATTCTCCAGGATAGATAACATGCTAGGCCTCAAAAAAGTCTCAGTAATAATACCAAGCATCTTTTCTAACCACAATGCTATGAGACTAGAAATCAACTACAAGATAAAACAGCAAACAAACAAATCGAGGCTAAAGAATATGCTACAGGCTTCTCTGGTGACGCAGAGGTTAAGAATCCGCCTGCCAATGCAGGTGACACGGGTTCGAGCCCTAGTCCGGGAAGATCCCACATGCCACGGAGCAACTAAGCCCGTGCACCACAACTACTGAGCCTGCACTCTAGGGCCCACGAGCCACAACTACTGAAGCAAGCCCACATGCCTAGAGCCCATGCTCCACAACAAGAGAAGCCACTGCAATGAGAAGGCCGTGCACCACAACAAAGAGTAGCCCCTGCTTGCCGCAACTAGAGAAAGCATGCATGCAGCATGAAGACCCAACACAGCCACAAATAAATAAATAAATAAATAAATAAATAAATAAATAAATAAATAAATTTATTTATTTATTTAAAAAAATATGCTACTAAACAACCAATGGATTACTGAAAAAAATCAAAGAAGAAATGGAAAACTACACAATGATCCAAAATTTGTGAAACAAAGCAAAAACAGTTATAAGAGGGATGTTTATAGTGATACTAGCCTACCTTTGGAAACAAGAAAAATCGCAAATAAACAACCTAACAGTACACCTAAAGGAACTAGAAAAAGAAAAAACAAAACCTGAAGTTAGTAGAAGGAAAGAAATCATAAAGATCAGAGCAGAAATAAACAGATTAACAGAACCAATAGAAAAAAAATCAATGAACCTAAGAGCTGAATTTTTTTGAAGAGGTAAAGAAGATTGATAAACCTTTATCCAGACTCATCAAGAAAAAAAGAAAGAGGGCTCAAATCAATAAAATCAGAAGTAAAAAAGATATACTGTGTTTATGGACTGGAAGAATTAATGTTGTTAAAATCACCATACTCCCTAAGGCAATCTACAGATTCAACACAATCCCTATCAAAACACTAACAGTATTTTTCACAGAAACAGAACAAATAATTTTAAAATTGTATGGAAACACAAAAGACCCTGAAGAGCCAAAACAATACTGAGAAAAAAGACCAAAGTTGGAGGTATCACATGCTCTCATTTCAAACTATACTACAAAGGTACGGTCATCAAAACAGTATGACACTGGCACAAAAACAGACACATGGAACAATGCAACAGAATAGAGAGCCCAGAAATGAACCCGTACTTATATGGGCAATTAATCTATGACAAAGGAGGCAAGTATACACAATGAGGAAAAGACAGCCTCTTCAATAAATGGTGTTGGAAAACCAGACAGCTACATGCAAAAGAATCAAACTGGACTTCTCTTTCACATGATACACAAAAATAAATTCAAAATAGATTAAAGATTTTAAATGTAAGACCTAAAACCATAATACTTGTAGAAGAAAACTCAGGCAGTAAGTTCTTTGACATCAGTCTCGGAAATATTTTTATAGACATGTCTCCTCAGGCAAGAGAAATAAAAGCAAAAATAAACAAATGGGACTACATCAAACTAAGAAGCTTTTGCACAGCAAAGAAAATTATCAACAAAATGAAAAGGTCATTTACTGAATGGAAGAAGATATTTACAAACAATACATCTGATAAAGGGTTAATATCCAAAATATACTAAGAACTTATACAACTCAACATCAAAAAGCGAACTACCTGATTAAAAAATGGGAAGATGATCTGAATAGACATTTTGTCAAAGAAGACATACAGATGGTCAACAGGCACATGAAAATATGCTCAACATTACTCATCATCAGGGAAATGCAAATCAAGACCACAATGAGCTATAACCTCACACCTGTCAAATTGGCTATTATCAAAAAGACAACAAATAACAAGTTTTGGCAAGGATGTGGGGAAAAGGGAACCCTCATGCACTGTTGGTGGGAATTGAAAATGGTGCAGCCACTATGGAAAACACTGTGAAGATTCCTCAAAAATATAAAAAATAGAACTACTTATGATCCAGCAATTCCACTCCTGAGTATTTATCTGAAGAAAACTAATTAGAACAGATATGCACCCCTATGTTCATTGCAGCATTATTTACAATAGCCAAGATATGGAAGAAACCTAAGTGCTCATCTATAGAAGAATGAATAAAGAAGATATGGTATCTATATATATATGCAATAGAATAATACCTATAAGAAAGAGTGAAATCTTGCCATTTGCAACAACATGGATGAATCTAGAGAGTATTATGCTAAGTGAAATAATTAAGGCAGAGGAAGACAAGTACTGTATGATTTCACTTACAGTATGTGGAATATAAAAAAACAAAACAAATGAACAAATAACAAAACCGAAACAGTGGTATAAATATAGAGAACAAACAGATGGTTGCCAGAGGGGCGGGTAGTGAGGGAGGAAAGAAATAGGTGAGTGAGATTAAGAGGTACAAATTTCTGGTTGCAAAATAAATGAGTCACTGGTATGAAATGTATGGGCGTGGGGAATATAACCAATAACTATGTAATATCTTTGTATGGTGACATATCATAACCAGATTTATTGTGGTGAAAATTTTGAAATATATAGAAATACTGGATCACTATGTTGCACAATAGGAACTAACATAGTCTTGTAGGTTAGTTATACTTTAACAACTATACTTAAACAAAAAAACTCATAGAAAAAGAGTTAAGATTTGTGGTTACAAGAGAGGGGGTTGGGGAAACAGGGAATTGGATGAAGGCAGTCAAAAGGTAAAAAATTCCAGTTATAAGATAAATAAGTACTAGAGATATAATGTATGACATGATAATTAACACTGCTGTATGATAATTAACACTGTTGTATGAAAGTTGTTGAGAATAAATCCTAAGAGTTCCCATCTCAAGGAAAAAATTTTTATCTACTTCTCTAATTTTGTATCTATATGAGATGATGGATGCTCACTAAACTTGAGATAATCATTTCACAAAGTTTGTAAGTCAAATTATTATGCTGTACACCGTGAACTTATACAGTGTTGTATGTCAATTATATCTTAATAAACCTGAGGAAAAACACGTAAAATAAAATAAGTGCCTATAGCATAGAGGGGGAACAAGCTGTTTTCAGAACCCAAGGCCCTCTCCATTATGACCTCCTTGATTTTTCAACTTTACTTCCCTCTGCCATTTCTCACTGCCATACTGAGCCACACGCATCTATCCATTATCCAAAGATACATTCAATGTAATACTGAGTACCTGACTGAGTACCGCCAGTCATTGCAGGTGATAGGTTATGAGAATATGTAAAGCATAGTCAATCATGAGGCATACAATAGAGAAGATTTACTATTCAACTGTAATAACTCATCCAAGGTCTTCTTGAATCCAAATTGACAAATACCACCATACAGAATCAGAAAGCTAAAATTAAATGAAGACGGATGCTAGGGGCATTTCAGCTACTCTCACTCCCTACATCAACTTCATAAGCTAAATAATACAGAATCTTCCCTCAACAAAAGTACAAATCCACATAAAGTGGACCTTTGGGGACTTATCTGAAAAGGGTAGAAACTGAAAATGATAAAATAATGAATTTCAAGGGTGTACTATATAGTAGAGCTCTCATTTGAAATTTTTTTCTCCTGACAACTCGTACCCAATAGTAATTTTCTTTCAATGCATAATGTTTACTCATATTGCTCATTTACTCATACTACTCATTCAGTAATATTGTTTCATAGAAGTACATGTTAATCTCTTTTCTCGTTATTTAGCCTTTCATTTGTGTGTATGTATGTGTTTGTGTGTGTGCGTGCATGTGTGCGTACTCTGTATTTTCAATATGCTGACAGGATTGTGTGTTATACTTTGTACTCCACAAGGTATCCAGAAAAGCATTTTACACAGAATCAAAAATGAGTAGCTATTAATAGAGGGATTAAATTCATGTTAATGACAACAAATTATTGAAAATGACCAAATAAATAATCTTTTAATTACTCATTTGAAATCATAATGAAAGTTACTAATTGAAGCTTTTAAAATGACTGACCAGTGACTTGATGCCATATAGACACAGTCACAAAAGATTTATAGAAAGCCTACCCTTTCATGGAACTAATTTTAACAAACAATGAAATTGAAAAACAGAACCTAGGAGATGTTTCTGCCAATCACGTAGGATATGCTTATCATTTGACAAGTCATTGTATCTATGATAAGAATGGAGAAATTATAAGCCAAAAACAGTTATAATTCTCCAGAGTGAGGTGTAATTTGTGTTACGAGAGATATGATCCTCCTTACTTTATGAGGCTGATATTTGAAAGATGGATGATAATATTTTATTCCATAAGGCAGATGCTAATATCATCCTTCATTCTTAGCCAATCTTTTTATGAAAGTAAGAGCCAGGAGCCTCAGGGCATCATGTTGCACCTAATTACAATATAGGAATCCCTGCATCAGAGATTTAAACATTAAATATCCACATTTATTATATGTGCTGTTTGCATTGCTAAGATAGAAAAAGTTACGACTAAATAATCTCTACCCTTTAGGAGTTGTGAATTTAAACCGGGAAGTATTTGAGCTGCCAAACAGAAGAAACAATACTATAAACAGTACAAAAGACTTAGAGAATGCATATTCCTTAAGCACAGAACTGGAGGTACATTTCAGAGAGACGATTATTGCTTGTTAAGGAGGCAAGATGTTCAAAGATAGCACAACTCTGATTCCCAAATCACCCTGAAAGAGTAATACAATAGTGTTTTAAGCAGTTTTAACAGTAATTCAATCAGTGAAATAACAAGTGAAAGATTTATTATATTAACATGCAACCTGGTTACAGCAGACAAGGAGAAAACATTCTAGTTGAAATATGTTCAGGACGGCCAAACCCTTAAGAAAAAGGCTTATAACCTGCTAAAAAATTAACTTAAATTCAACTGTCATTTACTATACACCTAGAACTTCACTGAATGTATGAGGAATGTAAAAGAGGTAAAAGGTATTATTCTTGACCCGAAGTAACTTGGGGTCTAGTTGAGGAAATATGAATAATCCTCAAGGAATATCCATAATGCTACTTAAAGGAAATTAAATGTGATATATAGTATTGTAGTAAGTCTATAGTAAATTTAAATAAAAGAAAGACAATGTAGAGTGGAATTAGCCACGGCAAGTTTCAGGGAATCAGATGACTTTTCACCTGGATTTTGAGCCGTGTGTTAATCATATGTCCTCCCCATGACATAGCAGGTAGTTTTACTTGGATTTGGTGGATATCCAAGTTAAGAAGAACAGCAGGCATAAAGACAGGAAATGAGTCAAGTATAAATACAAAACAGAAAGAAAGCAAAAATTCAGATAGATATATTGGGCCCATTGTGAGAAGATCTAAAAGGACAGTGAGAAAAGCATGTTTCTATCCCAGAAGGACAAGGATGCCTGACAGGACTTGGGCATCAGAATGAAGCAATGAAATGGAATTCCCAGAAGAATAATCTAGCAAGGATATACAGGGTAAAATGTAATCCACAGAAACTTTTAGCAGGAAAGAGACCATTTAATTAATCTTGATATTTGGGAATGAGAATCAGGGTTCTGACAAATGGAAAGGAGAGGAAATGCCACATTGTGGGGAATTCTCCTGCAAAACAATCTCCCCACCTTGCAGATCATTCAGTTTCTACCTCAATCAGGAAGCAGTGTCTTGAAGATCTTACAACTGATGCCCAATGTCAACATGGCATTTGGAAAAATTCTCCCTGCACAGGCTAGATTAGGCAGCTGAGCTTTCTGGGCCTCTGGGTATCATGGTGCAGACACTCTTCTTCCCCACAGTAGGAAGAGATTAAGATCGCCCATTGTGCCAGTTCCCAGAGGAGAGTCTGACAGCAGCAAGAAACAGGGAATAGTAGAATGTAAATATTCTGTTACCAGGGCAAAGAGCTGTGAGTTGAAAATGAAAGCAGCAGACCTGCTGTGTTTTGTTTAGTCAACCAGGGAAGGCTTGAATAAAACTCTTATTTCTATTTCTTTCCACCATTGACCTGGGTTAACCAAATTGACAGGCGTTTTAAAAATTTAGACTACTATTACTTTATACCACCATTTTTCCTTTGTTATTATTAATATAATTAATTTTATTATTGGAATTAGATGGGAATAACAAAAATAACCTGACTGTTAAAGTCCCCAAGCCATATTTGACTACAGTTATAAAGTTGGTTCCTACTCAGTAACTTAGGAAATTAAAAACACTAAATCTAGGATTTTCTCCACTGGGACCTAATCCAGTCTAATTTAGAAGTTGAGGATTTATAAAGGCTTTTCTGAAAGAAATGGGAAAATGTCAGCTACAATTTCTTGCTAGACTTGAACTGAATCTATTAACCTTGTCCAGAGAATATAATGTTACAGTTATCTCATTTACAATGTTATTGTATATGATTTATGGCCACAGTATCAAGCCTCAAACTAGGTTTTGTAGTTTTAAGTTAAATTTACATGTCTGTAATACAAATGATTTTTTTCTTGCTCAGATAAAACGATATTAAAAAGTGATTTATAATATTTCGGTTGGATGGAAAATATACAGTATGACAGTCTACTGAAGGGAAAAAAATATTAGTTAGACAGCTATTATGAATATGTACATTCACACTGCTTAATACTTCCCATCTTTTAATGTATGCCTGGGTATCAACCATTAGACATCTTTTGAATTACATTATATTTAGAATACAATGAGACCCAAATCTATATGAAAATCAGATTAAAAAGAACAACCAAGAGGACAAGGAAAAAAATGCATCTTCTGTGTAGTTCACCTAAGATCATAAATGCTAAAACTAACTTATGTACCACCTTTTTTGCAGATATCCTCTACCTAACAGCACATAATATAACAGTCTTCAGATATATCACACAAAAGCCTCTCGAATAGTATTACCATTACTGAAACCCAAGAGAAGTTGCTTAAACATAAACTATGACAGTTTGAGATGTGATTTGGGGGGTACTGTGTTTTATTGGAAATGGTTGATATAATACCACTTGAAAGATATCATGACCTACAACTGTAAAGTCAGGACCAGTTATAAGTTAGACTTAGTAAAACTTTTACTAGCAAGCAAACAACACACAGTGTCCTACAAATTTAAATTAAAATAAAAAATCTTGTTTGTGTCTTCCATATAGGTCATATGGCCTATATACACAAATATTTCAAAATGGCATAGTGACAAATAAATTTCATAATTTAAGAGTGCAATTAAAAATAAAACCCTGTTGCTCAAGCTCTATTCATTGACAATACATACACATTTACTGTACAGTATATATATTCAGAAACATAAGTCTATATATATATATACCAAATGAAATTAGTTTTATTCAAAATCTCTATATAATTATTTAATTTTGTGTGTTTGAACTCTACCTGTTCATATTCGGGAGAGCTTTTAAAATCTTCCACTATAGTTGTATTTTTAACAAGTTTTCCTTATCAGTTGAAATTACATGAAGCTTCTAATAACAAATAACTAAAATAACAGTCTTGAACAAGATAGGGATTTATTTTTTCTCAGACCCCTGCAATCTAAGACAAGCACAGCAGTTCCATGTGTCAGTGGGAAACATGGTACCTTCAATCTTTCTAGTATGCGATCTTTAGGAGTTGGCTTTCCTCTTGAGTCAGAACACAGTCACAGTCATCTTGTCATGTCAGGGTCACCTCAGAGTCACCTCAATTTTCACAAGACAACTGCTGGATTTCTAGCCATCTCACCCACATTCTAGTCAGAAGAAGGATTAAGAAGATGAATTTATAAGGTACAAACAAACTGAGTAGGCCCACTTCAAAGAATTTTCCCTGAAACTCCACCTGACTATTTCTGCTTACATCTTACCAATGCCTTCAAGGGAAAGTGGAAAATACAGTTTACTCAGTAGATGCAGTGCTGCTGGCAATACTTTGGGGTGGGGGGGGAGGCTGGAGTTTTACGTGTTTAATTGCTTTGTTAGTTGTTACACACAGATTTATGAATATCACAGACTATATTTATCTTATTTAATGCTTTTAATTTTAAAGTATACTTTATCTGATATTAATATTCATCATTCTGTGTTTTTTGTGTTTGTATTTTCCAGGTTTCCTTTTACCCAATTTATATTTTTAACCTTTAAAATAAGTAGGTAGAAGTTACATATTTTTATTTTCAGACCCCAAAATGTCAATACAAAGAGATGTTTTCTGTTTTTTTGTTTATTTGTTTGTTTTGGGGTTTTTTTAAGAGGAAAAATTTCCAATATCTTGCTCAATAGATAGAATGGTGCTGGTGCCGTCCATGCGTGAGGCAGAAATGGGGTTGCTGGAGTGTGGTGGTTGTACATACAGAACTTGCAATTAATCCAACTCCTTATTCCTGTACCTGACTCATACCTCCTGCCACTCCTAACATCTCCGAGCCCCAGGCCTCTACTTTTCCAATTCTCCAGAGAGGAGAATTCTTTATCTCCCAGCAATCTTTATTTTCCTTCTGTGAATTAATGCAACAAGGAACTAGTAGTGAACTTCTCTAGGAATAGGGAGCTAGTGAATTCAACTCAACGTTAAATTATTAAAAATTGCTTACAATTACTTTGCTGTTGTTCAACAGAATCTCCCCTTTATTGCTTTAGAACACATAATATTACTTTATTCAAAGTATGCATGTTTTGGGACTATCATTAGCTTTATGGAAATGGTTTAATCAGGCTACAAATGTGTGTTATATAACACACGAAAAAGTCAAGATTTGATTATGTGTATATTTTCTTTCCAAAGATAATTTTCATCATAACTGAAAATTCAGATTAATCTAGTGAAAATTGAGTTTTCCCAGACTGCTTTCAACTCAGTTTAAGTGTTATTTTACAGCTATGAGCGATCCCACAAGGGAAATAGTTCCTTGACTTGAACTGGAAATATAATATTTAAATTGCTCCTTAGTTCTTAAAAAAAAAAAAAAAAGTGTTTCTATGCCAAGGCTCATAGCGAAAAGAGTTGACCACTTCCAATTTCATGGTCAAATAGACAAAAGAGTGAGCAGAGATCAATGTCACTTTAAGCCTTGAGTTTGCTAGCTGCCTCTGATTCACCACAATTTTAGTGACTAGGATTTATCCTACCTTGACTAGACAAGTATCCATTTAATCAAAAGGTTGTCAGGCTCCCAAAGAGGAAAGAAATTTTAAACAAAGTTTGGATTGCGTGTTTACATTTTTATTATTTTATGAAGCACAGTTACCTATTACCAATAAAAATAAGATACTTATATTTCTTTTTCTTTCTTTCTACATGATTCAAGATGGAGTTTAATGCTACTAGGTAATGTTTTTAATTATTAATATATATGGCCACCAATGGTCTTATTATATTTAAATAATAAGCCAATACATGGTTAACTCTAAAAGATATATCTCTGCATTGGATCTAACAGTTCCCTATTCTTTGTGTGCCTCCTAACTGGGCAAGAAGTGTAGAGCTTCTTGGGAGAGCTGAGTAGAAAATATTTTTCTTCAGCCGGCCCAAACCAAATCTGAGATCAAAGAACTTGACATGGCTGTCATGCTTACTCTAAGGTGATTTACAAGAGAAATGAAAATCGGAAAAAAGGAAACCGGATCAAGTGAACCAAGTTCTTTAAAAAACCCTTACTGTTAGTAAAATAGCTGTGTTATCCCAACTACTAATATTACTGAGGAAATTAGAAATAATGTTTAGAAGAATCCCTTTAAAAACTTACTAGATCAGAAAAGACACAATAAAGTACCATGGTAGAAATTCCAACATGTTTTTCTTATAATTTTTATGCTTATATTTAAGCATAAAACTGTTTTATTATTTCACTTGCTGCCAAATACAAAATTATTTTTATTAAAAACTTGAAACTTAATTACTGAGGATGACTAAAGCATTAAGACAAAGTAATCTCATTAAAGCACAAATTAGTAATTGACACTGTAAGAAGCTAAAGTATAACTTGCCATAATGATTTGCTTTGCTTTGGATAATTCATTTCTTTAAATCATCTACTTTTAGGTCAGAAATGTGAATTGACTTCAACTAAGCCTAGAAATTTCAGCAATATTAAACTATTTTCTATGACGAAAACACTGTGTTAAATAAAACTAATCCGTGCTTCTTAGATAAAATGTTTAGAAGAAAAGAATTAGAGAGGTATAGGATAAAGGGCAAAATTATGTGTGGATCTACACTCTGCCAAACACTTTGCATATGTTATTTTAGTTAATACTGATAAAATTTCTATGAAGTTCATAATAGAGGTCCCTTTTGATAAATGGGAATATTGAGAATCAGAAAATTTTTCTAAAAAACACAACTAATAATTGGTTGAACGAAGAATACAAAACAGGTTTGCCTGATTCCAAAACCCCACTAACTTTTACTAGGTATGGAAATATAATTAATAGACACTAAGCACAAGGAGAAAAGAAAAAATTTTAGGTAATGTGATTTAAATCCCCTTTTGGTACTTCCTGAGTTATGATTATCCCCAAAGCAGTATCTATACAGGATTTGTGCTAGAAACTTTCTGGGAAAAAAAAAGACATGGTAGTTACATGGGGAACTCTGTGGCAGGTCCTTGTCAACTACTGCAAACTAAGAGGGGTATATGCAGTCATGTTTACATTACCATTTCCTTACATAGTTTTAAATCACATGATTCCTTAACAGATTTTTAAAAAATAAAACTTAAGTCCTCATAATGTAAAGGAGCAAAACCAAGCATTACCCTTCAATGCCCCAGTTCTACTTTCTGAAAATCACTACTTTTACCATTTTCAGATTTTTAGGTGCTACTGGATAAATTTATGACTCTAAAAAGTATTGTTATGACATTATTATCTAACATATATATTTGAGAAATTATATACTAAATCTCTGTTTTGAAAGATGAGTATTAGATTATCACATTCCATGTTTCTTCTTCCCAATTTTTATGAGTTATTATTTTGTCCTTCTAGTGATTATTTTGGGAATATAAATATATTAATCCCAGTTTAACATTACATCAACTTTTGAAAGTTCTCTATCTCTTAATCCTCATGATATTATATTAAGCTACAAACATTATCTTGCCTTCCACCTCTCCTTTTCTCTTCCTCACTGCATCGTCTTTCAGCTATTACTTCTATTAGTACATTGCAAAAATTAAAAACATCATATTTATAACCATAAATAATAATTCCATTATTAAAAGTTAAGTTTGATTCTGAACGCTGAAAACACCCAGTGCTTATATTACTAGGATTATATAAATATCATACACAAAAAATCAGATAATAACCTAGCAATTAATTTATCTGGCTTGAATATCCTAACACTTGTTCTATTCAAATAAAATTATTCCTAATATACAGATAAAATGCAATTGATGTTTCTTATATTTCATAAATTTCTCAAAATTAAACCATAATTTAAGGAGCTTCATATAAAAATAAGATTAGATGAGTTTCTCTCCATGGATTTTAATTATTGCATTTCTTTTTTCTTGTTGAGATGAAAAAGAAAAATCCTTTTTCTAAAAAAAATTTATCATTAACATAATTCAGCATCCTAATTTTATGGAATTCATTCCATTCAAATAGAATACAATCTAATTGAAAACAACTGATTTCTTCTTCTTTTTCTTTATTATAGTTGATTTACAATATTGTGTTACTGTGTTAGTTTCAGGTGTACAGCATAGTGATTTAGTATTTTTTGCACATTATATTCCTTTACAGGTTATTATAAGATAATGGGTATAATTCCTGGTGCTGTATAGTAGATCCTTTTTTTTAACCTATTTTATGTATAATAGTATCTGTTAATCCCATACCCTTAATTTGTCCCTCACACCTTCCTTCTACCCTTTTGTAACCACAAGTTTGTTTTCTATGTCTGTGAATCTTTCTGTTTTGTATATGCATTCATTTGTATTACTTTTTAGATTCTACATATAAGTAATATACAGTATTTGTCCTTCTCTATTTGAATTATTTCACTAAGCATAATATTCTCTAGGTCCATCCACATTGCTGCAAATGGCAGTATTCCATTCTTTTTTATGGCTGAGTAATATTCTATTATATATATGAACCACATCTTCTTAATACAATTGTCTGCTGATGGGCACTTGGGTTGCTTCCATGTATTGGCTATTGGAAATAATGTTATGGACATTGGGTGCATGTATCTTTTCAAATTAGTGTTTTCGATTTTTCTGGATATATACCCAGGAGGGGAATTGCTGAATTATATGGTAGCTATATTTTTAGTATTTTACGGAACCTCCATACTATTTTCCACAGTGGCTACACCAATTTACATTCCCAAGAACAGTGCGTCAGGATTCCCTTTTCTCTACATCCTCTCCAACATTTGCTACTTGTAGACTTTTTTTAATATTGGAGTATAGTTGATTCACAATGTTGTGTTATTTTCAGGTGTACAGCAAAGCGATTCAGACGTTATTTGTAGAATTTTGATGATAGTTATTCTGACAGGTGTGAGGTGATACCTCATTGTGGTTTTGATTTTCATCTCTCTAATAATTAGCAATGTTGAGCATCCTTCCATGTGCCTGTTAGCCCTCTGTATGCCTTCTTTGGAAAAATATCTATTCAAGTCTTCTGCCCATTTTTTTATTGGATTGTTTGTTTTTTTGATATTGAGTTGTATGAGCTGTTTGTATATTTTGGATATTAACCCCTTGTCAGTTGCATCATCTGCAAATATATTTTCCTATTCCATAGGTTGTCTTTTGGTTTTGTTGATGGTTTCCTTTGCTGTGCAAAAGCTTTTACTTTTTTAGGTCCCATTTGCTTATTTTTGCTTTTATTTCTTCTACCTTGGGAGTCTGATTCAAGAAACTATTGCTACAATTTATGTCAAAGAGTGTTCTGCCTATGTTCTTTTCTAGGAGTTTTATGATTTCATGTCTTATGTTTAGTCTTTAAACCATTCTGAGTCTATTTTTGTAGATGATGTGAGGGAATGTTCTAATTTCATTGTTTTACATGTGGCTGTCCAGCATTCCCAGCACCACTTGTTGAAGAGACTGTCTTTTCTCCATTGTATATTCTTGCCTCCTCTGTCATAGATTAATTGGTTGTTAGGTGTGGGGGTTTATATCTAGGCTCTCTATTCTGTTCCATTGATCCAGGTGTCTGTTTTTGTGACAAGACCACACTGTTTTGATTATTGCAGTGTTGTATAGTCTGAAGTCTGGAAGGGTTATACCTCCAGCTTTGTTCTTTTTTCTAAGGATTCCTTTGGCAATTCAGGGTCTTTTGTTGTTCTATATATATATATATTTCAGGATTATTTGTTGTAGTTCTGTGAAAAACGTCATGGGTATTTTGATAGGGATTGCATTAAATCTATAGATTGCTTTCAGTAGTACGTCCATTTTAACAATATTAATTCTTCCATCCAAGATCATAGGATATCTTTCCATTTCTTTGAATCATCTTCAATTTCCTGCATCAATGTTTGATAGTTTTCAGTATATATGTCTTTCACTTCCTTGGTTAAGTTTATTTCTTGGTATTTTTTGATGTAATTTTAAATAGGATTAGGTATTTCATTATTAGTGTATAGAAATGTTACAGATTTCTTTACATTAATCTTGTATCCTGCAACCTTGCTGAATTCATTTATTAGTTCTAATAGTTTTGGGGTAAAGACTTTAGAGTTCTCTATATACAGTATTATGTCATCTGCAAATAGTGACAGTTTTACCTCTTCCCTTCCACTTTGGATACCTTTAATTTCTTTTTCTTGTCTGATTGGTGTAGCTAGGACTTCTAGTACTATGTCAAATAGAAGTGGTGAGAGTGGGCATCCTTGTCTTGTTTTTGAACTTAGAGGAAAGATTTCAGCTTTTCATCATTGAGTATGACGTTGGCTGTTAGTTTGTTGTAAATGACCTTTATTATGTTGGGATATGTTCCCTCTATACCCACCCTGATGAGAGTTTTGTTTTAATCATGAATGGATGTTGAATTTTGTCAAATGCTTTTTCTACATCTAGTGAGATGATCACATGGTTTTTGTCTATCCTTTGTTAATGGGGTGTGTCACATTGACTAATTTGCATATGGTGAACTATCCTTGTAATCCAGAATAAACCTAATTGATAATTGTGTATGATCTTTGTCATGTATTGCTGAATTTGACTTACTAATATTTTGTTGAGTATTTTTGCATCTATATTCATGAGTGATATTGGTGTGTAATTTTCCTTTTCGTTTCCTTTTTTTTTTTTTTTTTTTAGTGTCTTTGTCTGGTTTTAGTATCAGGTAACAGTATCCTCATAGAATGAATTTGGAAGTGTTCTCCTCTTCAATTTTTTATAGTAGTTTGGGAAGTATAGATGCTAGTTCTTCTTTTTATGCTTGGTAGAATTCCCCAGTGAAGCCATCCAGTCCTGGACTTCTGTTTGAAGGGAGATTATACTTCACAACTAGTGATCAGTCTGTTCAAATTATCCGTTTCTTCTTGACTCAGTCTTGGCAGGCTGTGCGCTTCCAGAAATTTGTTCATTTCTTCTAGGTTACACAATTTGTTGGAATAACTGTTCATAGCATTCTCTTATGAGTTTTTTGTATCTCTGTGGTATTGGTTATCATTTCTCCTCTTTCATTTCTTATTTTATTTGGGTTCCCTCTCTTTTCTTCTTGGTGAGCATTTTGAAAAGTTTAGTAGTTTTGTTTATCTTTTGAAAAAAAACAGGTCTTGCTTTGAATGATCTCTTCAATTGTTTTTTTTTAATCTCTATTTTATTTATTTCCTCTCTGATCTTTATTATTTCTTTCCTTCTGCTAACTTTGGGTTTTAGTTGTTCCTATTTTTCCAATTTTTTTAGGTGGTAGGTTAGGTTATTTGAAATTTTTCTTTTTTCTTGAGGAAGAGTTCATGTATCACTATGAACTTCCCTCTTAGAACTGCTTTGCTGCATCCCATAGATTTTGTAAAGTTGTGTTTTCATTTTCATTTGTCTCAAGGTATTTTCTGATTTCATCTAACTTCTTCATTGACCCATTGGGGTTTTTTTAGTAGCATGTTGTTTAGTCTCCACTTGTTTGTTCTTTTCCCATTTTCTTTCTGTAGTTGATTTCTAGTTTCATACCACTGTGTTCAGAAAAGATGTGTGACATAATTTCTATACTCTTAAATTTGTTGAGGCTTGTGTTGTAACCTAGTATGTGGTCTACCCTGGAGAACAATCCATGTGCACCTAAAAAGGATGTGTATTCTCCGTTTTTTGAATGCAGTGTCCTGTAGATATTAAGTTCAACTGGTCAGTTGTGTCATTTAGTACCTCTGTTGGCTTATTGATTTTCTGTCTGCCATGACCTGTCCATTGATATCAGTGGGGTATTAAGTCTCCTACTATTATTGTATTATTATCAATTTCTCTCTTTATGTCTGTTAGTATTTGCTTTATATATTTAGGTACTCCTGTATTGGGTGTGTATATGTTAATGAGTTTAATATCCTCTTCTTGTATTGATCTCTTTATCATTATGCAATGCCCTTCTTTGTCTTTCATTATAGTCTGTTTTAATGTATATTTTGTCAGATATGACTATTGCTAACCCTGCTTTCTTGGCATTTTCGTTTGAACAAAATATCTTATTGCATCCCTCACTTTCAATCTATCTTTTGCCCTGAACTGAGTCTCTTGTAGGCAGTATAGTGAATGATCTTGCTTTTTAATCCAGTTAGCTATCCTATGTCTTTTGATTGGAGCATTTAGTCCAATGACATTTAACGTAACTATTGATAGGTATATACTTATTACCATTTAATTCCTTGTTTTCCAGTTGTTTTTGTAGTTCTTCTTTGTTCACTTTTTTTTTTCCATTGTGGTTTGTAGTATTCTTGAGCTCCTTTCTTTTTGGTATTTGTGTATCTCTTGTAGGTTTTTGATTTGTGGTTTCAATGGGACTCATATATGTTGACCCAGAATTATATCTACCTGCTTTAAACTGATAATAATTTCAGTTCACACACATTTCAAGAGATCTACATTTTTTAATTCCCCTCCCCCGTATTTTGTGTTTTTGATGTGATATTTACATCTTCATGTTTATCCCTTTTCTATTTATTATAGTTATCATTGCTTCTACAATTTTGTTGTTTTTAATCAATATACTGGCTTAAGTGATCTTCAGTTCTTACTATATATTTGCCTTTCCTATTGGTTTTTGCTTCTTTTCTATTTAAAAAAGACTCTTGAACATTTCTTTGAGGGTAAGTTTGGTATTAATGAATTCTTTTAGTTTTTGCTTGTATGAGAAATTCTTTATGTCGCCTTCTATTCTACAAGATAATCTTGCTGGGTAGAATATCCTAGGTCATAGGTTTTCCCCTTTCAGGATTTTGAATATATCATGCCACTCCCTTCTGGCCTGCAAAGTTCCAGCAGAGAAATCAGCTGATAGCCCTATGGAGGTTCCTCTGTATATGACTTTGTTTTTCCCTTGCTGCCTTTATAATTATTTCTTTATTTTTAACTTTTGCCATTTTCATTGTATGTCTTGGTGTGAGTCTGCTTGGCTTCATCTTGTTTGGAACCCTCTGTACCTGGTATCTGTTTCCTTCTTTAGCTTTGGGAAATTTGCAGCCATAATTTCTTCAAATACATTTTTAATCCCCTTCTCTCTCTCTTCTCCTTTTGGAATCCTTATCATGACTACATTGGAACATTTTATATTCACCCATAGATCTCATATGTCACTTTCATTTTCTTTCATTTGTCATTCTGTCTGCTGTTCTGATTGGATGATTTCCATTATTCTATCTTCCAGATCACTTATGCATTCTTCTGTGTCATTTAGTTGGCCATTTGTTGCTTCTAGATTACTTTTTATCTCAGAAATTGAATTATCTATTTTTGAGTGGGTCATCTTTATAGTTTCTAGTTCCTTATTAAAATTATCTGTGTTTACATTTATAATCTTTCTTAATTCAGCTTGCATTTCTATTGCCAACTTTTGAACTCAGTATCTAGTAAACTAATTAACTGTTTCATTATTTATTTTTTTCAGGGGTTTTCTCTTGCTTTTTCAATTGGGAGCAGTTCCCTTGCCTTTTCATTTTACTTAACTTCCTCTGTCTCTACAAATTTAGAAGAAACAGTTATCTATTGTAGTCTTGAAGGGGTGTTTTTATGTGGGAGTGTCCCTATGTAGACTGTCTGTGGCCAGTGTCTTTGGTGCGAGGGCTGGATTTGATGTGGATGCCAGCCACATCTTTCCTCAGGGTGTGCTGGCCACTATCACCTTGATGATAAGGGTTGGAGGAGCTAAGTTTGCACAGGGTTTGAGGTGGGATTTCCTTTCTGCTCTGTGGATGTTGCTGCCCTGTCCGAGGTGGGGTCTGCTCCCCAGTTGCTGGAGCAGAATGCCTTAGTGTTAGGCTCGAGCAGGCTCTGTTCCCCTTAAGTGTGTGCTTTTCCTTCTCCCCACACTGGAGACTTTGCCCCAAAGGAGGGAAGGGCAGAAGTAAGTGAAGCTAGTGTGCTCACAGAGGTCTGATGCATTGCCTGTGTAGGCAACTGCAGCTCCACTCAGATATAGCCCATGTGCATCTCCTTTTCCCTGTTGTGGTTCTCCCAGATCTAGTACAAGGTTGTAGCATGGAGTGGGTGAGGCTGGAGCATTTGCTAGGCTGGGACAGGGGTTTGGGATGTTGTAGTTGCAGGAACTGAAGCAGCTGCACTGACGTCAGAGGTCTGGGCTTCTTCTGGCTTGCTGTTTGAGCAAGCACCAACACTGGATGCTGCTGTCTCATCTGACCACACCCCAGGCCCCAGAACCTACATCCCTAGATCGAACCTTCTACCAGGACCTATCTGCCCCAGATCCAGTGCCAAGCTGTGGCATGGAGTGGGTGGAACTGGAGTGTTTGTTAGGCTGGAAGTGGAGATCTCAGTGTGTTGGTCATGGTGGTTCAAGTGGCTGCACTGCCATCAGAGATCTGTACTGCTTCTGTGGCACTGCCTGAGCAAGTGCCAACAATTCAACTGCCGCCCCACCCAGATCATACCCCAGGCCTCCAGGCCACTCCTGTGTCCCTATATCAAGTGTTCTCCCAAGACCTGGCTGGCCTAGATCCCATGCCAAACTGTGGTATGCAGTGAGCCAGGCTGGGGTGCTTGCACAGTCCAGATTGGAATGTACAACAAGACAACAGTCACCAGTGCAGAGCTCTCTCGGCCCTGTGTGTTGGCAAGCCAGTAAACATGCACTCCTCATGAATGAAGTCTAGGCTTCTCCAGCCCTTCTATCTGTCCTAGCAGTTCTCCCAGCAGCCAAGGGGCCTTGTCTCCTCTGCATAGGACCCCAGGCCAGCAATAACCAGTCTGTGCCTCAGCCTGCTCACTCTCTAGGGTTAGGGTCTGCCCATGCAGACTTTCTTTTCCTCTTCGATCCCTCCTAGGGCCACAGGTCCTGACCCAATGCTTTTCTTCTCCCATCCTACCCAGTTACATGGGAATCTTTCTTGCAGCCTTGGTTGCATAGGAGTAGTTCTGCCAGTTTTTAGTTAGATTTCCATGAGAATTGTTCTATATGTAGATATATTTTTGATGAGTTTGTGGGGGGAGGGTGAGCTCCATGTCCTCTTACTCCACCATCTTGATCCCCCTCTGATTTCTTCTTTAGATTGATCGAATGTCCCTTTGTAGCTGTTTATTTTTATAATATGAAAATACTATGTTTCTACAGAACCTCCATATCTTTACACCTCCCATTTTATTTCAAAATTTATATTGATTGTATCATTACTTTAATAGATACACATTTGAATACACTTGCTTTCATTCAGTAATAATGAAAGAATAATATATTTATAACATGTATAGCTTTATACTTTAGAATCTATAATTAACAAAAATATATGAGTTTTCAGTAGTTATTTTCCTTGAGAAACAATTCATAAGAACAAAGTGTAAAATCCCAAATATTACTTCAAGTATGTCTGAGTAAGATTCTATCAAACTTACTCTCACAGAGATAACCAATTTAAATTCTAGAAAACATCAATAAACACCTACCTGAAGGCATTAGAGACTGAAAAAAGGCAGACAAATCTAGAAGGAAGTCAAAACTTGTAAAAAAGGAAAGCATGGTGTGAGTTTCCTGTTTTTAAGACTTTTACCCTGATGGCAATATACATTTTATGGTAGATAAAATGCCAACAGAAAACACACAGTTTTTCAGAGAATAGAATGGGAGGCAACTAGTCTCTGGAATATGAGGAGAAAGGATCTCATAGGAAAAGGGAGCCAGAGAAGGGGAGCCTTAAATTTTTTTGTATAAACTCTGCCCAAATCTTTGACTGATTCATGATCTACACAGGCCTGTGGCAGACACAAAGTCATGTAGCTAAAGATAAAAGAACTCAACTAAAATTTTAGCTACAGCCCAAGAGAAACAATTTACAGTTTTTGTTTGACCAAGAAAATTGCCTGCTAAAACAAACTAACTAAAATCCAACATTCTTCAGAGGGATATAAAAGAATGTAGAATCTCCACAGCATAAAATTTTAAATGTCCAGGATAAAAATATACCAAAAAAGAACATAGGACCAATTCTTAATAAAAGGACAATCAATTAAAACCCATCCAAAGATGACTGAGATATTGGAAGAGGCAGACAAGGATTGAAACCAGCTATTTATAACTATGCTCAATAATTGTAAAAGAAAATATGTTTGCAATTAATGAAAAGATGTGAAATCACAGCAGAGAAATAGAAACTATAGTAACATCTAAATGGAAATTATGTAACTGAAAAATACAATAGCACAGCAAAGAGTCACTCAACTTAATTATAAATCAGTAGAAATTATCCAGTCTGAAGAACAGAGAGAAGGAAAAGGTGTTAAAAAATAAGAAGAACCTCAAGAACCTGTAGGACAATTTCAGAAGTTGATCATAAATGTAACTGGAGTCACAAGAGAAGACGAGAGGAAAACAAAAAAAAACCTTTAAAAAACAGTTTGGCTAATTTTTCCCCCAATTTGGAGAAAGATACATATATAAATGCAAGATGCTCAGCAAACTCCAAGCAGAATAAACACAAAGAAAACCATGTCTAGGTGCATCACAGTCAAACTGCTAAAACCAAAGATAAAGGCAAAATCTGGTAATCATTCAAAGGAAAACAACACATTACCTACAGGGAACAATGATTCAAAAACCACTGAACTCATCAAAAAAAAAAAAAAAATGAGGCCATATGACAGTGGGAAAATACCTACAAAATGCCAAAAGACAGAACTATCATTTCAGATTTCTATTTCAAGTGAAATAATTCTTCAAGAATGAAGAGCAAATAAAGACATTTCAGAATTAAAAAACTGAGCTTGTTTGTCAGAAGACTTATACTATGTGAAACACTAAAGAAAGTTATTCAAGTGAAAGTAAAACTATACCAGAAGGAAACTCCAATCATAAGGAAGGGATGAACAACATCAGAAACAAAAAATATTCAACTAAATAGAAAACATTCTTTTTCCTCTTAATTAAAAAATGCACATGAATGCTTAAAGCAAAAACTATAGCATTGTCTTGTGGGTTTTATATGTATGCGGAAGTATATAACTTCTGTAGAATAAGAATAGGGAGTAAAGGGAACTATATGGATGAAAGTTTCTATATTTTTTTTGAGAAATTGACATATTTTATATTCTTAAAGCAACATGAATAAACTTAAGAATTCTTCCTTGTATACCCTGTCATAAAATTGGATTGGTAAAAATTAATGCATGAGGTCATAACATTTAGGGGAGGATTTGACAAAGTGAGATGACATTAGTTTTAGGTTCCAACCAAAATTTTTGCCCCCCCCTTTTTTAACAGACTCTGTACATTTCTTGACATTTTCTAAAATCTCTGTAGTGTTGTAGTTTTATTTATTTATTTTTAACATCTTTATTGGAGTATAATTGCTTTACATTGTTGTGTTAGTTGCTGCTGTATAAGGAAGTGAATCAGCTATACGTATACATATATCCCCATATCCCCTCCCTCTTGCATCTCCCTCCCACTCTCCCTATCCCACCCCTCTATGTGGTCACAAAGCACCGAGCTGATCTCCCTGTGCTATGTGGCTGCTTCCCACTAGCTATCTATGTTACATTTGGTAGTGTATATATGTCAATGCCACTCTCTCACTTCGTCCCAGCTTACCCTTCCCCCTCCCCATGTCCTCAAGTCCATTCTCTACGTCTGCATCTTTATTCCCGTCTTGCCCATAGGTTCTTCATGACCTTTTTTTTTTTTTTTTAGATTCCATATATATGTGTTAGCATATGATATTTGTTTCTCTCTTTTTGACTTACTTCACTCTGTATGACAGACTCTAGGTCCATCCACCTCACTACAAATACAAGTTTCTACATTTTATATGAAGTGGTAGAACAGTAACTTTAAGTAGAAAGAAAAGTTAAAGATTTATATTCTAATTGCTAGAGTAACCACTAAAACACTAATGCAAATAGTAAAGGTAAAAATCCAATAGGTAAAGTAAGATATATATCACAGAAATATTCAAATAATTCAAATAAAGGCAAGAAAGGAAGAACAGAGGAATGACAACAACACAACAAACAAAAACAAAAAAAAACAGAGGTAACAAATCAAAAACAGACAATAAAGTAGACTCATTCAATCATCAGTAATTTTGTTAAATGTCAATGTAATAAATGTATTAATGTATTAAACACTTCAATTAAAGGACAAAAGTTTGTCAGAATGAATAAGAGAAGAAAACCAAACTACATTCCTTCAAAAAAGTTTGACCTTTAAATATAAAGACACAGATAGATTGAAAGTAAATAGATGAAAATAATATTTTCCATAGAGAGTCAGCATAAGAAGCCTGAAGTAGCTATTTTAATATCAGCTAAAATAGACCTCAAGGGAAAAAATGTATTACTAGAGATAATAAGGGAAATTTAAAAGTAATAAAATATCAGTACAGCAGGAATAATATAACAATCATAAATATAACTGCACCTTAAAACAGAACTTCAGAGCTGAAGAGAAAGAATTAAAAGGAGAGATAAAAATCACAATTACATCTTAACACCCTTTTATCAGATCAAAAGATCAGTAAAGACATAGATTACCTGAAAAAAATACTATCAACCACTTGACCTAATTGCCATTTTGAAAACACTATTCCCATTTACTTCAGAATACACCTTCATTTTTAGTATACATGGTAAATTCACCCGAAAAGACCATATTCTGGATTCGAAAGCAAGTATAAATTGTATAATTTAACACATCATAAATAAATCATTATTGAACATATTGCAAGGAAAGAAGGAAGAAAGGGAAGGAGGAAGGGTAGGAGGGTAGGAAGGAGGGAGGGAGGAAGGGAGGGAAGGAGAAGGGAAGGTAATTATACATAGATCAATCATGTCTAGATAGTTTGTTTTTCTTTTGTTTTGTTTTTGTTAGCCTTCTCCAACCCATCCACCCATGTTTTTATTCTAAAATAATTGTTGAAACAGCAGACTGCTTTGTCTTTCCCTTTTTGGTTGCTTTTTCTAGAAATAAAGACACAATGTTTCTAAATCCTGAAAATATAACACAAGACCCTAGGCAGGCTATCAAGTGTGTTTATTATTTAAAGAAAATCAACTCTTCTATGGAGAACAAGATAAACAAATGACATGAATGAAATGTAAAAGGTCTACTAACCATAATCACTAGGTTGCTAACCTGTAAGATATTTTAGACATAGAATAAATACATTTTTTATCTGAACACATAAAAAATGATGGAACAAATGAGAGCTAACTTGTAGATATACAAGGATGGAAGGACCAATTAAATCTTAAATATTCATAAATCATGGATCATATTATTCCCAGTTGTCAGTAATGTGATCACTATTGTGACACTGTCACCCACTGATGACACCCATTTTGGTCCCATGTGACCTCTGACAGAGACATGCAGATAAAATCCATAGCTGTTCAGCAAGTCATCAGTGATCTACAGCTATTGGCCAGGCATGCTTGCCCCTGTGTCTCTCTAATCGAACAAGCAAGTGATGGGTCAGAGGACCTTATATCTGCTGAACACCCTTTCTAAACCTCAGCTCCGGTTCTTGTAACTACAGCTGTCAGCAGAGAAGGCTGATGAGGCCGAGGGAGAGAGAGAAAGAGAGATGGGCATTGAACACTGCGTAACTCAGGCTTCAGTTTCCGTTTTCCCTCTACTCCAGATGCATCCTACTATTGGAAGTGTGTTAACCTACACAAATACTTTGCCTTTACTACTTGCAACATTTTGGAAATTGATTAAATAAACTATTTGATTCGAGTGTGTTAATTTGGTCTATGAGTCTCTCTGTTCTGCAACCTATGGTTTTAAAATTTTAAGAGAGCTCAGAATTTCCTAGAAGTTGAATGATTTTCAGTCATTCCAAATAAACTAACAGCAGATGAACCACACACACACACACACACACACACACACACACACACACACACCAGTAACAACATCATCAAAAACAAGTACTAGACAAAGCACTGAATTTGGAAGCAGAAAACCCTCAAACCTGTGGCTCACAGAGATTTCAAGTAATTGACTTGACCTGTCTTTCTGATTATATCTTTCTTGCACATAGAACTGTGAAGATTAAAAACTTTAAACTTCTCAGATTATAATGATTTAAAGGACCAAAATATCAGGACATTTTACTTTTCTAAGTAGATATGTTTTTCTCTAATATAAAGTGTTAGTGTAAAATATTGTATAGTCTAACTGTTGGGAGGTAACTTGTCTTTTGGTTAGAATGTCTTTAATTTGTTCAACATAATTTAGTAAATCAACCATTCTCTTCCTTGATTGTGCCTCAGAACCATGTAGGAAGATTTTTCATAACAGATACATGAATCTCATACTAGGATTTGGGGGGTTTTAATTAAATTGGCCAGGGGTGAGATCCCATATACTTATAGAATAGAGTTTTGACATTTTGAGTCTCCAAATTGGTATGGAATTTGATAGACTATGTCTTTTGGCATTATTAGTAGAATAACACATAAACCTAAATGGAGATAACCAAGTTTGAGGGATTTTAAGTAATATTTTAAAATATCAGGCACATGAGGAAATCTATCAAACCTGATTGAGGAATAGACCAGGCTAAATATTGGCAGTGAGAGAATAGCCAACAAAACACCAAAGTTTCTAAGAGTCAGAAACTTGAGTACTTCACTAAATAGTGATACTTTCAAGTATGTCTCAATTTCTTTGAATCTCATTTGCCTAACCTGTCAGTGAAGTGCTATTTTCTGAAGACCTTTCTGGCTAGGAGGGCCTAATATGGTCTTCCATGAGAATCACTCCAACCACAAACCACCTTGCTGCTTTCCCCTTTCCCTCTTTCTCCTGCTGTTCCCTGATCTCCATCTCCCACCCCTGAATCCAAAGTTGGCAGCACTACATAAGTCTTTATAGAAACCATTTGGAGCTTTCAAAAAATCTCTGGGTCCTGAAAGGAAGAAGAAAACAGGTGTAAAGGGCCTAAGCCAAAATGATATTTATCAGTGGACTTCCAGATAGGACTGGCTGATGCCTCTGTCTGAAACTGGTCTCTTCATTCTCCTTCCTGAAATCTCACCTTTTGAAGGTTCTCAAATTCACTGTGGGCCAATGTCAACTTGGGGTCCTAAAGTAGGCTAAATAGGGCTTTGCTATTGCAATTCCAGACTCAATGTTGAAAGGTTTGGTAAACTTGGGACAGGACACATCTGCCTGCCCTACATTGTTTTTTGATTCTTCCCAACACTATAGTACGTGTGTGAGACTTTGCTGAAAAGATGCAATTAAAGTGGAATATAAATGTAGCAAATTAAAAAATTATCTCCATAAATAGAGAAGAAAGCATTAAAATGTTAAATCCTTCACAGGGGTTCCCTTAAGGATGCATACAGTCCTAGACTAGTTTCCTTGTCCTTGTTCTTATTCCCAACTCAACAGTTCCTCCTTCAAATATCAATTGCACAAGCCACAACTCCACCTAGGGACCAACGTCCATTCATAACTCCCTATCCATGGAAGTCCCTTCCTTTCCCCTGCAACAAACCAACCCCACCCCAGTAATCTACAACACACAGTGGTCCCAAATAGTTCATATCCAAATCAGAGGAAATCAGTCTACAATAACATAATTAAGGGGAATGAAGGACCGAGTTAGGAGCAGGACTGTCCTTCTAATGACAATCAATCACCTGACTCCATGAACCAATCTCTCTTTCTTCTCTAACTTCTCTGCCTTTTCCTATAATCTCAAAGAAGTATATTTTTTTCTAAGAAAGAGTACGAGAAGAGCAATCATTCACTGCCTGAGTTTAGCAAAATCTACACACTAGTCATTATGAGGAACAGCAGAAGTTTCTTTTTGTTCACCTTCAGCAACAAAGGGAGGAGAGTAGGAATGCACTTCCGTATGTCTGGTCATGCACACTCTCTACCTGTGTGATTCCAAGATAACAGTTTTTCTGAGAAAAACAAAAACACCACTACATTAAAGATGCACATTAATAATACGACACATTATAATTCCAAAGGTTAAAATGTGAAACAAATGTGTATCTTAGAATATAGTTTATCAAGTATTATACATATAGATATATGTATACTAAAAATTCTTGGGCAACCAAATTTTCTTCACCTTGCCCCAGAATTTGTCTTTCTTCTCCCCCATATATGGGAAACTTGAAGTGCATGCAACATAACGATCTAAGAAATATACAGACTTCTATGATGGTGATCTAGCCTTCAGTTCAGGAAAGGGCTGATCAGCTGATGTTCACCATTTAACACTGTTATAGGGGCTTGACTCCAAGCACCCGGATAATGCCACTGAAGGTGGAGACTTTGGCTTTATCTAAACTTCATGCTAAAAGCATCTAAAATGGGAAATTTAATTTTCTGTAGAATCAGCCCTTATAGACACCAAATACCAGAGCAAGCAAGCAAACTGCCCCAAACCACCTCAATGTACTGCCATCTCTGCCAACTTCAAGAAGTTCTTGCACCACAAGTGTTGCAGGCGGACTTTCCTGTTGCACCCCATGAATCCCAGCTTGCTAGATGCACACAGATTTCATAACAGGGATGGGAGCTTAATTTGCTTAAATGGTGGTCTCTACACAGTATTCTGTTTATTCCTCCTTCATAAGGCTTTTACTCTCCCTCTCCTTCCAAGTTTTTATGTTTGGGCACCCTTGAGTTACTTTATCCATCCCACCTGAGGGGTATCACTATATAGTCCACGCTTTTAACTACACAATCATTGAATTACCTTAGCTACTGCCATCTGTCCAACACTGGTTTATAAAGCTTCGAGTATAAATCACACTTCCATCTACTTCTTTCTGTGTGTGTGTGTGTGTGTGTGTGTGTGTGTGTGTGTGTGTGTGTGTGTGTTTTAAAGCAATCTTAATGCCACACTTTCCCAGAGGTCCTAGAACTTTGCAAACTTTCTGAAAGCAAATTAAGAAAAGGAAAAAAATCAAGACCAAAAAGTCAATACTAATGTTTGGGAACCCAGAATTTGGAAGAAGATAAGAGTCAAGAGCTTGTAATGAAAAGCAAAATTGGCTCCAAATTAAAGGCTACTTCCTCCCTTACCTGCCAGGTAAGACCAAAACTAATAAAGGAAATCTAGATTATATTCGCCATCTCAGCAACCAGTCGGGGTATAACCACTCTCCCTCCAAAAAAAAGACTGATTTTTCTGAATTGAAAATAGAAATGCACAGACTTTCTACAATATTGATCCAGCCTTCAATTCAGGAAAGGGATAATCACCTACTGCTCACCATTTAGTACTGTTAAACTGGCATAACAGCTAACATCATGATCTCTTTCACAACATATGAGATGTATTCCAATTCTTGCTTGTTCTTTCAGATTTCACTGACATGGACCACTATTCATGAATATTTGGTTTTATTTTTCTAACTTGGCTCTCTCTCTCTCTCCCTCTCCCCTAAGCATATTTCCTAACTGATTCTTTTGGGATTTATCTTTATTGAAACAACCATACGAGCAATGGGAAAGGTCTTAGTGTTAAACTTTTAGTTATTGCCACATCCAGATGTCTGCCACCTCCATGGCTAGAGTGAATTTATAATGAATTGAATTTATTTGTTTTCATCTAGATATTTGGACACTGTGTAGATACACTTCTCTTTGAGGAAGCAAGGTAAGAATAATGTTTACATAAGTTTATGGAATTTAACATAAATATCACTATCTTTGGGAAGATCTGTTTCTGTCATAGCATGACTTTTTTCTATAAATTAGGTGGCAGAAAATACATTGATTATCTTTGCATAAAAATAAATAGTTCATCAGTAAATATATAAAATTTATGCTGTATCTATTTGTGACACACATAGCATATCCTCTATTCACATACTGAGACACTAGTTTTCAAATTGTAAATGAGGTTTGTCCAAATAATAATAACCCTTTCAACCTACTGAAAACATTTTCCTATATATTTTGAAATTGTCATATAATTCTAAAGTTTTGTGATCTGACTTCAGCACATATATTAAAGAAATCAATTAACTAAAGTACACTGATAAATTTTAGTTTTAAAAATCTATGTTTTAAGACAAAGAAAAGCAGCTTATTACTGACAAGTTGGTCAGAAGTTTGCTATTTTTATTTAACTTGCATCAGAGTGATTCTCAAACTGAGTTTTTGCATTTCTGTATACTCAATGATGCTGACCAAGCAAAAACCCAGAAATAACACTGAATAAGCCAATAACCTATGATTCAACTTTTGGCCAATTTTATTTTTCTAGGATTAAATATATGGATACAATCAGAGTTGATATATATGCTAGATATGTGGATGAAAATACAAAACAAGATAACAACATATTTAGCTTTTTCCTCAATGAAAAGACTAAGCTAGCTTAATTTTGCACAGTGATAAATGGTATTAATGTATACTATGTATATTAGTAATGTATCATAATGTACACTAGTAATGTATACTATGAAAACTTTCAGAAAAAAGTCATTAAATTAATGCCTTAATAAAAGTATTAGAAGACCAGAGGAATTCTTTAATCTGATTAACTGACTTTAACCTCTTAAATTAGACAAATTTCATAACAAAAAGTATTTATTCATGTTAAGTGAAAGTTGGTAATTCAAGATTATTTTAGCTGTCAAGATATTTGTGGAGATTTGATCAAAAAATTTAATTTCACGCTTTAATTTGTATTAATATATCCCTATATCCAAACTCTTAGAAAAGTTGATCAACTTATCTAAAAAATATATTTTATCTTACCAAATACATATTCCCTAAAAGTCTGATGTTTAACCTCATGTTCTCTCTCAATATCTCAAGTAAACATTATCTTAAATGTGATGTCACTTTATTTTTAGGTTTCTGAAGAAATTATTGAGAAAACTAATTATTCTCTACTTAACTAAAAACAATATTTGTTATTACACAGAACCCTAATACACTCTGGAAAATACCAAAAAGATTTAGAAATAATACTGTGATTAAAAAGTAAATAGTATGTTTGGGAACTAATTTATACCCAAATGAAAAGAAAAATTATTATGCAAGCCGTTATATAATTTCCAAATGAAATCTAATGGAGTTAAGAAGTGGGAAGCAGCCACATAGCACAGGGAGATCAGCTCGGTGCTTTATGACCTCCTAGAGGGGTGGGATAGGGAGGGTCGGAGGGAGATGCAAGAGGGAGGAAATATGAAGATATATGTATATGTATAGCTGATTCACTTTGGTATAAGGCAGAAACTAACACACCATTGTAAAGCAATTATACTCCAGTAAAGATGTTAAAAATAAAATAATAATAATAATAATAATAATAATAATAATAATAATAATAAAGAAAAGAGTAGAACACTTAGTGCTTTGAAGATATGTATGCTATGATTTGGTGAGCTTTTTTCTTTTGTGTTTCTCTTTCTGCCTGGTTTTTGAATGTAATTCCAATAATTGAGAGCAATTTAGTGTAGGATTGTACCAGACAGTTTTGTAAAAATAAGTGACTATTTTATTCCTTTATTACACACTTTTAGTATTGGATTACTTGGTTTATTTTTTTACTTATTTCCCTGAGTGTGTGCATGTGTGTTCTGTTTGCTTTAACTGATACCCATAATAGCAGATCAGAGAAATTTCATAGCAAACTGATTTGTGCTGAGCTTTGAAAGATGTATAAGGTTGTGGTATTTCAGATATGCTAATTTTTATTTATAATCACCACAGAATGTTAAATACAGCATTTATGCTCCACTATTACATTTCTAAAGCAAATCAGCAAACTTTTTTCTATAAATTCAATATTGATTGATAAGTGTCTTATGCACCTCCATGTACATATCATAAGTAAAAGAGATATCTAAATCCTAAATCCACATGATTAGTCTTGATATACAGAAGGAATTATTCAAATCTAGAGCAGCAAAACTATTCACTACTTAACAGTTAGAAAATAAAACTAAAACTTTACCAAGTTTGGACATCTGGACAATGTCAAAACAAATTATCAGTAAGTTGAATTTTATGGTTAAAAAAAAAGGTATATAGCATAATGAAAATAAAGACAATAAGTGCTAGCCAGATTTTTTTTTTAACATCTTTACTGGAGTAGAGTTGCTTTACAATGTTGTGTTAGTTTCTGCTGTATAACAAAGTGAATCAGCTATACATATACATGTATCCCCATATCCCCTCCCTCTTGCGTCTCCCTCTGACCCTCCCTATCCCACCCCTCTAGGTGGCCACAAAGCACCGAGCTGATCTCCCTGTGCTATATGGCTGCTTCCCACTAGCTATCTATTTTACATTTGGTAGTGTATATATATCAATGCTACTCTCTCACATCGTCCTGGCGTACCCTTCTCCCTCCCCAAGTCCTCAAGTCCATTCTCTACATGTGCGTCTTTATTCCTGTCCTGCCCCTAGGTTCGTGAGAACCACTTTTTTTTTTTATTCCGTATATATGTGTTAGCATACGGTATTTGTTTTTCTCTTTCTGACTTACTTCACTGTGTATGACAGTCTCTAGGTCCATCCACCTCACTACAAATAACTCAATTTCACTTCTTCTTATGGCTGAGTAATATTCCATTGTATATATGTGCCATATCTTCTTTATCCATTCATCTGTCAACCGACACTTAGGTTGCTTCCATGTTCTGGCTACTGTAAATAGTGCTGCAATGAACACGGTGGTACATGTCCCGTTTCGAATTATGGTTTTCTCAGGGTATATGCTCAGTAGTGGGATTGCTGGCTCAAATGGTAGTTCTATTCTTAGTTTTCTAAGGAACCTCCATACTGTTCTCCATAGTGGCTATATCAATTTATATTCCCACCAACAGTGCAACAGGGTTGCCTTTTCTCCACACCCTCTCCAGCACTTATAGTTTGTAGATGTTTTGATGATGGCCATTCTGACTGGTGTGAGGTAATACCTCATTGTAGTTTTGATTTGCATTTCTCTAATGATTAGTGATGTTGAGCATCCTTTCACGTCTTTGTTGGCAATCTATATATCTTCTGTGGAGAAATGTCTATTTAGGTCTTGTGCCCATTTTTGGATTGGGTTGTTTGTTTTTTTGATATTGAGCTGCTTGTATATTTTGGAGGTTAATCCTTTGTCAGTTGGTTCGTTTGCAAATATTTTCTCCCATTCTAAGGGTTGTCTTTTCATCTTGTTTATGGTTTCCTTTGCTGTGCAAAAACTTTTAAGTTTCATTAGCTCCCATTTGTTTATTTTTGTTTTTATTTCCATTTCTCTAGGAGGTGGGTCAAAAAGGATCCTGCTGTGATTTATGTCATAGAGTGTTCTGCCTATGTTTCCCTCTAAGAGTTTTATAGGGGATATGGGGATATATGTATATATATAGCTGAGTTTTATAGGTTTTTAATCCATTTTGAGTTTATTTTTGTGCATGGTGTCAGGGAGTGTTCTAATTTCATTCTTTTACATGTAGCTGTCCAGTTTTCCCAACACCACTTATTGAAGAGGCTGTCTTTTTTCCATTGTATATTCTTGCTTCGTTTATCAAAGATAAGGTGACCATATGTGCAGGGCTTTATCTCTGGGCTTTCTATCCTGTTCCATTGATCTATATTTCTGTTTTTGTGCCAGTACCATACTGTATTGATTACTGTAGCTTTATAGCATAGTCTGAAGTCAGGGAGCCTGATTCCTCCAGGTCCGTTTTTCTTTCCCAAGATTGCTTTGGCTATTTGGGGTCTTTTGTGTTTCCATAAAAATTGTGAAATTTTTTGTTCTAGTTCTGTGAAAATGCCATTGGTAGGTTGATAGGGATTGCATTGAATCTGTAGATTGCTTTGGGTAGTATAGTCATTTTCACAATGTTGATTCATCCAATCTAAAAACATAGTATATCTCTCCATCTGTTTGTATCATCTTTAATTTCTTTCATCAGTGTCTTATAGTTTTTTGCATACAGGTCTTTTTTCTCCTTAGGTAGGTTTATTCTTAGGTATTTGATTCTTTTTGTTGCAATGGTAAATGGGAGTGTTTCCTTAATTGTCTTTCAGATTTTTCATCATTAGTGTATAGGAATGCAAGAAATTTCTGTGCATTAATTTTGTATGCTGCTACTTTACCAAATTCATTGATTAGCTCTAGTAGTTTACTGGTAGCATCTTTAGGATTCTCTGTGTATAGAATCATGTCATCTGCAAACAGTGACAGCTTTACTTCTTTTCCAATTTGGATTTCTTTTATTTCTTTTTCTTCTCTGACTGCTGGGGCTAAAACTTCCAAAACTATGTTGAATAATAATGGTGAGAGTGAGCACCCTTGTCTTGTTCCGTAGAGGAAATGGCTTCAGTGTTTCACCACTGAGAGCAATGTTGGCTGTGGGTTTGTCATGTATGGCTCACATATTATTATGTTGAGGTAGGTTCCCTCTATGCCCACTTTCTGGAGGGTTTTTATCCAGAATTTTGAATGTTGAATTTTGTCAAAAGCTTTTTCTGCATCTATTGAGATGATCATAAAGTTTTTATACTTCAATTTGTTAATATGGTATATCACATTGATTGATTTGCATATATTGAAGAATTCTTGCATTCCTGGGATAAACCCCACTTGATCATGGTGTATGATCCTTTTAATGTGTTGCTGGATTCTGTTTGCTAGGATTTTGTTGAGCATTTTTTCATCTATGTTCATCAGTGTTAATGGCATGCACCTTTCTTTTTTTGTGACATCTTTGTCTGGTTTTGGTATCAGGGTGATGGTAGCCTTGTAGAATGAGTTTGGGAGTGTTCCTCCCTTGGCTACATTTTGGAAGAGTTTGAGAAGGATAGGTGTTAGCTCTTGTCTAAATGTTTGATAGAATTTGCCTGTGAAGCCATCTGGTCCTGGGCTTTTGTTTGTTGGAAGATTTTTAATCACAGTTTCAATTTCAGTGCTTGTGATTAGTCTGTTTATATTTTCTATTTCTTCCTGGTTCAGTCTCAGAAGGTTGTGCTTTTCTAAGAATGTGTCCATTTCTTCCAGGTTGTCCATTTTATTGGCATATAGTTGCCTGCAGTAATCTCTCATGATCCTTTGTATTTCTGCAGTGTCAGTTGTTTCTTCTCCTTTTTCATTTCCAATTCTGTTGATTGGAGTCTTCTCCCTTCTTTTCTTAATGAGTCTTTATATTTAAATTGGATTTCTTGTAGACAATACATAGTTAGGTCTTGTGTTAGATCCACTCTGACAATCTCTGTGTTTTAATTGGTGCGTTTAGACCACTGAGGTTCTAAGTGATTATTAATATAGTTGGATTAATATCTACAATATTCACTTTTGTTTTCAATTTGCTGTCCTGTTCCTTGTTCCTGTTTTTGTTTTTCACTTTTTTTGCCTTATTTAATTTTAATTGATCATTTTATGCGATTCCATTTTCTCCCCTTTCTTAGCATATCAGTTATACTTTTTTTTTCACTTTCTTTCAGTAGTTGCCCTAGAGTTTTCAGTATACTTTACAGCTAACCTAAGTCCACTTTCTAGTAACAGTATACCAATTCATAGGTAGTGTGAGTACCTTATAATACCAAAATATTTTTAGTTCCTTACATCCCTTTATTATTGTTATCATTGCTTTTACTTATATACAAGGATACATAAGCATATATTTAAATACATACACATATGATATATATACACATACATAATCAAATATATTGTCAGTATTATTATTTTGAACAAACTGTTATCTGTTAGGTCAATTAAAGAATAAGAAAAATAAAAGTTATTTTTTTACCTTCATTTATTCTTTCTTTTATGCTCTTCCTTAGTTTATGTAGATCTGAGTTTTCTGACCTATATTATTTTCCTTCTCTCTAACTAATTTCTTTTCACATTTCTTTCAAAGGAGGGCTTCTGATAACAAATTCCCTCATTGTTTGTCTGACAAAGTCTATTTCTCCTTCAGTTTTGAAAGAAAATTTTGCAAGGTACAGAATTCTAGGTTGGTGGGTTTTTCTACCAGCACTTTAAATATTCAATCCACTGTTTTCTTGCTGCATGGTCTCTGAGAAGTCAGCTGTAATTCTTATCTTTCTTCCTCTACAAGTAAGGTATTTTCATCCTCTGGCTTCTTTCAGGGTTTTTTCTTTATCTTTGCTTTTCTGTATTGTGAAAATGATATGCCTACATGTAGTTTTTGTGGAGTTTTTTGTTTGTTTGTTTGTTTGTTTGGCATTTATCCTGCTTATTCTCTGAGTTTCCTGGATCTGTGGTTTGGTGTCTGACATTAATTTAAGAAAATTCTCAGTCAGCATTGTTTCAAATATTTCTTCTGTTCCTTGCTCCCTTTCCTTTCCTTCTGGTTATCCATTACATGTGTGTTTTAATTTTTGTAATTGTCCCACAGTCTTTGTATATTCTGCTCTGGTTTTTAGTATTTTTCTCTTTGCTTTTCAGTTTTTGAACATTCTGTTGATATATCCTGTTGCTAAGAGATTCTTTCCTCAGCCATGTTCTATCTACCAAAAAGCCAATCAAAGGTAATCTTCATTTCTGTTATAATTCTTTAGATCTCTCTCATTTCTTTTTGGTTCTTTCTTAGGATTTTCATGCCTCTGTTTACATTGCCCATCTGTTCTTTCATGTGTCTACTTTATCCACTAGAACTCTTAGTATATTAATTATCATTGTTTAAGATTCCCAGTATGATAATTCCAACATCCCTGCCATATCTAGTTCTGATGCTTGTTCTGTCTCTTAAAATTGTGTTTTTTACCTTTTGGTGTGCCTTATAACTTTTGATAACCAAATATAATATCTTGAATAAAAGGAAATGCTGTAAATAGGACTTCAGTAATGTGGTGGTGAGCTGTGGGGGGAGAGGAAATGTTCTATAGCCCTATGACTAGGTCTCAGTGTTTTAGTGAGCCTAGGCTTCTGGACTGTGAACTTCACAAGTGTTTCTCAGCATTTTTTTCTCCCCCGTTAAATGGGACTGGATGGTTATTGTGGGCTGGAGATGGTTATTTCCCTTGCCCCAGGTCATCTGGGAAATGATAATATCCCAGTAGGTTAGACTCTGGTTAACTAGTTTCTCCTGAAGGCAGGCCTTGTTAAGAACAGAGCTCTGGAGGATTTCAAAATGGTTCCATTACCCCTCCCCTTGCCAGAAGCAAGAGGAGATTCTCCTCTGATATTTACTGTAGGAAACTGGTTGAGCTCACGGAGGTAAATCTTACAATATGTTGAAGCACACCCCCGGCCCCCTGCCGCCCATGACTGGGTCCCTCTGGAGTTTATAACTCTCACAGTTGTCCTCATTGAGCTCCAGCAATTTACCAATTACAATTCAGTTTTTCAGTTGTTTCTACCTTGGCACTGGTTTCCACTCATGTGTCTCCTCTCCGGTATGGTGTGACTCCCTGTATTCACTTGCTTGCCTCTCCAGTCTTGGGGGCAGCTGTTTACTCTGTGTCCTCCTCTTGCTTTCAGATCCAAGAAGAGTTGATTTTTCAGTCCATTCACCTTTTTACATGTTATTTGGATGGAGTGTTGACTTCTAAGCTCCTCACACACAGAACAGGAGTCCACCCAGAATATTCATTTTTTAATGGAAAAAGACATCTCTTCTCTTCTACTTTGAACAGTCTTGCAAAGCAAGCTACTTGGTGCTAAGTTCATGACATTCTCATTTACAACTTAGTTTGCAAAAAATCATTTTTTAAAACTGTAATTATCTTCTCCAGGTGGCAAAATCAGTTGTCTGTTTCTTTATAACTCTTGGAAAATGTTATATGAATCCTCATTATGATATACTGAAAAGAGATCACACTTTGCTCAGATTTGAATTGTTTCACAAATTACAATTTGGTTATTTCTGTAACTGTATTTCCAAAAACTGTAAGCTTTTCATCTCTAGTAAGTCCTATATATGATATATTGTTGTGAAATAAAATACAAATCCCTTACATCTTATCCTCTTTTTCTAATAGTCTTGTTCATGTAACGCAAATCCTATTTCTCAGAAACAGATGTTCATGCATTTAACAAAAGCATTTCAAAAAATAAGAAGCAAAATCTGACAGAACTGAAGGGAGAAATAGCTAAACCCACAAGCATAGTTGTAGGCATCAATACTCTCAATAATAGATATAACTAGTGAAAGATAAATCAATAAACATATAGATGAACTAAGAAAATACTATCTAACAACTATATCTAATTGTCATCTATAGAATACTGCACCCAACCAAAGCAAAACATATATTTTTTTCAAGTGAACATTGAAAATTTATCCAGATAAATCATGAAACAAACGTCTGGTATGTTGTCTTGAAACAAACGTTACCAATTTAAAAGAATTGCAATCATGCAAAGTATGTTCTCTGACTGAAATGGAGTTAAGCTAGAAATCAATAACAGAAAAATAAGAGAAAATACTCAAACATGGTCAAAGAACAAGCCTTAAGGTAAATTAGAAAATATTTTGAACTGCGGGAAAATAAAAATACAACATATCAAAATTTGTGAGACACAATAAAAGCAGTGCTTGTAGAAAGTTTATAACATTTAATACTAATATTAGAGTAAAAGAAAGGTCTCAACTCATAATCTAGACTCCTGCTTCGAGAAACTAGAAAAACAAGATCAAAATAAACACAAATCAAGCAGAAGAGAAGAAATAATAAAAATAAGAGTAGCAATCAATGATTTGGAAACATAAAAACAATAGTGAAAATCAGTGAAACCAAAAATTGGTTCTTTAAAAAGAACAATAAAATTGATAAACCTCTAGCAAGACATACAAAGAATAGGAGAGAGAAGGCAAAAATTAATAATTTTAGAAATAAAATAGGGACTATCATTGAAAACCTCACAGACATTAAGAGGATAATAAATGAATACTATGAACAACTAACCCTAGGCACATAAATCTGACAACTTTTATAATGGTCCAATTCTTCAAAACCCACAAACTATTCGAATTCACCCACAATGAACTAGATAACCTAATAATCCTATAACTATTAAAGAAATTGAATTCATAGTTTAAAACCTTCCAAAAAAGAAATTTTCAGGGACCTTCAAGATGGCAGAGGAGTAAGACATGGAGATCACCTTCCTCCCCACAAATACATCAAAAATACATCTACATGTGGAGCATCTCCTACAGAACACCTACTGAATGCTGGCAGAAGACCTCAGACTTCCCAAAAGGCAAGAAAATAGCCACATACCTGGGTAGTGCAAAAGAGAAAAGAAAAAACAGAGATAAAAGAATAGGGACAGGACCTACACCTCTAGGAGGGAGCTGTGAAGGAGGAAAAGTTTCCACACATTAGGGAGCCGCTTCACTGGAGGAGACGGGGGGTGGACGGGGGGAATCTTCGGAGACAGGGAGGAGAGCGCAACAACAGGGGTACAGAAGGCAAAGCAGAGAGATTCCTGCACAAAGGATCAGTGTCAACAAGCACTCACCATCCTGAGAGGCTTGTCTGCTCACCTGCCGGGGCGGGTGGGGGCTGGGGGCTGAGGCTTGGGCTTTGGAGGTCAGATCCCAGGGAGAGGACTGGGGTTGGCTGTGTGAACACAGCCTGAAGGGGGCTACTGCGCCACAGGTAGCCAGGAGGGAGTCCAGAAAAAGTCTGGATCTGCCTAGGAGGCAAAAGACCATTGTTTCGGGGTACATGAGGAGAGGGGATTCCTTCCCTGATGCCCACAGAAGACAGAGCACCACCTAAACAAGCTCCAGAGATGGGCATGAGACACGGCTATCAGCTCAGACCCCAGAGACGGACGTGAAACGCTAACACTGCTGCTGCAGCCATGAGGAATTCTGTGTGCAAGCACGGGCCACAGTCCACGCCCATCCGGGAGCCTGTACAGCACACCACTGCCAGGGTCCCATGATGCAGGGACAACTTCCCCGGGAGAACACACAGCATGCTTCAGGCTGTTGCAACGTCATGCTGGACTCTGCCGCTGCAGGCTCGCCCCACATTCCAATTATGACAACTGTACCTCTCCCTCCCCCCGTCCTGAATGAGCAAGAGCCCCCTAATCAGCTGCTGTTTTAACCCTGTCCTCTCTGGTTGGGAACAGATGCCTGAGAATGACTTACACGCAGAGGTGGGGCCAAATCCAAAGCTGAACCCCAGGAGCTGTGCGAACAAAAAAGAGAAAGGGAAATTTCTCCCAGCAGCCTCAGGAGCAGCGGATTAAATCCCCACAATCAACTTGATGTAGCCTGCATCTATGGAATACTTAAATAAACAATGAATCATCTCAAAATTGAGGCACTGAACTTTGGGAGCAACAGTAGACTCAGTGTTTGCTGTCTGCGACTGATTTGTTTCTGATTTCTATGTTTATCATAGTACAGTTTTTAGTGCTTGTTATCATTGGTGGATTTGTTTATTGGTTTGGTTGCTCTCCTCTTCTGTTCCTTTTATTTTTTTATTTATTATTATTATTTTCTCTATCTTTTTTCTCCCTTTTCTTCTGAGTCATCTGGCTGACACAGCCTTCATGCTCAGGTCTGGTGTCAGACCTGAGCTTCTGAGGAGGGAGAGCCAAGTTCAGGACACTGGATCACCAAAGACCTCCTGGCCCCACGTAATATCAATTGGCAAGAGATCTCCCAGAAATCTCCATCTCAATGCTAAGGCCCAGCTCCACCCAACAGCCAGCAAACTACAGTGCTGGACGACCCATGCCAAACAACTAGCAAAACAGGAACACAACCCCACCCATTAGCAAAGAGGCTGCCTAAATCATACTAAGTTCACCGAAACCCCAAAACACACCACCGGACACAGGCCTGCCCACCAGAAAGACAAGATCCAGCCCCACCCACCAGAACACAGGCACCAGTCCCCTCCACCAGGAAGCCTACACAAGCCACTGAACCAACCTCACCGACTGGGGGCAGGCGCCAAAAACAAAGGGAACTCTGAACCTGCAGTCTGTGAAAAGGAGACCCCAAACAGAGTAAGATAAGCAAAATGAGAAGACAGAGAAATATGCAGCACATGAAGGAGCAAGGTAAAAACCCACCAGACCAAACAAATGAAGAGGGAATAGGCAGTCTACCTGAAAAAGAATTCAGAGTAATGTTAGTAAAGATGATCCAAAATCTTGGAAATAGAATGGAGAAAATAAAAGAAACTTTTAACAAGGACCTAGAAGAAATAAAGAGCGAACAAACAATGATGAACAACACAAATAAATGAAATTAAAAATTCTCTAGAAGGAATCAATAGCAGAACAACTGAGGCAGAAGAACAGATAAGTGACCGGGAAGATAAAATAGTGGAAATAACTACCACAGAGCAGAATAAAGAAAAAAGAATGAAAACAATTGAGGACAGTCTCAGAGACCTCTGGGACAACATTAAACACACCAACATTTGAATTATAGGGGTCCCAGAAGAAGAAGAGAAAAAGAAAGGGACTGAGAAAATATTTGAAGAGATTACAGTTGAAAACTTCCCTAACATGGGAAAAGAAATAGTCAATCATGTCCAGAAGCACAGAGAGTCGCATACAAGATAAATCCAAGGAGAAACATGCCTAGACACATATTATTCAAACTAAAAAATGTTAAACACAACGAAAAAATATTAAAAGCAGCAAAGGAAAAACAACAAATAACATATAAGGGAATCCTCATGAGGTGAACAGCTGATCTTTCAGCAGAAACTCTCTAAGCCAGAAGGGTGTGGCAGGACATATTTATAGTGATGAAAGTGAAAAACCTAAAACCAAGATTACTCTACCCAGCAAGGATCTCATTCAGATTCGACAGAGAAATTAAAACCTTTACAGACAAGCAGAAGTTAAGAGAATTCAGCACCACCAAACCAGGTTTACAACAAATACTAAAAGAACTACTTTAGGCAGGAAACACAAGAGAAGGAAAAGACCTACAATAACAAACCCAAAACAATTAAGAAAATGGTAATAGGAGCATACATACTGATAATTACCTTAAATGTAAATAGATTAAATGCTCCAACCAAAAGACATAGACTGGCTGAATGGATACAGAAACAAGACCTGTATATATGATGTCTACAAGCGACCTACTTCAGACCTAGGGACACATACAAACTGAAAGTGAGGGAATAGAAAAAGATATTCCATGCAAATGGAAATCAGAAGAAAGCTGAGTAGCAATTCCAATATCAGACAAAATAGACTTTAAAATAAAGACTATTACAAGAGACAAAGAAGTATACTACATAACGATCAAGGAATCAAACCAAGAAGAAGACGTAACATTGTAAATATTTATGCACCCAACACAGGAACACCTCAATACATAAGGCAATGCTAACAGTCATAAAAGGGGAAATCGACAGTAATACAATCCTAGTAGGGGACTTTAACACCTCACTTTCACCAATGGACAGATCATCCAAAATGAAAATAAATAAGGAAACACAAGCTTTAAAGGACACATTAAAAAAGATGGACTTAATTGATATTTATAGGACATTCCATCCAAAAACAACAGAATACACTTTCTTCTCAAGTGCTCATGGAACATTCTTCAGGATACATCATATCTTGGGTCACAAATCAAGCCCTGGTAAATTTAAGGAAATTGAAATCGTATCAAGTATCTTTTCCAACCAGAACGCTATGAAACTAGATACCAGTTACAGAAAAAATCTGTAAACAATACAAACACATGGAGGGTAAACAATACACTACTAAATAACCAAGATATCACTGAAGAAATCAAAGAGAAAATCACAAAATACCTAGAAACAAATGACAGTGAAAACTTGGCAACTCAAAATCTATGGGATGCAGCAAAAGCAGTACTAAGAGGGAATTTTATAGCAATACAATCCTACCTCAAGAAACAAGAAAAATCTCTCAAATAACCAACCTAACCCTACACCTAAAGCAATTAGAGAAAGAGGAACAAAAAATACCCAAATTTAGCAGAAGGAAAGATATCATAAAGATCAGATCAGAAATAAATGAAATAGAAATGAAGGAAACAATACGAAAGATCAAAAAACTAAAACCTGGTTCTTTGAGAAGATAAACAAAATTGATAAACCATTAGCCAGACTCATCAAGAAAAGAAGGGAGAAGACTCCAATCAACAGAATTGGAAATGAAAAAGGAGAAGAAACAACTGACACTGCAGAAATACAAAGGATCATGAGAGATTACTGCAGGCAACTATATGCCAATAAAATGGACAACCTGGAAGAAATGGACACATTCTTAGAAAAGCACAACCTTCTGAGACTGAACCAGGAAGAAATAGAAAATATAAACAGACTAATCACAAGCACTGAAATTGAAACTGTGATTAAAAATCTTCCAACAAACAAAAGCCCAGGACCAGATGGCTTCACAGGCAAATTCTATCAAACATTTAGACAAGAGCTAACACCTATCCTTCTCAAACGCTTCCAAAATATAGCAGAGGTTGGAACACTCCCAAACTCATTCTATGAGGCCACCATCTTCCTGATACCAAAACCAGACAAAGATGTCACAAAAAAAGAAAGGTGCATGCCATTAACACTGATGAACATAGATGAAAAAATGCTCAACAAAATCCTAGCAAACAGAATCCAACAACACATTAAAAGGATCATACACCATGATCAAGTGGGGTTTATCCCAGGAATGCAAGGATTCTTCAATATACGCAAATCAATCAATGTGATACACCATATTAACAAATTGAAGGATAAAAACCATACGATAATCTCAATAGATGCAGAAAAAGCTTTTGACAAAATTCAACACCCATTTATGATAAAAACCCTCCAGAAAGAGGGCATAGAGGGAACCTACCTCAACATAATAAAGGGCATATATGACAAACCCACAGCCAACATTGTTCTCAATGGTGAAAAACTGAAAGCATTTCCTCTAAGATCAGGAACAAGATAAGGTTGCCCAATCTCACCACTATTATTCAACATAGTTTTGGAAGTTTTATCCCCAGCAATCAGAGAAGAAAAAGAAATAAAAGGAATCCAGATCGGAAAAGAAGAAGCAAAACTGTCACTGTTTGCAGATGACATGATACTCTACATAGAGAATCCTAAAGATATTACCAGAAAGCTACTAGAGCTAATCAATGAATTTGGTAAAGTAGCAGGATACAAAATTAATGTACAGAAATCTTGTGCATTCCTATACACTAATGATGAAAAATCTAAAAGAGAAATTAAGGAAACACTCCCATTTACCACTGCAACATAAAGAGTCAAATACCTAGGAATAAACCTACCTAAGGAGACAAAAGACCTGTATACAAAAAACTATAAGACACTGATGAAAGAAATTAAAGATGATACAAACAGATGGAGAGATATACCATGTTTTTGGATTGGAAGATTCAACATTGTGAAAATGACTATACTACCCAAAGCAATCTACAGATTCAATGCAATCCCTATCAAACTATCAATGGCATTTTCACAGAACTAGAACAAAAAATTTCACAATTTGTATGGAAACACAAAAGACCCCGAATAGACAAAGCAATCTTGGGAAAGAAAAACGGAGCTGGAGGAATCAGGCTCCCTGACTTCAGACTATACTACAAAGCTACAGTAATCAAGACAATATGGTATGGGCTGAAAACACACAAATATAGATCAATGGAACAGGACAGAAAGCCCACAGATAAACCCACGCACCTATGGTCACCTTATTTTGATAAAGAATATACAATGGAGAAAAGACAGCCTCTTCAATAAGTGTGCTGGGAAAACTGGACAGCTACATGTAAAAGAATGAATTTAGAACACTCCCTTACACCATACACAAAAATAAACTCAAAATGGATTAAAGACCTAAATGTAAGACCAGACACTGTAAAACTCTTAGAGGAAAACACAGGAAGAACACTCTTTGACATAAATCACAGCAAGATCTTTTTGACCCACCTTCTAGAGTAACAGAGATTCAAACAAAAATAAACAAATGGGACCTAATGAAACTTAAAAGCTTCTGCTCACCAAAGGAAACCATAAACAAGACAAAAAGACCACCCTCAAAATGGAAGGAAAATATTTGCAAATGAAGCAACTGACAAAGGATTAATCTCCAAAATATGCAAGCAGCTCATGCACCACAACATCAAAAAAACAAACAATCCAATCCAAAAAAGGGCAGAAGACCTAAACATACATTTCTCCAAAGAAGATATAGAGATCGCCAACAAACACATGAAAGAATGCTCAACAACACTAATCATTAGAGAAATGCAAATCAAAACTACAATGAGGTATTACTTCACACCAGTAAGAATGGCCATCATAAAAAAATCTACAAACAATAAATGCTGGAGAGGGTGTGGAGAAAAGGGAACCCTCTTGCACTGTTGATGGAATGTAAATTGATACAGCTACTATGGAGAACAGTATGGAGGTTCCTTAAAAAACTAAAAATAGAACTACCATATGACCAGCAATCCCACTACTGGGCATATACCCTGATGAAACCATAATTCAAAAAGAGACATGTACCACAATGTTTATTGCAGTACTATTTACAATAGCCAGGACATGGAAGCAACCTAAGTGTTCATCGACAGATGAATGGATAAAGAAGATGTGGCACATATATACAATGGAATATTACTCAGCCATAAAAAAAAGAAAATTGAGTTATTTGTAGTGAGATGGACGGATCTAGAGTCTGTCGTACAAAGTGAAGTAAGTCAGAAAGAGTAAAACAAATACTGTATGCTAACACATATATATGGAATCTAAAAAAAAAAAAAAAAGGTTCTGCTGATCCTAGGGGCAGGACAGGAATAACAACACAGACATAGAGAATGGATTTGAGGACACAGGGAGGGGAAGGGTAAGCCAGGACAAAGTGAGAGAGTGGCATTGACATATATACACTACCAAATGTAAAATAGATAGCTAGTGGGATACAGCTGCATCGCACAGGGAGATCAGCTCGGTGCTTTGTGTCCCCCTAGAGGATTGGGATTAGGACGGGTGGGAGGGAGATGCAACAGGGAGGGGATATGGAAATATATGTATATTGTATAGCAGTTTCACTTTGTTATACAGCAGCAACTAACACAATATTTTAAAGAAATTATACTCCTATAAAGATGTTAAAAAAAAAAAAAGAAAGTAAACCAGTCAAAGAAAAACAAAACTACGTGATTCCACATATATGAGGTATCGAAAACAGTCAGATTAATAGAATCAAAGAGTGGAATGGTCGTTTCTAGGGGATGGGGGAGAGGGAGGAATGAGAGTTACTAACTAATTGACATAAAGTTTCAGTTAAGCAAGATGAATAAGTTCTGGAGATCTACTCTACAACTTTGTACCTATAGTCAACAATACTGTATCATATCCTTAAACTTTATTAAGAATGTAGATCTCATGTTAATGGTTCTTACCAAAAGAAAAGTCAATAAAGTTTTTTTTAAAACTCCAAAAAAAGAAAAGAAAAGAAATTTTCAGGTCCATATTGTTTTACTGGCAAATTCTACAAAATACTTAAAAAGAAATAACATCAATTCTACACACTCCTACAGAAAAAAAACACTCATCTATGTTTTTCCAAGTCTCATTTGGAAGTCATTTCTACATGATCACATCAAATAGTGAATGTCAGACCCTGAAAATTACATGAAAAGTATACACACACACTCATGTATAAATGCTGACAGGCAGAGATGACTGAGAATTACAATGTCTCTGAGCTTTATCATTTCATCCATATAAACATGAGCTTGAAATTTCTATATCTCACAGTTAAAATCTAGCTGTGTCACAATTAACTCAATGCATAAAATAATTCATAACTTTGTTTCAGTAAATCACCCTATGTAGACATTATATGTGCATTTTTTTATGTATCCAGGAGATGGGGAGGACAGAAACGCAAATTAATGAGACAGAGAGAAACAGAAAAGACAGTTAAATAGTGTGTTTGATTCCCAACCACTCTACTCATTGACACATACCCAGGCATGAACATTAGATAGGAAACATGACTCTGCTGTTTCCTCAGTTGGCCTCAGTTCTTGAGTGTCTCCCATAAAGTGAGCAACTCTCCTTTTGAGTGCATATATGTAGTGAGCAAAAGATGTAACTCTATTCTACATGATTCTGAGAGCTTATATTAACCTAGAAACACGATGCACATCTGAGCATTTATTTACATGGTCAGAGATTTAAGAAGTGAACAAAATGGCACCATAATAAATAACTCTGAGAAACAGGAGAAGAAATGCTGATATGACACTAAAGGAATGACCACATGTACTATAATATACTACATGACCATGATATGAGCTGAGAAAAGAAGAAGGAGAAAGGCTTTGGCAATCAAAGAGCACAATAGAGTAAGACAAACAAATGCAAGTTGTTGTGATCATAGAAGAACACAAGTGCACTACAGGGCAGACCACTGGTGATAAGCAAGCACACTAAATGAAAACATTAAATACTCTCTGGATGAAAATTTCAATCTATCCACTACCGGAGACAGCTTGTCTATTACACAAACCACCTGACTAAATATGAGAGTAATGTGATATTTCCCATCATTGGGAGCTCTGATTAAATCATTGCTTAAAAGGTGTGCACTACAACACATTTCTAAGAGTTAAAAGTTATACTGATTATTGATCAATTAATCCTATAAACATTTTAATACATATTTTGTTTACTAACAGGTGCCCAGGTAACAAATAGTTGAAATTATTGTTTTAGGAACTTCACCAGAACCGAAGATCGCAAAGAGGCCCAAGACTTGTCTTGCTTATTCATACTCAGTTCACTTATTTCCCTTGAAAAGCCGATTTGACAGAGTAGATTATTTCTTCCCCTTTGAAAACTCTATTCTTCATTTACCTAAAACTTTAAACAACATTCTGAATTGAAAAGTGTGTTCTTCTTCCTATAGGTATTCATGGACCCTAAACATGCAGATTTCAATCAAAAATACACTCCAGTTGATGACATAATATCATTATCAGAGCAGATATAATCTCAGATTTTTTGGGTGTGCATTTCTTTTATCTGTTATAAAAGATAACAGATAAGTTATCTGTCCCATCCCTATCCCCACCATGTATTAAAGTGTACCCTTCTAAACTTCCTTCCATTATTTTACTCTTACATATTCATCAAAATATATTAAATTATATTTGGGTAAAGAATCTGTAACCAGATGAAAAGACAGGTTTTTTGTAAGCTATTATTTCCAAATGAGATCTTAGTTCATTAAGAGGTAAAAAACTTACTAGTTTGAGTAGTATTATGTATGCTCTTAGTTCGTGGGCTTTTTTTTCTTCATTAGTCTGTAATTCTGTCTAGTATGTTTTTAGTTCCAGCAATGATTTAACAAAGGATCTTACCAGATAACTCCAAAGCAATAAACAACTATTTTATACTTTTCTTAAGCATTTGTATATGCATAAAAATATATACAATTACTTGTGCATGCTTGTAAAAGAGATACATCTACACATTTCACTGGACTTCCTACTTTCATTCAATGTTGGATTTTGCAAATCCACCCATGCTGATAAATGTAGTTCTGTTTAACTTAATTCTATGTATGCTTTGTACAGTATTCTATCATATGACTATGAATTTTGTCTGTCCATTCAATCACTGATCGTCCTTTAAGATAGGACATTGGACTCTCACGGTAATATAGGCAATACTTCAATGACATACATATACATGTTGCCTTTATAATTCTAAATTTGTCTTGGAAGTCAAACACTGGGCTCATCTCTTGCAGTTTCTTTCTTTTCCAAGATCTTATTCCTTTAATTTTTCATTTCCTTGTAGCTCTCTGCTGCTTTCAAGGAGATATTGTTCAAGATTTTATCCAAAATTTTTTATTATTCTCAATGAAATCATGGTTGGTAAATTACCTTGCCCACAGTTACCTCGAAGCCCCATTTACTCCTCACATACTAATTCTTCCTTATACCTCATGTTTTACTTTTAAGTAACTGTCTTGCTCCCTCTAAATTTTCCTAGCAGAATAGTAGTATTAGACATAACAGCGGAAGCAACATGATTCACAAAGAACTTACTTATTCACCCTGACCAAGTCATGAAAGGTACAGCAGAACTTCAGTATCCAAGAAGTTCTGGAGTGGTCAGGCTTGCTACAGACCTTTTTTACCTATAATCCAGACTACAACCACGATGATCTTAAATTCTTTCCCAAATCCAGCCCCAGACTTCTTCCAAAGTGAAACTACCTAGATCACAGTTGCTCAACTTCTGATAAAAATCACTATTGACTTCATTTGCTTGAGTTATTCTGCTTCTCTACAATATCTTGCTGACTCGTGCATATCCTCCTGAATTTACTGTAATAATTTATTACTTTTAACTTAAACTGATATATTTTCCTTTTTTAATACAGTAGATTTCTCTTCTGATCCCTACTACCCAGTATTTCACTAGTTTCCCATAATTCCAATTTGTTTCCTTCAGAGCAGTTATCACAGCTTCTAATGATATTTTGTTCTATTTTTTTGTCTTTCTCCCCTACTAGAATAAACTCCATGAAGGAAAGAATCATGTCTGTCTAGAGATGCCATTGTATCTCTAGCATTTAAAAAAATCATCTGGTTCGCAGGGCAGAAATAGAGACACAGATGTAGAGACCAAACATATGGACACCAAGAGGGGAAAGTGGGGGGGGCGGTGTGATGAATTGGGAGATTGGGACTGACATATATACACTAATATGTATAAAATGGATAACTAATAAGAACCTGCTGTATAAAAAATAAAATAAAATTCAAAAAAAATTATCTGATGCAAAAAGGACTCTGAGTAAATATTTCTTGAGTTATTTCATGTGTTTTCACTTGTCAGTGCTGTGGATTTCAAGGTAGATTTTAAGGTCAATGAAAAAAAATAAAAACTGAAGCTGAAACACCCTTTTAAAGTACGTACTATGTACCAAACACTTTACTTAAGGTGTTTTATTTATTATTATAAAACCATGTAATGTAGGTATCATGATCCCCATTTTATAGATGAAGAAATTAAGATACAGGGAAATTAATTCTATAAGTTTAGCTGCTGATGGCAGAGATGAATTTTAATCCCATTTCCATTTGATTCTGAACTCAGACCTATCTACTGTACCACACTGCCCTAGGGGGAGCACTTTTGATTTATAGATAGCTTTAGATAATCTTCACAAACCCTGCAATTTAAATGCATGTATATGTATCGCTGAGTCACTTTGCTGTGCACCTGAAACTAGCACAACATTGTTGATCAACTATATTCCAATATAAAATAAAAATTTAAAAAAGAAAACAGAAAAAAAAATTTTTAAGCCTATAATGAATGAAAAAAATAAAAAATAAATAAAATTCTTTGAACTCCAGTGTGCTCTTCTGCCTTATCTCTCCATGTGCTGGAATGCACATTCAGGAAACAAGCAATTCCTGTCAGAAGTAGTGCATTCACATTATTTGTGTTTCAATGTCCTTGTCACGAAACTGTCTGGAATTATTATTAAATATCATTACCCTTAAAGACATCTCATCTCCATAAATTTTATACCTAAATTATTGGGGTGTATTCAATTTGCAGATGTCACTCCCAATATATATATATATAAAACTGATGTTTTTCTGGATTACTGGGTCATTGAAACTGAGTGGACTACCTGTTTTTCTAATATCTGGGAAAAGAATATATCAAAAGTAACCATGGCATATAATAACAGGTGGGACCTAAGCTGTTGTAGGGCCAACATATTTAATGCTCAGAGGTGGAACCTAAGGTCCAAAGAGATTAAATAATTGGCACAATGCTAAGCAGCTTGCTAATGGCATAGCTAGCAGCATTCTAATCACTTTATAACATGCATATTACGGATGAGTTACTGTCTGCTAGTGGCATAGCTAGCAGCATGCTAATCACTTTATAACATACATACCACTTATTAGTTCCTGTTTCCCAAGTGAATGGTTCATAAATAATAAATTATAATGTTTCATCCTAAGAGATTTATGATTTCCTTCTTACTGACTATGCCTAATTCTCCTTTTCCTTAGTTCCAATACCTAAATTCTCATTAAGTGCTTCGTTCTGTAACTTAACTTTTCAATACAACATTCATTAGTTACACTAATTGGACAATGCATTATTATTCTCCAAGGGGCAAATTTTTTTTCATTTCAGTAGCTAGGAAATGGAAACCTCGAGTAAACTTATTGGGCTTTTTATGATAAAAGTTTGGATGTGTGATTTATATTGTCTAGGAATCTTAAAAATAATCATATTTGGCAATCTCAAGTTTACCCCAGCATTCATACATGAATTCAACCAAACATTTATTGAGCATCTACATGCTGCAGTAATTTACTCATACAAAGATGAGTAGTTTATATTCTTTGCCAACAACAAGTTCACTCACAGATTAGTGGAGTAAACATACATAGACATAATATTATGTAATAATATATAAGAACTTCCTGGAAAAGTATAGCCCAAATTATGTACACAATTTTTTTTCTTTTCAGCTTTATGAGATATAATTGACAAGTAGAAATTGTATGTATTTAAGGTATACAACTTGATGTTTTGATGTAAGTATACATTGTGAAATGATCACCATAATCAAGCTAATTAATATATTCATCATGTCACATAGTTATCATTTATGTGGGGCAGCTTGGGCGGGGGGCAAGTACTTAGGACCTACCCTCTTATCAAATTTCAAGTACACAATACAGTATTGTTACCTATAGTCCCATGCTATACTTTAGATCTCCAGAACTTATTCATCTTACATAACCGAAACTTTGTAGCCTTTGGTCAATAATCTCCTCATTTTCCCTTCCCCTCAACCCTTGGCAACCTACTCTGTGTGTCTATGAAAGCACTTCTGTGACTCCACATATAAGTGAGGTCATGTATTACTTAACTTTCTGTGTCTGGCTTATTTCACATAGCATAATGTCCTCCAGGTTCATGCATGTTGCCACAAACAGCAGAATTTTGTTCTGGTGAATAATATTCCAGTGTGTGTGTGTGTGTGTGTGTGTGTGTGTGTGTATCACATTTTCTTGATCCATTCACCTATCAATAGATATTAAGGTTGTTTTCATATCTTTGCTATTGTAAATAATGTTGCAATGAACATGGGAGTCCAGATATCTTTTTGATATCCTGTTTTCATTTCCTTTGGCTATATACCCAGAAATGGGATTGCTGGATCATATGGTAGTTCTATTTTTAACTTTTTGAGGAACCTCCATACTGTTTTCTGTAATAGCTATACCAATTTACAATCCCACCATTAGTGTATCAGGATTCCTTTTTCTACACAGCCTCATCAATACTTGTTATCATTTGTCTTTTGGTAATAGTCACTCTAACAGATTCGAGGTTATATCTCATTGTAGTTTTGATTTGCATACCCCTGATAATTAGCGATGTTGATTACCTTTTCATATATCTGTTGATTTTTGTATGTCTTCTTTTGAGAAATGTATATTAAGGTCTTTTGTCTACTTTTTCATCAGGGTTTTGTTGTTTTTTTTCTCTATTGAGTTTATGAGTTCCTTATGTATGTTGGATAATTAACCCTTTATTAGATACATGGTTTGCAAATATTTTCTCCTACTCCATAGGTTGCCTTTTCACTCTATTGTTTCTTCTGCAGTTGTTTGTTTCAGAAGATTTTTAGTTTGATGCAATCCTGTGAGTCTATTTTTACTTTTGTTGCTTGTGATTTTGTGATATTAAAAAAAAAATCACTGTCCAGACCAATGTCAAGAAGCTTTTTCCTATGTTTTCTTCTAGGAGTTTTACAGTTTCTATCTCATGTTTAAGTCTTTAATCCATTTTGAATTGATTTTTAATACAGTATGAGATAGGATCCAATGTCATTCTTCTTCATGTGGATATCCAGTTTTCCCAACACCATTTTTTGGACCTATTGTGGCACTGTTGTCAAAGGTCAGTTGATCACACATTTATTATTTATGGGCTCTCTATTCTGTTCCATTGATTTATATGTCTGGTTTTATGTCAATGCCATACTGTTTTGATTACTCTAGAAGTGTAGTTTGAAATCAGGAAGTGTGATGCCTCCAGTTTTGTTCTTCTTGTTCAAGATTGCCTTGACTATTTGGGGCATTTTGCAGTTTCATTTGAATTTTAGGATTTTTTTCCTATTTCTGGAAAGAATGTCTTTGGGGTTTTGATAGAGGTTATGACGAATCTGTAGATCTCATTGGGTAGTATGAGCTTTTTAACATTCATAATTCTTCCAATCCATGAACACAGGATGTCTTTCCATTCATCTGTGTCCTTTTTAAATTCCTACATCAAAGTTTTCTAATTTTTAGTGTGCAAATATTTCACCAATTTGGTTACATTTATTCCTTTTATCAGATATTTACATCTACCTTCATCACTAAATTTGGCTTTTAATTTCTTTTCTCAAATAGGTATTTTTAGTTTGATCACAGTGTATACTGTCTTCATAGCATGAGTTAAAGTTTATTTTTTCTGTATCTGTACTCTAGAAGATTTTCAGTAATATTGCTAATCATGCCTCTTGAATGTTTGGTAGAAGGCACCCAAAAAGCTTGCTTTTATATTTTTATGACTTTGCCCTTCAGATTAAATTTCCCTAATAGTTATAGGTTTATTCTTGCTATTTCTCAAGTCAATCTTGATGTAGTATTCTTCTAGCGTTTTATTGTTTATTTTGTTTCAAATTATTTGGAGTAGAATCACTTGTAGAATTCTCTACATTTTTACTATCCATTCAAATATATAGTTTTTTTTCATTCCATCCATTCATTCATTCATTTTTTTTTCCCTTAAGTTGATCAACACTGTCAGAGATTTATCACTTTAATGGGTTCTTCAAGAAGTCACTTACAGTTTTTTGATCCTCTTTATTATAATTTTGTTTTCTATTTTATTGATATTTGATTTTTGTTCATTATCTTATCTCTTCTATTTTCTCGAAATTCATTCTTTTTTATTTTCTGACCTCTGAAGTACTAACCTCATTAATTTTTAGCCTTTTTTTCCAATATAAACAATTAAGAATATAAACTGTTCTCAAATACCACTTTTGGTATTTAATTGTCATTCAGGTTTATATATATTTTTTATTTCCATTATGATTCCCTATTTGACCTATGGATTATTTATTCATTTGTTTTTAATTTCAAAAAGTCTGGTTTTCTTCTTAGTAATTACTCTCTTATGTCAGTCTTGCAAGCTTTATAATTCTTTTTTATTGTTCTACCACTTCTTGGCACTGAGTCCTTTCCCCTAGTCTCTCCTTTTATTTTTTGATTGAAGTTCCAAGAACTCAGGGAAAAAAATTCTTAAGAGGTTTTCAAAATGTTGACAACTAAAGAATAGGAAAGATCCTCAGGAAAAACCCAAAAGTAGAGAAGTGTGTTTTCAATACTATTTTCTGAAAAAAGCAGAGATAGTATTTATGGATGAGCATCCCCCTCCCCTCCCCCACACCCCACTCCACCAGGAACAGAGAAACACAGTTTCTTCATAAATGCCTGATGAGAGAGTTCCTCTATTTCACAATACCCCTCAGACTCATGCATTGCTTATGGTTGGAAATTACAATGAGGGTCTATAAAACACACTGAGTTTTAAGAATATCATTTTTTATTTGACGTAACTGCTATGATGGCTCAGGATCTGTGTGTTGTAAACTTTAGGAATGTGAGGCCACTGATAAGATATTATGTATCTTCCTAGATTTTGAAAATGTAGAAACTATGGACTCAATGATGGATGAATCCAATTTTGGAGATCATGAAATATCTATACTAGATCCAGTGGAAGGAGGACAGCTCAGGACACAGCTGCTGAAGAAGGAATTGAGTCATGAATTAGGCACACGTATGAGTGTCCTCTATTGGTAGGGAATATTTTCAGACTTGAACTGTACTAAACAGTTAATTTCTACAAGATGAATGATATAATTTGTGGGCTTTAATATTTTTATGAAAAATTATTAATAGAAAATATATTCATCTTGTTTAAATTTGGGGCCCTTTTTGAATTGATGCAATTAGTGAGGAATGCAGAATTGTGAATTGTTCATTGTATAACCTGTTTGAATACAGTAGGTTAGACGACATAGTTAGGTGTAAAGCAGATTAAAAAGAAAGAAAATAATCAAAATTTAATGTAACTTTGCAGTTAACTTAATGGATGTCTTAATATGACCCATTAGAGATTTTATTGTACAACAGCAGACAAATATTCTTTGCAAGCCAGAACTGCCCAACTCATCACTGATCCCAGACAATCGTGTAAGAACTATGTACCTTGAGAAGCAATTACACAGAGGGAGATGAAGGACTTTCTGATACCCTACTGTGAAGAGGAGGGACCAGATATATATCTAGTTTCCAATGGGTTTGACTTTTCAGCCTAACTGCTTAAAATACACACACACACACACACACACACAAACATACACACATTCACGCACACAGCCCTGGGGAAGGCAAGTAGGGAAACACTCTTCTAACCACCTGTGATATTGTAATTTGTAATAAGTAGTATATATTGAATCTTCATCCTAGTCCAAGCTCCTGGCACAGAGCTCCTAAAACCCTTGGAATATCCTAAATGATCAGAGAGATAAAGCATCTTTCATTGTGTTAATAAAGTGACTTTTGAAATGCACCTAAGGATGCATTTAAGGATGGGGGCTGGTTCCCAGGAGAACCAAACATGTGACTTGAGGGATGGAACTTTCAGTGCCACCACCTCTGACCTCCAGGGAGGGAAGGGGGCTAGAAGTTGAATCAATACCCGATGGCCAATGAGTTATATCAGTCATGCCTATATAATGAAACCTCCATAAAAACCCAAAAGGATGGGGATTGCAGAGCTGCCTGGTGAACACGTGGATGTGCTGGAAGAGTGGCAATCTCAGACATCATGGAAGCTCCTCATCCTTTCGTCTCATCTTGTCCTCTGGATCTCTTCTATCTGGCTATTCCTGAGTTATATCCTTTTATAGTAAACCAGTAATCTGGTAAGTAAAATGTTTCTCTGATTTTTGTGAGTTACTCCAGCAGATTAATCGAACCCAAGGAGGGGGTTGTTGGAGCCTCCAATCAATAGCCGGTAGGTCAGAAGCACAGGAGCAACCTGGACTTGCAATTGGCATCTGAAGTCACAGGGAGGGGCACTCCTGTAGGACTGAACCCTTAACCTATAATATTTGACACTATCTCCAGGTAGATAGCGTCTGAGAATTGCTTGCTGGTGAGGAAGTAAAACCACCACACAAGTCAGAATTGGTATCAGAACTGTACACCACAACTCAGTTCTTTCATAAAGGAAATAATGCCAGTCTAAGCAGGTCAATTCCATGCCATCAATAGAACTACACTTACGGTTGGACAGGCTTAGAGTACAAGTAAAAGTCAAGTGTAACTATATGGCTTTCACTAATACTTTCTTCTCAGAACATAAGAAAAAAATTTATTGCAAGGAGTAGGTTTACATGATTGCAGCCCCTAATCATGTAAACCTACTCCTTGCAAGAAATTTATGTATATATATATGTACTATAATTATCCTCAATTATACATAATCATCCTTTCAAGTCATATAACCATAAAGTAGTAGAATTTTGGTATAAGGTAAGAAAGAGGCCCCACTTAGAATAAAGCTAAAGTCATGAGCTCCAGCCCAATTTTCCAGAGAGTTCTGCACTGAGGTAATAGGCTTTCATCTAATAATAAACCAATACTATATTCGTCGTTTACAGCTCTCCTTTATGTTTATACCTCTTTCAGGAAACTCTGTGATGAGGGTAAATTGGCCAAGGCAGAATCTTGGAATTTCTGAATCTAGTCTCTATTCCATAATGTCATCTTAATATATAACGTCATCCATCAAAATCTCACTCAAATCTGAACGAACAAACCCACACACTCACATGTGCACACATACACTACTACACATCGCTTCAGCCCACTTCTGAGTTTACCTGGAGCAACATCAGACAGCTCCCAGCACACAGACAGCTTCCACCCTGAAGCAGTGTGTCTTTGAAATTCTCTGCCTGGAAGCCTCATTCACTGCCATGGGAGCTTGCTCAGTCCTGGGCTGAGCAGCCTGTGGTACATGGGATTTAAGGTCCTCAATAGCACCTTTCAATCAGGAAGGGATAAATATCAGAGAATAGGCATCCCAGATTTCCCATTTCAATGTGAAAAAATTCTCAACATGGAAATTCTTCCACATGTCTCCTCATAGGGTATAGAGTCAGGAATAGTTCTCGGACTTGGGTTTATTATATGGATGAAATAAGGTCCCGCCCCCTTCAACAGTCCATTAGGATCGCTCCTTGTTTTGCTGTTATAAATATTTTTCTCAAAAGAATGCATTTATGAAGTATCTGTTAGGGGCTGGTGGAAGGCTTGCACCCCATGGCAATAGAGAGTAGTAAGATTCAGGATGAACAGGAATTATGTCTCTTTTGCCAAGCACAGAAAGAATCATTTTGGAAGAGGAAATGGGAAAAAAAGAACACACAATATTTCAGGATTCTTTTCAGGCAATAGAGAAGAAAATATAAGAAAACCAAGGTTTCAACAGAAGAAAAATAGCACTAACAGACATGTAATGGAAAGAACTACAAGAAATTAGTCTCCCAGTATGTCAAGCTAGGAGTTAGAAGACAATGTTCAAGTATTAGATTCATCAGTTACTGGATATTTGATGTTAATAAAATACAAAATATTCCTGAGTCTCAGATTTTCATCTACAAAATGGGGACAATAATATTCAACTTACAGGACTGTGGTGATGACTAAAAGAAATAATTTATGTAAAAATGTTATAAGCTTTAAAAACTTATGCAAATGTTAGAAATTATTATTATAATCGATCCATCTTTAGACATGCAAGAAAAAAAATCATTTTTTAAAAAAATGGACATAATGCAAAAAGACTAAATAAAGTTCTAAACCTCCATGTTTAATTAACCTAGACTTTCTAAGAGCAGGCATGCTACAGCATTGTTACCAGCAAGTCTGCTCTATCAGTGCCATTGTTTGGTTATCAGTTTGTCTATTCAAATTGGCAGTGAACTTTTATATTTACACAGTACATATCAAAACCTGTGTTAGCTAAGAGGCTGTAGAGAACACAAAGATAAAAGTGCAGAATGAACTGAACGTGAAACAGAAAACAATCTAGTTCAACAAAGAAACAGTAATATTTGGCCTTTATCTGGAAAAGATTTCATGTCTAAAGGGTCTTTTTCCTTAAATAAAATGCAACAGTATTTTATGTTTCCTTTTATTGGACATTACATACTGGTAGACAATAAGTCAAAGAGGTGATGGGGGTAGAAAGGAAACACCTAAAAGTAAGCAAAACAACAACAGCAAAGCAACAACAAAACAACTGTATTAATTCCGTTTTTAGGGGCCTAAGAATGTACCTCGTTGCCCAGAGAATCCTCCTCATTTGCTATTAAAGGTGATGAGTACTTTGGTGGGCTATCTGGTCTAATTTTAGAACTATCATATCAAATGATAACCATTAATAACTACCAATATTACACATCGTGAAAATGAAGGTCAAATACTACAGTTTGAATGTTAAATAAGGTTCAGAATATAACTAGCTTTTAACAGGGCAAATTTTGCTCATCTTACAATAAATTTACTCGAAAAATGTGCTCCTAAACCACACAACCTGCCATACTTTCTTTTCCAGTGTTTAGTAATGGTGACTGTCCTGTCATCATCATGGAACCGAGCAGGACCCTGTGGGGCTCCTGGGAACAAAGCTTTTCTTTGTCCCCTGTTTCTTGTTCGTAGGAAATAGGCTTCATTCAGCCTCCATGACCTTCCCTGAGTTCCAAAGGGCCAGTTCAAACAGTTGCTAATCAGGGAAGGGAGGGGATGCAGAGACAAAGGAAGAGCAGTCAAGAAACAATAGTGCAGCCTTAGGGCAGGGTCCTGGTTCCCCCTCAATGAATATATATAACAATATCTTTGAGCTGTTTTGCAGATACTAAAACCCCCACCAGGTGAAAGAAATTAACTGTATGCCACCCACAAGTACATAGACCCCAGACTGGTTGGAACCAGAAGGTTGATGATGCTGACTCCCAATTACCTCACCACCAACCAATCAGAAGAATGTCCATGAGCTGATCATGCCCTCCTCTTTGAACCATTACAGTAAAACTCACTACCTCCTCCACGTCAGGACACAGTTTTGAGGGCACTAGCCTTCTGTGGCCCCCTTTGCCACAGCAGAATAAAGAGTAAAGCTATTCTCTTCTACTTCACGCATAACTCTGCCTCCAAGATTCAATTTGGAACTCGTGTACAGAGGCTGAATTTCGGCATCAATCACTGAGTTTCTTTTCTAACATTCAACATCATGAGGCTCAGTACATTACAGTCTATCATTATAAAGTCAATCCTGCAATGATTGCCTTCTCCTTCATCCCCAAAAATCAGGTAGAGAATTTTCCAAAAGAGGTCAAAACTTTTACTAATAATAAAATTTTCTAATGCTGGTATTATGCACACACAATCAAAGAAGAAACCTAGAGTTTTCCTATGAAGAAGTCCCTCTCCAGAAGACTGCACCTGTGAGAAGATAATTTTTGAATGTCATTAATACTACAGTGTTCTGGGCTATCCTATAGTCTTACCTTTTTCATCAGCCTTTTGCTGATTGTTGGAAAGACTGCCGACTCTGCCCCCTAATCAACCATTTGGTATTTGTAATTCTCCCCTTAATGACAATAACGTGTTTGTGGGTTGTGGTTGTGAATGTCCCTGATTACAATGCAAAGGGAACAGAGGGACACGATCTTAAGTTACTGTTTGCCTTAACAGCTACATGTAAACTGCTGTACCAGTTTAGGGACCCAGGTTTCACTAAACCAGGACATCCCAATTTTGGTGGAATGAGCAAATGGGCTAGAATCTGGAGGAGAAGATCCTAGTTCGATAGGCATAGTTGTGAGATCTGGGTGATACAAAGAACTTCAGACTCTTACAGATATGAGCACTACTGGAGGGGAAGATGCAAAGGGGGAAAGGGAGCTGAAAATATACTACCTCATTGCTGTGTTCAGATTACCCTTGAATCTAACTGTACCCACCACCATCTGATATAAGCAACTTCCTGAACCTCAAATATGATTAAATATTGTCTCTGAAAAAGTTTTTAGTAATTGTGAGCAAAAACACTTCTCCCTCAGTGAAGCTTTACAACACTTATTGTCTTCACCAGTTTTGAGAATGAGTAGTGGGAGGTTGTGGGAGGGGGAATGGAAGCCATTCAGGGGTCCATGTGTCTGGCTCAGAAGGGAAGCCAGGCTTTGCTGAAGTAACACTCCTCTTTCATAAATGAGTCAAGTTCACACAAAGGGTAAGTGGCAAGCCCAGGACCCAGGCTGCTGAAATCTGTGGCCAGAGGTCTTTTTCAGGCACCACACTATCCTTACAGGTTTGGATACTCATCCCAACATTGTTCTCCATGCAAATCCCAGCTAAGGTGGAAATGGAGAAAAGAGAAATCTGCCGATGACTTCTACACACATGACAGTGCATATCTGAAGACTGACTTAGAAATTACCCAAGTGTCTCCAGCTATTTCTAAACATCGTTGTTTGTTTTAGATTCACAATACTGAAATGAAAATAGTTGTAATAAGCTTGGTGACTGCTTACTAGCACCTGCCTCATAAATCAGTATAAAAGGGGAAACCTGGGTTAAACCATCTTCGGAAGGAGCAAACAGGTTCTAATAGCTTCACTCCTTCTCAGTGTAATAACTTCTCTTTTAGGAAAGGTCATAGCCTTGATGAAAAATGGAATTACACAGCCAGAAGAAACCATGATAAAGCAATTAATTTACCCCCCACACCCAGAAAGGAGTTCATGCTAGATGGGATTATCTATCACCTTTCATCCATGTCCTTTCTAAAAAAGAGCCTCATAAAATGAGCTCAAAGAGGTTCTTTTATATGACAGCACTTTCACAAGTACTATGGCATTGCACAGATGTAAGGGATTATCATTCTTTAAGGATAAAGAGAGTTCAAAATCTCCAGCAGGAAAAAAATACAATGTTTCTTTCACATTTTCTTCTAGCACTTCTTTCTCATGACTACCCTAAATGCCTCCTTATTCTAATGAATCTATTTTCCCCTCAAGTTTTGTATAAATATTAATAGAAAACAAAATCATAGGATGTTAGATTTGAAAAATATATCTCCTAATTCATCCCTCTGATTTCATAAATGAGGATACTAAGAACAGTTGGGGCCATAAACATAAATGTCTATAAGGGCTGGACAGGTAACATAAATAAGAAAATCAGTTGAGTAAGAAAAGTTCTGGGGCCTGAGAAAACAACAGCGCAAGCAGCACGATGAATGGTAGCTAACACACAGGCTCCGTGGAAGAGGCAGTGGAGGTGGGGGACCGTGGAAACTTGGAGAGTGCCAGCCCATCCGAAGGCAGAGGGTCCCCAATTGTGACTATGTGGGGAATACAAGCCCTTTGCTAGCTGAAGTAACAAAAACCTAAAATCCAAATTTTTGCATGAAAATTTGTTGATTTTAAAATTGTTGCATTGGGCTTCCCTGGTGGCGCAGTGGTTGAGAATCTGCCTGCCAATGCAGGGGACACGGGTTCGAGCCGTGGTCTGGGAAGATCCCACATGCCGCGGAGCAACTGGGCCCCTGAGCCACAACTACTGAGCCTGCGCGTCTGGAGCCTGTTCTCCGCAACAAGAGAGGCCGCGATAGTGAGAGGCCCGCGCACCGCGATGAAGAGTGGCCCCCGCTCGCCACAACTAGAGAAAGCCCTCACACAGAAACGAAGACCCAACACAGCAAAAATAAATAAATAAATTAATTAATTAATAAAGTTCCTACCAAAATTCTAAAAAAAAAAAAAAATTGTTGCATTAACTTTTAAACACGGAAAATAAATCCACAAACAAATCAATCAAATAGCTGCAGGTCTATTCTGTTCTCCACCCTGCTAGTTCATGACCTCTGGACTCTGTCACATGATTTCTAATAGTCTCGGCTTCATTTTCTGTCTAAGAGCCTAAGGAAGAACAGCTTATGACCACTCAGTGGTCATTCCTACCTATTCAGTGGCCTGAGCGGTGGGAGCCACTGCCCAAGTCCTCTCCGAGGCGGGCTGGGCTCCTGTTCAGCAGGAACTGATGAAAAGGCTGCGAGGGCACCTGTGCCTTCAGACCGGTCTGCCACCGCGGGTTGAGGAGCCGTAAATTCGAGAGTGGCAGCAGTTCATAGGCCCTGAATTTCCTCCAGCGCCAACACCTTTTCAGGCGCGCCCTGCTCGTCCTTTTCCATCTCTTCAGGGTCTCTGTAGACGTAGAGCAGCTGCGACCTCCCGCAGGTGCTCACGGGAGATGGAGCCACGCAGGCGTCGAAGTGCCGCGCAGGCGTCGAAGTGCCGCGCAGGCGTCGAACTTCCCGGCCGGCCTCCAGCACGTCACACCCGCTGAGGGAGGTCCCTTCCCATGCGCGGGATGGCAGTGTCCACACCGCGCAGAGGAGAGTTTGCTTTACCCAGAGCGACGGTAGGCAGGTTAACATAACCTGTGAAAGGGCTGGTGGTCGGCCCTGGGATCAGTAACCACCGGAAGTTGGTCGGGGCCCCTGGGAGGCTGCCTGGAGCTGGTTAGTGAAGGTTCTGGGAGTGCAGCGCCAGCAATAGGAGCAGCTCCAGAGGCAGCACAGACTTCAGCACAGCTGAATTCCTGGAGGATATGGCATGACCCCAGCCAGGTTTTCAATAGCAATAATGGCAGCAGCCTGCAGCAAAAGCTTCTCCCAGGTCCTCTGAAGCTTTATGATGCAGATGCTATCACTTTTCCTTTTGTAAATGAACTGTTCCATTTGGAAGTCAAGATTGGTGCCACCCAAGTGGGTTCCTGATGCAGGGACTGTGAGGACAGCCTTCTCCTTTATCCGCGGGACATGAAGGGCTCTGGACTTTGTGAATGTTTCCCTGTTAGGAACAGAACCCAGGGCAATGCCATTTGGACCCGTCTCAGGGTAGCTCAGAAAGGCTGCCACCTTGAGAACTAAATTCCATCCTTTGTGTTCACAATATGACCGATCAGCGCATAGGCACTTGGACATTTGTATTAGCCTTACAGAAATATGAGTGTATGTTTCAGTTGAGCCTTACATTCCTCTAAATTTAACTTAGAATTGACCCTGGGAGGTTGCTCTTTGGAGGTCAGAGATTAAGAATACAGATTTCAACAACATAATAGCAGCAAACAGACTCAAAAGGAAATTGTAATGCACTGTGCTGTTCATGGAAATAGAGGGGCTGCATCTTGTTTATAGTCGTTTTTCACTATACTTTGACGTGCACAACATTAAAAGTACTGACACATGAGAATTTTTGCCTAAGTAGTATCTGTGATCATTTGAAATTATTTGGGTCTTTGGTTTACGTGATAATTGAAGGCACTAAAGGGAGATGGTTTTAAAACTTCTAATTTATATTAAAACAATAGCCTTCTATGTCTTTAAAAAAATGTTGCTAATTAATGTCATAAAACTATGCACAGGTTCCAATTCAGCCTATTTTCTAGTTATTTCATAAATTTAATTTTGAATAACCATTATTGGTATTTGAGTGTGCAAACTTCATAGTAGCATCTTTCAGAATAAACATCTGTTCAGTGGCAGCATTTCAAAGTAAGTACAAAATAAGAGTATTATATTTTACCTTGTTTCAGTATAGTCCATCAATACCCATAAGAATAACACTTGCTTTATTGTTGCTACTTTAGAATTATAACTACATTCTTTGATTCTTTCAGGTTGAAAAGTGTAAGTTCAGAGGTTTTGATTTTGGTCTTGTCTTTAAAGTGAAAAGTTAAATAAAACAATCAGCAGATGTCAATTAAACTGTAAAAAAAAAAAAAAGGAAATTGTAACTGTGATGCTAATTTAGCTAAGATCATGCACATCAGAATCATCTGAGGTTATTCACATAAGAGGGTTACGTTTTAAATCACCTATCAGACCTCTCTTTCCTAGGCAGAGTACACCAATCAGGTTTCCTTTTTTTATTTGTTACCTTTGTGTTGTTTGGTTTATTCCCCAGTGATTTCTTTCAAGCTAGGGTTGTCAAAATCCATACTTGACAAAATGCTGGACTGTTTGTTGCTAGCACTAAGGAGTGACTATCAGGCACCTCTTCCTCCTAGGAAATGATATGCTTGCTTAAATCAAATATTGATGGGGGAAAAAAGCAAACATTAGCAGTACATGTTTAGCCTGACACTGGATTGGGATAGAATTTGGCCTATTAAATGGACTTTGATGCTTTGTTCCCTACTGCAAAACTGCCTCCACTCTCAGAAAACAGAAATTGGGGAAAACACACTCTCTGCATAGAAATAAAAACAATGCTCTAATATTAAAGGGAAAACACAATGATAGAAAAGTCAGGAAGCAGCTCAGCAAAGCTATTACCATGCTTATTGCCATTTGAAGGCACAATGATTGAAGTTATTGTCTTAATGTAAGATTACTAAATAATGCATCCCATAAAGGAGAGACATTGTGTTGGCCATAAAATGTGTGTGACTGCAACAGAATTCATACTTATTTAATGACACTTTAGAATCAGATGGTAATTAAAATGAAGTAGGAATTTTTAAAAGGCAAGAGAATTCAAACACACCAGTACATAAATTGAAACATTCTCTTTGTTTTGCAAGCACATAAAGAAGTAAATTTCACACAGGGTTTTTTTTTTTTTTTCTTTTTTGGCCCACTGGGAACAGCACAATTTTGACTCCTTGGTATTTCCACTTCTAATTGCTAGGAGGGTTCATTATCAGCTGTCTAAAGTGCGATACATCAACCTTGCAGAGCTGAGTTACAAAAGACGTTCACACATCTGATGGGCTGCTGTGCTAAATACATCTTAATTTGTGCTGCATCTGCTGTTTTCTAATTTGTTTGTCATGCCGTGAATGCTGCAGACTTTGTTAGAGTAGCTTCCTGATTTTTTTTCTTTAAAAATGCATTAATTCTTCATTTAAAAAAAAAAATGGCTGTCTTCCATCATTGTTCATCTGTTTCTTGGAATGCCATAAACTCAATTCTGCTATGCACATTCATGTATGAAAAAATCCCGTGCATTTGAATATATATATGTATTATATTAGAATAAATGCACATGTATTTGCATGTGCATCAAGCCAAGTATTCAGTTTAATCACATAAAGCAAAACAAACTTTTTTCAGCCGTTACTGGATGCACAAAATGACAAACGCTCCAATCTCAGAATTCTGGCATGGATAAAAGTGCTTCAAGTCGCTGGGATCCGTTATGCAGAAGATGGGCATAAGGGTGGTGCTCTCAGTTCAGACCCAACTAAGCAGCAGTTCAAGTGGTAAACAAGCATATGCAATTCAGCATGATCTGGAATACACCAGTCTCACAATAGGAAAGTTCGAGATGGGAAAGAAAACAAATACCACCATCCCAGGCCCATGCCTCCCTCAATCTTTTCACAAATAACAGTGTCAAAGATGAAGGCAGAGCCTACTTCCTGGGCATGTGACCTGTGCACTCACTTAAGTCTCATACTTAGAAAAGCTGAGTTGGGTTTAATACTCTGCTGTTGCTGTTTAGAAATTTTTAATAATTTATGAACAAGGGGCCCTGCATCTTCATTTTGCACTACACCCCGCAAATCATATAACTGGTCTTAGATGCAGCATGCATTTTAGGAATGCTGATGGAACAGCTGATAGATTTACTCTGTAGTATGTATTTGAAGCTTTTAGTCCTTTTATCTTTACGATCACAAAAATGTACACCTTTAAATGAAAAAGAAAGGAAGGATAAAAGTAAGAAAGTGGGGAGAGAGGGAAGCAAGAAGGGAGGGAAAAGCAAATAGTATTTTTTTTTTGTATTCATATAGTTCTATGGGGCATAAGGGATGGAAGGCAGCCATTCCTAGGTATTATTTATTATTTCTAAGCACCGAGCTTCTTTGAATGAAACTGATTAAAGGAAAATGCCTTCCACTATAGATTTTGGAATCACCAGCCGAAGTGGCACTCAAAGTCAGTCCGCAAACTTAAAAAAAAAATTAAACTAAATACAATTCAATTTTTTGGATAATTTCCCACCACCCCTTTCCCTTACACACACACACACGTAAAAAAATCAGGGAATACAGAGGGCTTGGAAATATCGGAGGAGTGTCTGGGGCTCTTTCCCTCCTGCAGGCTGCTTTTTGGGAGTGAGGCTGTGAACTGGGCTGCAGTGAGAGGCTGGCACGGAGGCTGGCATCCTTTGTGTATGCGCCTGGCGATAGGGATGCAGTTCAATGCCCTGGATTCCGCCGGCTGTATAGCCTTCCGAGAGGGAGACGTGGACCCCATTTACATAATGCCAGTCAGTCTTCCGTGTCAAGTTTTCCCAAGAACATGTAGAAACGATTACCAAGGCAGGCATTATGACGGGTGGCGTCACAGACCAATCAGGGCTTCCGTAAAGGAGTATGTTGAATCAATAACGCATACTGTTCAACCAGGGCTGAGAAACACACCTCATAAAGTAACAGCATTTGTAAAGGTTAATCAATTCAGCTAATTGTAAATGCTCTCAATTGTCAGTCCCTAAGCAGTCCCTTCTCTTTGTAGCCAGTAATTCACTGTGGGATGTAGCAGCTCTAAAACAGGAAGCAGAGAGAGAGAGGGGAAAGCAGTCAAATTTCTCATTACTCTCCCCATGTTGTGCTCTGCCAGTGTCTGTAAATGTCAATACGTTTACCACAGGGATGTAGCCTTTTTTCCCTATGAGCAATAGTTGCCTCTTTCATTACACACAAAACAAAGTAAAGAGCCTAATTATCTTGGTCTAGGCAGATGGAAAGGATATCAGGATATTGATCTTTGGGGCAATATCTTAAGGCAATGCATATGACTAATAAGCTGGGCAGTTAAAGGGATAGTCTTTCATTGACAACTGTAAGAAAAACACATCTTATTCACTGCTCAGAATTGACTCAGAAAAAGAAAGAAAATCCTTCTGAGAACAAACCATTGTGGAGGGTTTTTTAAATGAGTGTCTGTGGAGATTTGAGAAGTTGAAACAAAGCATGTCAGGCAGAAAACAATGAGGTAATTCTACACTGAAATATCAGACTCTGGCAGTGAAAGCAAACCAATGACTTTCTTGGAACCAGACAACTCCTTTCTCCGAGGCCTGATGATCAGAGTAACCCTTAATTCCAGGCCACTAATAAGGGTTCTACTGGGGACACAGAATGCAATTTGTGTTAACAATGCTAGAAAAGTTCTAGAAAATGGTGATACACGACAAATGATAAATTGTCCTAAAAAAAGTCAATCTCTTTGTAAGATCTCACATACAGTCTTACCGTCCTTTACTTTGTATGTGTATATAGTATTACATTTCAGAAGGTCTTGTTTCCCTGCAGTTACAGAGATTAATCTTCTATCTTTAAAAAATATAGGAAGATACAGTTATTTTCAAGACTATTTACATAAGTGAAAAAAAGAAAATGAGGAAAACAATTTCAAATGTTTTGATGCACAGTAATATTTATAGCAATGTGAGAAATAACTAACATTCACCCATTTATTATACTTTAGAACCCAGTGATATATATAATTTCCCATACTGAAACATGAACTGCTGAAACATGCAGTTTACCTTTATTTCATCTTCAACTTAGTAAAATATAAATTCTTTTTCCTTAGAAGTAAGGCTGTGAGGGTTTCACAAAATTTGGAAAAGTACAAAAAAATCACAATACATGTATAATGTAAATCACAAAACTTCAACAATTTGACAAAAGAACATCCTCATCTTTTATTGTTTCAGTTCAGTGTTATTAATCAAAGACTTTGTAAAATTCTAGTTAAATACACGCGAGGCCTTGTGTTCCCGTGAAACCGTTTGATAGTTCAGATACATCGGGTAGTTCAGTCAGACAAACCAAGTGACTCAGTCAAAACGTACCACCATGTTGCCCTGAACAGCATCAAAAACAAGCTGGAGAAGACATGGAAAACAGGCTGTTGGCAGCTGGCACATATCAAGATATTTTATCCCCCAAATATGTGGGACAATGCTAGATCTGTGTAGGATGGTAGCCTGTTTAATGTCAAATCACCTAGTGCATTGTAACAATAATGGTGTATGGTGGTCAGAAAACAAAATCTATGTGCTTCTCTAGGGTGAACAGAACCATTGGTTTATGAAAAGAATTCTGTTCTTCATGAAAACAGTTTCATTCACCCATGAGTCCAATTTAAAACATGCCATGTTTACCTTTGAAAAATGAGAAATTAAAGAGTTAGGAATGTCCAGAAGCTACCTTACTGGCAAGTGGGGAAAGACCTCTTCAACAATAAACTCTCTCCCACCAGCCTCTCTCTTCCCCTCTTCCCTTCCTCTCTCTCCCTTGTTTTTTCTCTCTCTTCTGCTCCCCTTTTTTCTAAAATATACTCCTTTCATCTAACAATACCATTTTCCCATAGTTTCAGGAGAAATTTCCTGACATCTTTGAAAATGCTGAGAATCGAAAATGAAATCCTCTATATGCAATTTTTCACCTTAAAGGAATTGAAATACCTGTTAGATTTTCAAGAACTGCAGCTTCAGGCAAGCAGTGAGCAAAATTATCCAAACAAACCCCTACCCAGGACCTGATTATCTCATTTCATTTACTGATTGTTCCTGAGCATTTGATACCTTCATCCTCATATATATTCATTTGCAGCCTCACCCTTTTAGACATAATGTAATTTTCTTTCCAGAGGATAAATTTTTATATCAGTTTAATAATTTCTTGAACTTTTACTGGAGTATTGCTCAACTCACTTCTAAATTAAAGCACTTATTAAAAAACTTTGAAGCACTCTCACAATTTTAAATCACTGTGCACATAGCAATTTAAAATTATGGGAGCAGTTTTATAAGCACTTGAATTTGGAGGTGATCAGAGACCTGAAAATGTGCAATATAGAGTAATTTTAAATTATTAGAGTACTTCACATTTTTTATAAGCTCTTCAGCTGGGAAGTGATCGGGTTCTAACATCTGAGCTTATGCAGTGCAAAATGAAGTACTCCTCAGCCTGAGAAGATTCACTCTATTAAATCAACCTACTTTAATAATTTTAAAGTGCTGTACAGTGAGCATGCTCGGATCTCCAAATTCACTTTTAAATTAAAAATATTTTTCACTTCCAACCTACAAAAGCCACTTATGTGATACAGCAGCAATTTACCCTTTCAATTTTAGACATCAAACTGCCCTCTCACTTTTAGAGTAGTTTTCTCTTGGTAAAAACAAACACCAGAATATTTTAAATATTTGTCCTTTTCCATGAAAACAATGAAAAGCATTATGCTCTGAAAATTCAACAACCTAGTTGTATTTGAAAACATCTCCATTGTAAGCTCAACTTTAGCATATTTGTGTTTGGGGATATCACGCTTTTACACCTAAAACAATGACAAACGAATATCTTGAGAGGGTTTTTAAGCATAAACTCACTGAAACATATGGATGATTCTTCACAATAGGGCAGCTGTCTTGCAACCTGAGAAAAATCATATAGACCCTACTATGTCTTCTGAAGAACACTGCTGACCTGAATGAAAGCATGCGGTTCCAATAACATTCCCCTAGCCTACCCCTGAGTTCAAAGAAAGGACAACATAGCAGAAGCCTGATACCTGCTACACTAAACGTATATTTGGCAAACACAGACCTCAGACCATTCAGATCGGTTTTTGTGATTGTTTTGTTCTTGTGAAATCTTACTTATACTCCCTACAGCAAAATTAGAATATATAATTCTGGTCTGAATTAATTACTTCTATTAACAAGCAAGATTATTAACCAGTTGAAAGAGATTCTAATATCATAGTAAATAATTCAATTTCTGGTATGTTTAAATGTAGTTACTAAGAGACAAGAGACTGTTGATATTTGTATCAGGGATGAATAATTTAAATCTTATTTTGGTAGTTTTCTCACCCCATTTAAACATAATTCCAACTCAAATAAATAGGTAGACATCTATGAAACCATTTTGAAAGCTAAAAAAAAAAAAAAAATTGTTTTCTCTTCACTATCAAGTGCTGTGAGGTTGCCTTTTTCCCCCTTCCCTTCCCTTCCTTCCCCTCCTCTCTTCTCCCTTCCCCTCCCTCCCTCTTCCTCTCTCTTTCTCCCCGCCCTCCCAAAGATCCTATTCATCTGAATTCTAACTGCAATCACACTGGATCTACTGGAAGGTAATCACTTAGTACCTCCTTGTTCTTTGACAATCATTTGAATTTTAGCCTATAGGCGAATTGATTCAACTGCTGTGTTTTTAAGCCACAATGAACTAGAGTGGTTCCCAATAGCAATTTGCCACCAGTGGAAAGTATGCTTTAAGTTTGTTATGGCTTATCAGAGAATAAGGCTACAAAACATACATGTAGTACTCTTTTTAAATGTCCTTCTGACTTGTTACAAAAACTTCCAGAGCCACTTCGTCTTGATGCTGCCTAAAAACAAAAGATGAAAGTCTATGGGGCAGGAGTCGGGGCGGGGCTGGTCATAATGTCTTTAAAAGTCCTCTCTCTTGGAATGAGCTCTTCCACTGAGAGATATGTTAAGGTCACCCTTAACTCAAAGAAGTAGACTTATTTTGAGGGGTTTTGCAATGACTTTTTAAACTTCACTTCAGAGGCCAAGCAATGAACAGTAAAGGATAAAATTGAAAAATATGTCCTGATAGCCCTTTATAGCAATTCTGGAGAATGGGTTATAACCCAGTTATAAAGTCACTGAAGTCAGGGCACACGTATTGCACAAACTCTCTGAATCTGCCCACAGAGAAATACATGGATGCAACAAACATCCAGTGCTTCAGTGAAAATGACAATCATGAACTCAGTGGATTTTTCATTTTAAAATATCTGTGTGTACACTGAAATCAGAGATGTTACCTCTAAGAAAATATTTTGGAATTTAGCTTATGAAATAAGTTCTCTTATAACTAGTATATTGAAAACCTTCAGAAGTTGTACGATACCTGCTTCTATACCAAAGCATCTTCAATTCTATGAGATTTGAATTTGTCTTTATATTATGTTCAAACTGCCTTGGTTTTCATGTTATTTCCAACCAAAATAGTTCTGGAAGAAAACTAAAAGAAAGCTGCCTGACAATACAAATATGTAGTATTTAGATGGTTTATAGGCACTCAATAGGATCAACTGTTTGGCTATAGTATCATAAGAGTATATAACTATCCAAGAAGTTCAGTGGTGATAATGCAAAATCCTCTATGAATTCTTATCTGCAAACTAAAATTGTCCTTCAAGAAGCTAAAAAATCTGAATAAGTAATCACTAACCAGAAGTTAGAAAGGGATGATGAATTAGTGTGTGCCTGAATTGAAGGAGAAATTTGGGTATAAACAGTAGAAGAAATCACAAGGGCATATATAAGGATTTTTCAATGTTGGAGACAGAGAAAATAGTTAAAGGAAACTCCAAGAGTTTTTTCTGTAATATGTAGGTTGACAGGAGGTCTTTTAACAAAATTTTGTTACAATGAATAGGTGAAAAGTAAGTCAGGCAATTATGACACAATGAATTTGAAAATCAATGTGGATATTTCAAACTAAGTGGCTATTAGAAAGCAAAAATGTACTTGTAAGACTAATATCAAGGAAGGAATTTAGATGAAAATATAATACTCATACACACTTGGACTATGCAAACATAATGAAATGTGACACACCTGGGACATTTGTCAAAGGTTGTGCTCCAGATCTGTCATGGTATTTTACTGTAGTAATCACTGCTTTTAGGATCCTGATATAAAAGGTGAGAGAACTAATATTGGATGATGCCAATCTATGAGCCTCCTGTGTACAACATTGAGTTTAGGGGAGAAAACAGGGAGATAATACCTAAAACCCTTTGCACATACGCTGCAAAGACCAGTGTGAACTTTTAAGATAAAAATGTTTAGTTCCTTTGCATTTTCCTGCAGCAGTACCTAAGCCCATTCACATGAGTGTATTTAACGTTATTTTATCTGAGGGAATGCTAAATAAACAAAAATTTCATTAACACTGTGGTCATTTTAAGTGAATCTTTGCCTAATGATATGAAATGCCCTTTAATTCCTAGCGCCTACTGCATAAGTTAATCCATTTAAGGGAGAGAACATGTTTTGTCAGATTGTGTGAGTCTGACAATTTTTTGAACCAAACTAAGCCTTTTGAGAATTGAATTCCATTTGCTTCAGGGGGAAAAAAAAAAGTGACTTTCTGGTTCAAAGGAAAAATGCTTAGAAGTCATATTTGAAAGGCTCATAAGAGGTCTTACACATCAAATAGCTCTTAGAAAAAAACATTTTGATGAGTTAAGTGTAAATTAATTAGAAACATACAGATTGCTTTTCCCTGGCTATCCACATCGGTTTCAAAGTTGAAGAACGAGTGTTTGACAAAATATGGTTGGAGTTTTCATGACCCAAAAGCATAGTAAAGTATTTCAAGATGTTTCCACGAAGCAAAGTTACTTGTTTTCTTGCAGTCATCTTTCCAAACAAATATCTAATGAGTTCCTACTAAAAAAAAAAAAAAAAACAGTGGGACTCATGCAGGTACTCCATATCTAAAAGGGGATTTTTCCCTGAAAAGAAGCTGATTAAGCCATTATAAATGAATTAAAGCCTTGTAGTACCTCTGAAAATGAAAACATAAGTGAAATAAGCATTTAGACAGGCTCACTGCAAACCTATCCTATATCAAGAGTTAGAGCAGGAGACCATTTATGTATGGAATTTCTGAGGTGGTGAGACTGCAGAGCCAGGAACAGCATTTCTATGATGCTCCCTGGATAATACTGGATTATAAGAATTTGGTTCAGGTAATCTGGTTATACGTCCATTAAGTGCTTATATCCAATTAACAGGGAACTACAAGTTGCCAAAGAAATTAAACAAATGAACAACTGTGAAAATGTATGCTGAAAGTAGTTCCCTAGTACTGGCAGTACTAATTTTCTCAATAAAGAAAGTACTTTAAAATGTTATCATTAGCAAATATTTATTATAAATCAGTTGGTTATATGGTGCTGAAAATTAATGCTATCAGAATTCCCAGAGTAAATATCTTTAAACCTACCGCTAAGGAAAAGAAAGAAAAGAATGGAAAAAGAAAGAGAGAAAAAAAAAAGGATTAAAAAGTATAAAACACTACCTTTTTTTGTTTTTTGCTAAGTGATTCATTTTTTTCTTAATTATTTTTCCAATTGGCTAAAATAAAATTAGGATGTCCCTTTTAAAGTTGAGCACACAGTGGGAAAGCACCAATCCCATCCAGGGAGAGAAGTAACCAATCTCAACTACTCCAAACTGCTAAATTTCCTGCCCTAATATGAGGATTAGGTGGTTCATATTTTTAATTTACTATACTGAGGTTGTTGTTGTTTTTTTTTCCTTTCCCAGGGATCTTAGATCCTTAGAACTTTTGCCCAATGATAACAAACTTTGAAAAATTGTGAAGTTGGTTTTATATAAAAATTATATAAAAATTACACTACAGTTTCACATAATTGATAAGACTGCTCAAGAAGAGATCACTAAGATAGCTGAATTATTTGGGATAAGTTAATTCCCTGGAGCCGCTTGGATAGACAAGCCTCCAAAAGATTTTTTAAGTATATTTTTGAAGTTAATTTTGGAGTACCCTTTCTTTCAGTTAACATGTTAGCTGAATTCCAGGGGAGGTTTCGCAGCTCAGATATATTTAAGATGTAACATCGGTTTTATAATGAGTCAGCATTTTCACAGATCTATTCTCTTGGCATTTAATTGCTCTAAAGTTACAATTCTGGTAGTGGGAGATTTGGAAGAGAAAACTAACAATGGATGAATGTATATTTTCCTAGGTCCTACAAGCTATGTACAATACGTTCACATGGATATATTCCATCATACAGTCTTGCCCCTGAAAAATGAATTTAGTGTTACATAGCCAGATATTTTTTTAAGAAATATTTGTGGATGATGATTGGCCCCTCTGCAGGACATATATAAGGAAGCTTGCCATTTGTGACCCAAATTCAATAGTGCATTGGACTAAAAAGCTTCATTTTTCTTCTCATCTTAAATTGCCCTTTTCTTTTGCTAAAATATTTCCTTTGCTCTTAAATAACACATTGAAGTTATATTGACTCTCCAGACATTAAGGTAAAAGTTTAATACCACCAGTTTCCAATATGCTAACTAGTTATCTTTTAAGCATTTAATATTAAGTAGATATTTACAATTCAGAACAAGCTCTTCTGTAGCAGTCCATAAAATGCATCACATATTTGCCGTATAGTACTGTGCTAACTAGTTCAGCCAGGCATACACATGTGGATATCAGAGCTCCTGTCAGAAAATCCACCCTATCCTCTGGCTATGGCTACAAGATCAATCTCTGCTTGGTGGTACCTGGAACAAGTCTGGTAGGAAGAAGAAGGCAAGGTGGACACTTATGGGCAACAAAAATATGGTAATTCTCCATAACTACTTAAGAGCTGGATTTCCTCTTAGTCCTTATTTTCCAAATGATGTCCTGCCATATAGAAGTATCCTAGGAATTGTTTAAACATGTTCTTTCATAAAAGCTTTTTGTGGCTGATGAAGTTGAAGAAGTGTTGGATTAAACATAGTGAAGCAGGGTTCTGTCCTCTGGGATTTTTAGGATTTTTAATGTGGGACATCCTCTGTGAATCTCTAGGTGGGGACCATAGTGTGCAGGGTTCCCTTGACTTATGAGATTTCAGAACCTCTGATCAGGGCTCTACAGGGCCCTAGGTCTCTCTGAAACAGCAAGTAGGAAATGTTCTGGTTATTCCTTGTTTAAGCATCCTCAGCTGGTGGTAGCTGGGGCACGAGGAGCCCCCTCCACAGAGACCTGGGTCGGGTCTTCCATTTGGGGTCTCTGCTATCTCTTTGTGTATGTAAACCATTCATAAATTGGGAAGACAAGATCTTCCTTTATTGGGCAAAATAATTTATAAAAATATGTCAGCACCTCCTAATGTGACGGTACCAAAAAAACAAACAAACAAAAAATTATGTGGGAAAAAACTATTACACAATCTGGCCAATACAGTTCTGTTTGCTTAAAAGTAGGATTAGATCCATTGCAGAGAATACTATCAGCTGTGCAGTAGGTACATATTAATATTACTGCAAATATATAGCAGCTACCTAGGGACTTGATTAAAACATAACAAAGCAATCTACCTTTCAAGACTGACCCTGTTTAAAGAAAAGAAAAATATTTGAATAAAAAGGAAAAATAAAAGAAACCTGATTTATAAGCTATCTTTGTATTCATCAGGTGCTTTACACATTTCATACTAGACTTTATAGACTGTGCAACATGGTCACAGAGTGAAATGCTCAGTCGCTGGTTTGCAGCAACCAGGAATGTGGCAGGGACCCACATACAAGAAGCCCACAAACTCAATTATTTCTGCAGAGCGGTGCCATTACTGCAGTTCATAGATGTGATTTTGTTTTCTGCCAAAAAGTCAATGATGATAAAATCCATCCATTGCTTCACTGTAACTCTTAAGGAGGCAGCATGAGCTGTGTGTTACATCAGTGTGGATGAAGAGGAGGCAAGTTTGGGCATTTTGCAGATTATGTAGACCAGAGGAATGCAGATTGCCACCTGAGAAGATAGCATTTACAGATAGAGGGCTGGAGTATTTTTGCATTTGCTATAACCATTCTGTTATTGAAAAGCAACTGTTCCCACACAGATCGAAATGATTCACAAAGAACCTAAAGAGATTGCAGAATGAGGACTATGATGATGAACCTTCAGACAGGACCAGGAAATAGACACTTTCCATAGACAATCCAGTTCTGCCAGTTCTTTCATGACGAGAGAATTTGAGCATAATCTAAATTAGTGGTTCTCAAACTTTTGAGTCTCAGGAACACCTCACCTCTTAAAAATTAAGAGGATAAAAGACTCCAAGAATGTGGGGTTGTACTTACTGATGTTTATTGTATTAGAAATTTAAAGTAAGATATTTTTTCAGATATATGTATAAATTTACTGAGAAGAGTGACATTACATTTTGCAGCTCATGGCGCTGAACAGAAGACAGGTAGATCCTCCCATCTGCTTCTACATCCAAACCCCTACAATGTCATTAGGCGTCTGGAAAATGCTATTGTCCACTCCCAGAGAAGGAGCGAAAAGGCAAACCAGGACTTAGTACTATTATGAGAAACGTTAGACCTTGCAGACATCTTGAAAGAGTGACAGGGACCCAGAGGAGTGCCCGAACTGTACTTTGAAAACCAAGCAGCTGAAAAACTTTGTGTGTCCAATATATTTACAGATATTTACATATATATCCACATACTGTATATAGACTTCTCAGGTTAACTACTTACTAACCTGTAGGTAGATCATTTTATAGCATAAGTTCAAACATCCTTCACTGTTTCATTTCTTTCAGCTGTATAAAGCCTGCAATACATATTGCAAACCAGAATGGCAATAAAGATAAATAGATCACATACTAAATGGAGACTTAACAAGATGCATTCTGGACTGTCAGTACGAAATATTATATTTTCACATGAGGTACTACTGTGTCCTAATAGTGAGGTAGATGCAGTGAGCATTATTCCATTTTGTAGAGGAGAAAAGTACACAGACAGGGGGTAAGTGACTTATCCAAGTACCATAACTAATCTATGACAGAGCTGGGACTGGATCCAGCCCAGTGCTGCTTTGGGTGTATTACTAGGCCAACATATGTTGCCAAAACACATGGTTGAAAAGTGAAAATTATTGCTGGAGTGTTGTGTTGCCTGATCTGTTTCTTTATAATTCTTCACTTACTCTGCCAGATAGCTATTTTGGTAGATATGTGGTTGGTGCTTTGATATCATTTTGCTAAATGTTCTGCTTTAATATTTTGAAAATGCATAATTACTCCCTCTGGCCTTAATTTTCCTTACATGTAAAGTCTGGATCAAAATACCATGAATGTTCCAGCAACAACAATGTCTTAATAACTAATAGAAAAAGGCATATCAGAATCTACAATTTAACAAAAAAGAAAATGTTCTCTCAAATTGAGCAAACATGTAAGGGCACTTTTTGTTTGCTCCATGATGGCAGATGGTACCAGAATTTTTTGGAAGCCAGGGGCTGGGGAAGCTTGACATCCTGCAACATTATGGAGAATATTGCATAATCAAGTCTTGTCCCATGTCCCCATACAAGTTTGAAATGTCACATAGGTAAAAACCTTGTTTATAATTTTCTGAACCTGGATACCAACCGTGTTTTACCTATAAAAGCAAATTATTTATGCAGAGTTTTAGTATGCAATGATTTTTCCAAAAATACAGCTCCCGTGTAAAGTAAAGGACAATTGTACTTTGTTTTGTCTGCAAGTTTACCAGGAATGGCCCACCAATTCAGAAAATTGTGTTGTGGTACTGGTGTTGCCATAGCAGTCCACGTGCACAGCTGACATAGTCATAGTGATTCTACACGTGGGTGTGAGAATCCCACTACTTCAACAGATCTTCGGGTATAAAGATACATATGCATTTACATATATATTAAAATATTTGACTATAAATTGCTTTCCACAATTTCTCCTTTCTATTGTAATCAAGATGTTTTATCAATATTTTAATGGGGTGTGTGGGTAGCTTATATTATGTATGCTTTTCACTGCAGGATAGTAAAGAGGCATTCCTCAATTTTTCTTTTTTTTTTAACAGAGTGTTGTGTCTGGTAAGATCAAGACCCACTGGGTTAATTTCCCTCAGAAATTCCAATTTTTTTCCTTTCTGAAAAATTTAGTTTTAGAGTCGGTATGAATAGATACTTCTAAAAATTCAATCCTTCCTAGAAAATTATTTACGGTTACTCCCTCTGTGTTAAAACAGCGTGAAAACAGCTTGTCGTGTTCCTGACTGGAAGGTTTGATGTTGGGGTTTTTTTCAGGGGAAGAAGAGAGGATGATACCTTGGATCAACTTCAAAAGTCATAAAAGCTATACTTGGTTACCTACTTTAGGCAGCGTCAAGCTCCTTCACGTGGGTCAAAAACCCGGGACCCTCTCCACCACCACTGCCAACACCACAACCAAGTACAAACATACTTGAGAAAATACAAGGTCTCTCTGCTTTACCTACCAACATAAAGAGAAAAGATGTAGATAAAATCACTATTAATTAAATGAGGGAAGCCACAGCTTCTACTTATACTAGAACATTCTCCTGAATATTATCCCTTGAAATGCATGCCATTGGTTCAAAAGGGAGTATTCTTTTAAAAAAAATGAATGATCTTCATTTATAATTAAATATTGAAAACAATTTCAGTGACAAATGTGTGCCATTTACCAAAATTAGATAAAGGTAATTGAGAGTTTTAAAATCCCAGTGAAGTTTTGAAGAATGTATTCTACAGAACAAATAATTATCATGTTTATTTTGCTACCTGCATATAAAGTTTTTCCTTGGCTGCTTTCCTGAGCCAGTTATGTTAAGATGTATTTTTCATGCTCTCTGCAGGCTGAGATATATATTTTGAAAATTGAAAATAAAATGTCTTTTGTTAATCACATCATTTTCCCCTGTGGAAGACACTGCCTTTTTTACTAACTGTTTTTAAAAACTGCCCAAATCAATACAACTTTCATAGTTGGGTACTGGACTACTTGATTATGTTAGGAGAATATGTACAGTGCTGGAAATAGCACTTCCTTCTCCGGCTCTATTAGTTTTGCAGCCATAGTTCATTAACAGCATACACCATTAATTTAGAGTAAGCCCTGCACTAATAATGACAATTGATTTCTTTGTTTAAATTCTCTATAACCAAATGGCACACTTTACTATGAACCCCAATTTAAAGTCTCTTTGGGACTTTGGATCGCATTACATGTTTTTAAAATGTTATGTTTGATAACCTAACCAACTTGATATTTTTATTTTTGCAACATTTAAGATATAAAAATACAGCTAATTGCACTATTACAATTTTACTTATTATGTTTTATTAAAAGATTGATAAGCATTTTTAAAAATAAAAAGAATGCTTCCATACATAAATTTCCCTTTCAACTTGGGCTAACATCCGTTTTATAATGAACTACAATGTATAGCATATTTCTAGGTTCAAAAACACAATCTTCATCATTCTCTGTGGCCTAAAAGTAAAAATTTTAGTGTGCCGACAACTACTCCCTCTGAATATATTGACCCTGAGCTACTCAGACACTTTTTCTGCCATAACTATCTCAGCTATGAAACAGATTGATATCTTGAAATACATGTTTTTAAAAATATATATTAATGAAAACCTTCAATTGTCAACTAATACAACTGACTATATCTCTCAGTATGATGCATAATAAACTCTTGTTTGCATAAATATAAATCCTGAGCGCAGAATCCCTGAATTCAAGCTCTGACTCTGTCACTTATAAACTGGGTCATCTTGCCATGTCATTTTATGTTTCTGAGTGTCTATTTCTGCATACATCAAAAGTGCTTAATAATATATATTCTACAATACTTCACTCCCAGGGCATTTGTGAACATAAAATAAGAAAACTCAGATGATTTTCAAATCACAATAATAAGATGATGAATAGAAGGAAAAAAATATATATTTCAAAGATCATGATGTGCTTTTGGCTCTCTGGAATTCTGAATCCAACAGATGTATTTCTAAATAATCAACATAGTATAAACCTGAGTGGAATGTTGTAAACTAAGCAAAGTCACATCTATATGACTACCATAAACTGAAACAAGGATAAACTTCATGGGCCACCTGACTGTAGTAAGTCCCAAATAATTCAATTTCATTCCTTCAGCTATGGCCAAAGCAAGGACCTATGACAATAGGAATATAACATTAAATCTATTATTTTGTTAGAACTTCACCTCTTATTTTTAATGCCTAGAATAATTTGTTGGGGGTTGGAGGCTAAGGTAAGCTCTGTACCTATGAACATGACACAAACATTAGTCAAAATCATGGCTTTGATTATTATTCTATTTTTTTATTGAATTACAGTTGATTTACACTGTTGTGTTAATTTCATGTATACAGCAAAGTGATTCAGATATATATATGTATTTACATATACATATATGTTCTTTTTCAGATTCTTTTCCATTATAGGTTATTGTAAGATATTGAATATAGTTCCCTGTGCTATACAGTAGGTCCTTGTTGTTTGTTTATCTTATATATAGTAATGTGTACCTGTTAATCCCAAACTCCTAATTTATCCCTCATTCCCGCCTCCCTTTCCACTTTGGTAATCATAAATTTGTCTTCTATGTCTGTGAGTATATTTCTATTTTATAAATAAGTTCATTTGTATAATTTTTTAAATTCCACATATAAGTGATATCATATGACATTTGTCTTTGTCCTACTTACTTCACTTAGTATGATAATCTCTAGGTCCATCCGTGTTGCTGCAAAATGGCATTATTTCATTCTTTTTTATGGCTGAGTAATATTCCAGTGTGTGTGTGTGTGTGTGTGTGTGTGTGTGTGTGTGTGTGTGTATACATATATATATATCACATCTTCTTTATCCATTCATCTGTTGATGGACACTTAGGTTGCTTCTATATCCTGGCTATTATAAATAGTGCTGCTGTGAACATTGGGGTACGTGTATCTTTTCAAATTAGAGCTTTCATCTTTTCAGATATATGCCCAGGAGTGGGGTTGCTGGATCATATGGTAATTATTTTTAGTTTTTTTAGGAACCTCCATACTGTTTTCCACAGTGGCTGCATCAATTTACATTCCTATCAATAGTGTAGGGGGGTTCCCTTTTCTCTACACCTTCCCCAGCATTTATTATTTGTAGACTTTTTGATGATGGCCATTCTGACCGGTGTGAGGTGATACCTCATTGTTGTTCTGATTTACATTACTCTAATAATTAGCAATGTTGAGCATCTTTTCATTTTTTATAGGCAAATCCTAAACATGGATTTTCTAGTCCCAACCTTATCCTGAGCTCCAAACTAATTTTTTTCCTCTGTGCTATAAATCTCAAACTGTATATCAAAACCAAACACATCCACTTTGCACTTAAATGCAGTAGAGCTTTTGTTTACTTTTTCTGTATACTTCTTAAATAGTTTGTGCATATTTTCTCTAAAAGCTCACATAATGGCAAAGGTGAAATAAAATAACGAATTTATATATTTCACTAACTCTTAGTAAGTGTCCAGGATGTAAGTACGAAGATGAACTCATCTAAAACTTTACCTATCTACTAAAAATCAAGATTTGACAAGGAAAATATAACTGAAAATGTACATACAAACACCAGTTTATCACTAATTGTACAACCAATATAACCCTTGTATTTGAAACAGAGAAAATACAATGAAATCTACTTTCTAATGACTGATTCAACGTGCTTAACTGAAATCAACTCTACCCTCTGTTGAGAAAAAGCCCACTGAGAAACAGTTGTGCAGCACATTTGCAAAGTCCAAATAGCACAACAAAAAGACAATGGTTAGGAAATGCTGTAGTAAAGTGTGATGTGAATAATTAACAGACAAGAACTTCTTATTCCCTTCTAAGGGCAGCAAGAGATTAAATAATGACAACTGAGTAGTTCATTTTGAGTATAAAAAATGAACAACTTAAATCAAATCCTCATGCTAACAGGTAACAAGTATAGTTCCTTGAGAAAAGAAGCTATGTGTTCATAATAAGCAGCAAAAACAACTAGATTGGCACGTCTTCTAAGCAGGTGTGAATACTGTTAAGAAGGAGCTGGGAGGAGGGGGGACCTTCAAGACGGCAGAGGAGTAAGACATGGAGATCACCCTCCTCCCCAGAAATACATCAAAAATACACCGACATGTGGAACAACTCCTACAGAACAACTACTGATCGCTGGCAGAAGACCTCAGACTTCCCAAAAGGCAAGAAACTTCCCATGTACCTGTATAGCACAAAAGAAAAAAGGAAAAACAGAGGCAAAAGAATAGAGACCTGCACCTCTGGGAGGGAGCTGTGAAGGAGGAAAAGTTTCCACACACTAGGAAGCCCCTTCACTGGTGGAGATGGGGGACGGGTGGGGGGGGAAGCTTCAGAATCACGGAGGAGAGCACAGCAACAGGGGTGCAGAGGGCAAAGCAGAGAGATTCCTGCACAGAGGATCAGTGCCGACCAGCACTCACCAACCTGAGAGGCTTGTCTGCTCACCCGCCAGGGCAGGTGGAGGCTGGGAGCTGAGGCTCAGGCTTCGGAGGTCTGATCCCAGGGAGAGGACTGGGGTTGGCTACATGAACACAACCTGAAGGGGGCTAGTGCTCCACAGCTATCTGGGAGGGAGTCCAGGAAAAAGTCTGGAGCTGCCTAAGAGGCAAGAGACCATTGTTTCAGGGTACACGAGGAGAGGGGATTCAGAGCACTGCCTATACGAGTTACAGAGATGGGCACGAGCCACGGCTATCAGCATGGACACCAGAGATGGGCATGAAACACTAAGGCTGCTGCTG